>NC_073407.1:17538256-17860756 GCF_028641065.1 Leucoraja erinaceus
GAAGTCATTCTGCACGAGCCAATTAGTTTGCCTTAGACATAAAGGTGCAAAGATAATTCAGTTCCACATCAAAGCATCCAGTTAATGGACCAATTTTCAGGTGAGAAATGGGCATTCCCTTGCCCTCCATACATTTACTCGCTACATAAATCAGGTAAGCAGATAAGGAATCACACAAATTACTGGAAACACTCACCAGTGTTGAGGGTATGGGTGTGTGTGTGCAGATGTTGTTGGTCCACTGAGGTATCTCCAGCATCTTGTTTTATTTGCTTTGGTATCAAGATTAGTGTATCTTTCTAATTACCCGAATAAATTAACAGATTTGGAGTGAAACCTATGCAGCTTGTAAACAATCAGCAAGCTATTAAGAAAATGACAGTGGGACACTTTAAACCTGCGGTAGACAAAAATGCTGGAGAAACTCAGCAGGTGCAGCAGCATCTATGGAGCGTTGGAAATAGGCAACGTTTCAGGCTGAAACCCTTCTTCAGACTGGTTTCGCCCCGAAACGTTGCCTATTTCTTTCGCTCCATAGATGTTGCTGCACCCGCTGAGTTTCTCCAGCATTTTTGTCTACCTTCGATTTTCCAGCATCTGCAGTTCCTTCTTAAACTTTAAACCTGCATTTTCTGTCAGATTTCATCAGGTGTTATTCCTCAAGAGAACAAATGTCATTTAGTGCCAAACGTTTAGTGGTAACTACACAATACCAATGCCAAGCAAGTCTTCAAATTAGTCATCAAGTGTAAGAAGTCAGAAGACCTCAATAATATTTTTACTGGCCCTACTAGATTCTATGACCATAAGACTAAGGCAAGTATGCCAAGTTGCGGCTGGCTCTACCTCACTTGTTTTTTACAATATGCAAGCTCATAGAAAGCTTCTAATCCCATCAAATGAGAGAGGATCAAAGTACGAGAAGCAACTTAACAAAGCATGTCCAAAATATCAAGTATGTGTGTTGCATAATGAAAGACCAGGAGGGTAATGATCAACTAGAAGTGAACAATCTGCCTAAAAATTGATACTACCCCAAATGTAGAGGGTATAGTGATAAAGGCTTCCATACGAGAACCTAGCAGCCTCAAGCTCCAAGTTTTGAAAGAAAGCTCAAAACCAAATATATTTTATTAATGGACACAAATGATTTAAATAGTCCAGTTGAACTCTACAGCCAAGTGGGTTTTTATTAGCTGCTTTTACTTTACCTCGATAGTAAATGTCAGTAAACCATGAGCTAATATTGAGTGGTCACAATTCCACAATGCACAAGGCAGGCATATATATATATATATATATATATATGAGAAACATACTTGCCACTTTGATTGTCTTGCTATTGCATCTTTCTGTACCAATAATGGCCATTCCAACACGTGACCGTTCCATTACTGGCGGATTACATTTACAGAAAACGGTCTGTGTCATGATTTTCTGTGCATCACTGCACACATGAGAAATAAGAGTTGGAAAACAAAACATTACTCTTTGCCCCCCCCCACATTTTCTAAGAGGACACTAACATCACAGATTTTGGGATTGTGATTTGCAAACTCTACAAGGGCAAATTTCCATTACCCAAACTATAGGGGGTTTGAAGGGAAGAGAGATGGAAGGAAAGCACACGCAAGCAATTCTGCACCCACCACAGGAACAAATGCTCATGCTCAATATCAAATGTACTGAAATGTTGCAACTACCAGACGTGTAAAGTTGTTGACATTTGTAAAAGTAAGCCCAAGCTCCAAATCTGATCCAGATTAAATGTTTGCACCTATAATAAAACAAATCTATTTAAAAGCCAATGTAAACCATTTATCATTTTACACAAAAATTGTCACCTTAAAATGAACTGTGGAACCCTTAGCAACAGACTTGTTTATAATATCCCAAATAAAATGAGATTCATAATATGTCTTACTGTCCTCTTACACCTCTAAATTTGCATCAATTTGATTTCAAAATTCAAATCCTAATATTAAATAATTTTGATGAATTCATTAAAATCTGCAAATTCATTATCAGGTCAAAATAGCTAAAAAATATTTAGAATACACACCACGTTCAATGATATTTGGTATAGTTCTTCAGTAATTCAAAGTATTGTACAAACAATTGAAAACTTGGGATACTTGTGACAAACTACTTTTTTTTAAATTAACCATCTTTGCAGGGATGTAGTTGGTAGAGTGTGGTGATCAGAAGGAAACAGACTAATAAATAGCAGCCTCTAACAATAGAAAGAACTAACTGCTGAGAGAAATTTAACTGCCTCATGTTAATCATTTTTTTTAAATAGGAAGATGTTTACTCCCATCTGCTGCAGCAGAAAATTGCGCTTTGAATGGGTTTAATCAGTCACCAGTCAATGTGGAAATATGACAGCCTATTTGTGAATAGCCAGCTCTCACTGCAATGTGAAACGACTAAATAATCAACCTTTTAACAAGTGCCAACTTCCGTTGCACTTTATAGGCATTCTACAAAAACAAGAATCTTTAAATGAATGGAGAAAAGTGAAGAGGGTTAGCAATATTTCATATCAAAGAAAAATGGGATTCTAGCTAACGGGCCAAGGCACAAGTACAGATTGAATTTGAGAATAGATCATGTGAGTAAACAGGTACTGGACACTAACAAGTGGCAACAATTCTGCCAATGGTAGGAACAAAAAACATACGAGATTTAAAGATCAGTCAAAATAATCATATGGTCTGCTGGCACTTGTATAGTGGCAGAGCCGGGTGCATGTTTGAATGATTGCATTTATCTGCAGCTGTAAAAGTAGCATCTAAATCAGAAAAGCAGACAAGAATGGCTGCAAGAGAAGAAAGAAAAACAGCACAAATATTTTTTTGTTATTAAGAAAAGGAAGATTGAGTAAAATAGCTATGCAAAAGACCAAATCAAGCATGGCACGGTAGTCAGTGACCAGTGGAGCCCGAGCTTGACTAATCAAGTATCTGTGCAGCTTCGTACATCTGCTTGCATTGTTTCTCAACATGTACATCCTTCTCTATTTCTCCTCTTCTCAATGCTGCAATCAAGCCATCCACACTCTGCTGTTAATATGAACATTTTTAACCAGATCTGTACATTGAGATCACATTAGCCAAGGCAAGTGCCCATTTCAGCTGAAGTCACTCCATTTCCATTAGGCCTCAATGCAGACATTTATATAATGACCTCAATACAGACATCATACTGCACTACAAAAATAACTAATGTAAACCACATACCACTGGAGTCTGGTCTACACTTCAAACAATCAAGATCGCAAATGGTCACTTGCTATTTTATTAAACTCCCCCTACATTGAATTTAAAGGTTAAAAACCAAGTAGAATATATTTTTAAATAACTTTTCCCAGTTCCAAAACCACCTCCACCCACAATACAGCTGGCATTGACCAGGAACACTTGTACATTCTACTTATTTTAATTAAAAGTAAAATTACCACTTCCCCTAAATTCTAAAAAAGGAACCTCCCCTTAGAAAGATAGAATACAAATAATGAACATTGGAAATCGAATAAAAGCTGGAAAACGCAAAGGTTTAAAAACTAAGGCATCTAAAAGTGGAAAGGGGTCAAATTAATTGATCAGCTGTGCAGAAGCTGCAGATGTACAGCGGATATCGAACATTTCCCTTTATTCTGATTTCATTAGTTAATATTAAACGGGTTTGTTCCTGCAAATGGATGCTGCATTCTCTTGCCAACAAATCACAATAGCATGAAATCTGCACTGTGCAGCAGTAAACTCATGCGGAGGAGAGGACATATTACAGTGTGACTCACTACATTTTAAAAGTTGTATAAAACTGCCAATCAGAACAAAAATCTTATTTGGTAGAATTCAATTAGAAAGCCTATATATTTACTTTCACTGAAATGTATTAGTACTTCCAGGAGGTAAATGGTGCCACTGAAATGTCAAATGTTTTGACTTTGCAAGTTACCTTGTCTGAACAATAATGGAATCCATTTTGTTTATACAAGACCACTTTTATCCAAACAGCACAAACTCAAGTACAGAGAACCCCAGAATTAGGGTGGGGATTGCTAAAATTCTTACTATTCATTGGGCTTGTACACATGAATGATTGTCATTTTACTGGGCCACACCAAGGCATTAAGAACCACAGAACTGTACCAAAAGCAATGAATTAACCGTGGCTGGAGGGAGAAGGTCCATTTATAACAAGCACATTGGTTCAAAAAAATCTGGAGCATCTAGAGTTGTGAAAATGAAGAAGTTAATCAAATTTGTGCAATGATAACACTTCAGCTCCTGTAGTTACAATCTGGGAAAGGTTTCTGCATTGCACAAGACTCGAGTAACAGTTTTCCACTTTATTTTAAAATTGCACTTGAGACAAGGAGAGCTGTTTTCTGGACAAACCACTATGGAGACAGATTAGTTGGTCTGGCTTGTTTTGGGCAATAATGATGAAGAGAAACTTAAAAAGCGGCAGAAAATTAAATCAAGTCAACCATTTACCAAAAAGCAGCTAGCAAGTAGCAAGCCTGAAACTTCCCCACTTCGATGCAAATCTTTTGGCAATTCTTTCAGCCAATATAAATACGGAAAAGACTTTCCACTCCACTCAATCTCTTCTTTTAAAGCACCGGTCATCTCAATCTCAAACCACAAACTATACTTGTTAGTGAATCAGCAGCTCCTGATGGTCTCAGTACACTTTCTTTTTAAGAAAGGAGAACACTTATAAAATACAACCAAGTACAATAGGGGAAGAATTGCTTTTGTTTTCATGTCAAGAATTATCAATATGACTTCCCAAAGAAACAACCCGATTTTGCTTTTCAGCGACCAAAGCACTTCAACTAGGTTTCTTTATTTTGAGAGAGTATCAATTGCTGGTTACTGGCAGTAAAATGTTACTACTTACAGATGTTCTGGCGTATAGATTAACCCCAGCAACCAAAACATTTCCTTTTCATAAATAGATAACTATTCCAGCGTTCAAACCACAACACCAATCTTAGTTTCTCACCACTGTAACACTAATTTAAAAACAAAAACAACTTCATTTGTTCATGGTAATCATCGATTTTATCGGGTGGATTCATCATCGTAGGTCACATTGATTATGGGTTTAAGTTTTTCCTTTGTCCTACAAAGAGGAAATAGGCTGGTGCATGGAAAACTCACAAGTAAAAACTCATCTGTACAAATTCTCCAAATAGAGCATTCTATAAAAATCAGTATTTATAGATTTCTTACACACAGCAGTAATGAGCACCATGGTACCATGTAGTGAGAGACAAGACCATCTTCCAAAGCTGCAAAAGGAACCAATTAATTGCTTTAAAAAATATTCATATAGTAATCAGTGGGAGTATTCTGCACTCTAAAACAGACTTATTTGGCACTGCGATTATTTTGAACAACGGCCTCCCGTTGTTGTTGGATGCGAGGAAAAGTCAAAGCTACGTATTAGCAAAAGACGTGATAAGAAAACCCTTACTCAGCTACAATTATTACCTTTTATTTTCAATATTGCAATCACCTCTGTCTGCAGGACTGCCTCCTTCACTGTACACAACCACTAATTTTGAAGTTTCTACCGAGGACTGACAACCTTGATAACAAGAACAATACAGCTCTCCACATTAATAGGTCTTTCCAAGTATGCTTTGGTGCATTTCTAATAATAATAATAAATAATATTGTTCACCAGTTATCAAAGTTGCTCTGTCCCTTTCAAAGAGGTATATATAGGCAATAACCAAGGCAGTCAAATAATAGTAAACATCTATTTAGCAGATCCCCAGTTTTTTACCCTTTGTTCTTTGGCTGTTCACAAACGTCCAAATGCCAAACAACATATTAGTTGCTCGTTTCCAAAAATGGGATTACCACTGTCTTTAGCTTTTATAAGTGTTCTCTTTTGTGTCTTGAAATCTGTGCAATTTACTAATAACCTTTCCTTTAAATTAAAAAAAACCTCAGATCAAGGCCTTAAGCACTAGATCCGAAGGCAACAGTAGTTACGTGGATGGAGTTGCAAGTTTCTCATATTAAGTACAAACAGGCTCCAGTCGTGAACAATCCGCACTTGCTCTTCTCAGGAAATGATACCCATCTCTGCAGGCGAGCAGCTGAAAGCACCCGTGTTGGAGGAGAGGGGGGTGTGTCCTACGTACGATTCAGAGTCTGGAAAATTCTAGAAATCTGCAGCATCACAGGGCCCGTCTCGGGGTCATTCATCCACTGAGTGCTGTTCAATGGATTTTCCAGCATATCTTCAAATGCTGCAAGAGGGAACGAAAAGTGGGAGAGGGGAGGGATTGGAATGGAGGAAGAGAAAGTGGAAATCAATAACAGGGTAGCATAAACACAAAAGAGGGTATTCTTCAGTGGATAACATTGTAGATTTTTTTTTTCCATCTATTAAAGCAAGATTCCTTAGAAAACTGTGTCCTAGCCAGTACATTTTCCGTTAAATAATCACTTACGGTATATTAAAATATCTTAAATTAATGATTGTGAGCAAAGTATAGAAATTTTAAATTAGAAAGAAGTACATTCATTTAGTAATTAAATATCACGTTAACGTCATGCAACTCCTTCTGCCATTTTTCAGCTCCTTTCACCTAGACCTCAATAACTCTCTGCAGCCTAAGGACTTCCATGCACACCATTAACATCTACGCCAATTCTGCTGGAAAGTCAAGATTCTTTACAAACTCATGATGTAAAAATGCAAGCAAGGCGTGATTCACTCAGACAATCCCTTTCGGACTGGCGCCAAAAACTATTCAGAGAAGAATCAAATGCCACGGGAATTACAGATGACGTGCACAGCAAAAATAAAATTGGTCAGGATTTTTTAAAAATATTGTATAAAGTTTAGATGATATTACTGAAGGAGAAAGTCATTTCCCTTCTCGTCAGAAAATGTTTGAAAAATTAGTTTATCTTTTATTTGAAGCCCAGATTGAATCTATGTTTGATGCCAGACCCCTCCACCTCTCGGTTAGACTACTCTGCAGGTGCCTTGGAAGTGACCATGCAGGGGAGAGAAATAACAAGGGAGATCTGCCTTTCCTGGAGATATGCACGGTTATGAAATAGCATTGTTGATGAAACTAGGACACTCTTGCCGTCCAGATTGAAAAGAAATGCACAAAGTAATGAAAAACAATATTTTTTATGAACGGGAGATGCAACTCAAACATTATGACATTAAATATTATACGACATGTATAATAGTATTGGGCATAGCTTTCAGGTGAAAAAGGCAAAGTTTAAAGGAGATGTGCGGGCAAGTTTTATTTTAACGGTGAGTGTACGGAACATGCTGCAGGCATGTGGCATTTAAGAGACTTTTGGATAGGCATTTTGGATAAAACGTCACCTATTCCTTCTCTCCAGAGATGCTGCCTGTCCGCTGAGTTAATCCAGCATTTTGTGTCTACCTTTTTGATAGGCATATGGATACACATGGGGTTTGGATAATGTACAGGCAGATAAGAGATGCTCTTGGCATCGTGGGCCATAGGGCCTGATCTTCTGCTGTTCTGTGTTCTATTTTTGTCTTCGATCCAAAAAAGCAAAAATAAGCTAGGCTGCCCCCAAAAGAATCAGGCAATAAAAGCTGCCATAGGCAATAGGCAAGTCAATCATAGCCATTATTCTATTGCAAAGGGACAGAAGCCCATAGGGAAAGTTATTTTTGCACCACATAGTTGTTTATGCAGCTTTCCACTGAGGTTTACTCTCTTGCTTGTAAAAATCAGCACTGTTTGCTCAAGGGAAACCACGTCATAACAGTAGCGCAGTTATAGTCACAGATTTCCCAAGGAACACCTATGCTTAGCAGCAACACTTGGTTAAAAATGGAATATTCAGTCAACAAGGTTTAAGGGGCATTTAAACCTTTCTTCAATGTAATTAGAACATCCAACTATGTTATGCTTTGTTACAAAGTAAGGCTATAGCAACAAACAAAGCACTGCACAATAAACAGTTACCGTATCTCTGAGTCACCAAGTTCCAATCTCCAAGTCACTGAACTCATTGAATGGAAAATGTAGTTGTCAACCATCAAATAACAAACCTCTGGATTATTCTCAAATAACATGTTAACATGCAACTGTTAGTAAAACCTAATGGTGGGAGCTAATCCTTGAACTGTGCAAAACCAACATGAAGTGACTTGATCAAAACATACAGGGTCTTGACAGTTCAGAAGTGAAAATAATCCTCTCTTGTGGAAGAATCTAGATCTTGGGATCATTGTTTAAAAATAAGGAATTGCCCATTTAAAGCAGTGGAATTCAATTTTTTTCTGTTAGTGTGTCTCAAGTCTTTGAAACTTTTTTCAAAAGGGCCATGCAAATAGTCTTTGAATGTTTATAAAGCAGAGGTGTGCAAGGGAGTGAAAGGGTATGTAGAATGTGTGGGAACATGTTGAACTTCCAATTTGATCAGCTACAATTTTATTGCACGCAGTGGCAAATTTGAGGGTCAAATGCTCTACCCCTGGCCCTAACAAGCACCTAGTCTTTAGTAGCATTGTAGAAATAAACACCTGACGATAGTTAACATATAAAAAAAAGATGCAGAGTTGCTGAAAAGAAAAATTGTCTGAAAAAAATACAAGGAACCAGAAAGAAAACATTTTTAAATTATAATCCGTGTTCATTGTTTATCATGAGACCAAAGCTTTTTACAAAAAACTTACCAAGCAGTGTTTTAGGGTTAATCAGTCCCAGCTGTACTACAGGGTTGTCCAAAATGGCTTGAAATAACGGGCTTTCGACATCAATACCATTATCCAATTCCTCAGGGGAAGGCTTTCGATCACCCAGCAGCCACTCACACTGAATAATAAAAATTACTCATTACTGATCATAGTCACTCAGCACAGAAACAGGCCCTTCGGCCCAACATTCCCGTACCCACTAAGATGCCCCATTTACATCAGTCCTACCTGCCCACATTTGGCACATATCTTTTCTAAACCTTTCTTATCTTTGTACCTGTGCAAATTTATAACACCTGCGTCACCTACCTCCTCCGGCAGCTTGTTCCATATATCCACTGTCTTCTCTGAAAAGAAATGCCTCTCAAGTTCCTCGAAAACCCATTCTCCTTCTGCGCTCCAAAGAATAAAGTCCTAGCCTGATTAGCCTCTCCTTATAGCTCAGGTCCTCGAGTGCTGGCAACATCCTAGTAAATCTTCTCTGCACTTTTTCCAACTTAACAGCATCCTTCCGATAACAGGATGACTAAACCTGAACACAATACTCTATACTCAAACTTGAACACAAGGTCTATACTCAATGCCATGACTGATGAAGGCCAATGTACCAAAAGCATTCTTGACCACCTTATCTACCTGTGATGTCACTTCCAAGAAACTAATGGGCCTGTCCCACTTTTTTTTAGGCAACTACAGGCGACTAGTTTGTCGCCACATGTTCGCCGGTGGTCACCGGGAGTAGTCTCCTCAGTTGCGCAAAAAGTCGTAGTGACTTTCTGGTCGCCGCTAAATTTTCAACATGTTCGGCGACAGTGGTTCCATTAACTATTCCTCAACCCACTTTCCCAGCTGATCAACACACTTTCCCTGCTGAAATGTTTGATAACCATCTTTGTTATTTACGATACCACCCACTTTATTGTCATCCGCAAACTTACTAACCATGCCTTCTATATTCTCAACCAAATCGTCGATATAAACCACAAAAAGCAACATGCCTAGCCCTTATCCCCGTAGCACACCACCAGTTAAAAGGTTTCCGGACCAAAAAATAACCTTCCACCATCACCCTCTGCTGCCTTCCATGAACCCTATCTCTATCCAATCTGATTCTGAAGAAGGGTTCTGACCCGAAACGACACATATCCTTTTTCTCCAGAATTACAGTATCTATCTTCTGTATAAACCAGCATCCGCAGTTCCTTTATGCATTCTCTATCTACTCTTGCTCCGATTCCTATGCAATCTAATCTTCCAGTGCAGTCTACCATGCAGAGCCTTATTCAAATGCTTTGCTTCAGTCCAGAAAGACAAGTCTACAGCTTTGCCCTCATCAACATATACCCATCCCAAGCCTCTAGCTTTTCCTGACCAGTGCCTCAATTTCTCTCGTCATCCAAGCTTCCCTACTCCCACCTGGCTTGCCCTTCACTCTTACAGGAACATGCATGACCTGATCTTTTGTCATTGCACTTTTAAAAGTATCCCACTTTCCAGATGTTCCTTTTGCTCGCAAACAACCTACTCCAATCAACATTAGCAGGTTCCTGTCTAATATACAAGTTGGCCTTGCTCCAAATCAGAATTTTAACTTGTGGGGCCACACTGTCTTTATCCATAACTATTTTAAAGTTAATGGAACAGTGGTCGCTGGACCCAAAAGGCTCAACCATAGACACTTCCATCACTTGCCCTTCCCAAATTCCTAAGAGCACGTCAAGCTTTGCCCTCACCCTTGTAAGGCCCTTTACATTTTAGCCCCCGAGGAAATTTCCCTGAATAAATTAGACAAATTCCACCTCGTCTAAGCTCGTGGCATGATGAAAGGCCCAGTCTACATTGAGAAAGTTAAAATCCCCTTCTGTGATCAGTTAAAAAATAATAATAAATTGTGTCTCATCTTCGGTTTAAACCAGCATCTGCAGTTCCTTCCTTTTGGTAACATTACAATGGAAAATTGAGAAGTGTTTCAATTACAAGACTTTGTAATGTATTCCACCCTTAATATTAACAAATGACCCAAAATATTTCAAATGTGAAAAAACGTTGCACTGTCACATAATTCAGGGTAAATTAAAAAATGTTGCTCAAAAAGATATAGCATGGAGCCATCTAACACTTGCAGCAGTCTGCTCCACTCACAACCACTCTCCCTTCTGTTGTAGGGTAGACCGAGACGGACTCCCCTTCCCAATCTTTGCACATCCCCCAAGCCTTTCCACTCATCACTTTAATCTCATGTTTCATGTATTTTTCTGGCAGATCAATTTCCCTCCTGGGATAAATAAAGTTCTATCGTAACGTATTGAACAGTTACAGTCCGTGAAAATAAAATTAAAGCATCCAAGCTTATATAACAGGCCAAAATCATAATTCTGCACAAATATTACTTCATGAGCAAGGGGTTAAAATGCTTTAAGAATATAATTTTTTTAAGTTGGCTGAATAATTTAGTTATCCTAACTCACTCTTAATTTCTTCATCACCAACACTTACACAGTTCCACTAGCACCTGTTATGTTTTTGGTTTATAGATCTTTACTAGTTTGACCTGTTGCTAATCATTATACTAAAAAGACAGATTCGATTGTCTCCTAAGATAGCAAAGCAAATTTCAGCGGTCGAGTGGGGACTGCTCGGCAATTTTATTCTACGAGTTATTCAAAAGGGAACAGCCACATATAACACTTTATGTACAAGATCAGAATAGATAAAAATGCTACGGCAAATGAATGCATTACCTCCCTAGAAGGATACAATAATATGCTCCATGCTGACTCACAAAGACAATCATATAACCTTTTCTTACATTTCCACCGACTCATTTTGCACAAACATCCTACATTCCCCACCCCCTTAACAACCTAAACAATCTGTTCATGGTTTAGATAAATTCAATTAAGTATGCAGTGAATAAAACATCAAACTCAAATGCAATTAGATGCAATTATTTGGAGTCATAGTTGTGCAGGTCAGATGCAGGTCTTTGACCCACAATGCAATGGCAACGTTTTTATCCATCCACACCAATTCCATTCCCTGCACCAATTTCATTGCCTAGTCAAGTGTCCCTCCAAACAGTGATTTGATTCCACCACTTCCTCCGCGAGTGTATTCCAGATATCAACCACTCTATATTTCTAAGACAATATTTTATTTAATAAACTGTCTTTTTGGTACTTACAGCAGCATCTTGTTGGTTGTTGTTAACTCTCAATGCATCGATTACTTCCTTTTCATCAAATCCCATTTCCATCAGAGCAATCATTGCCTATCAAAGAAAATACAAATTGACCGACAACTGTATCACCACCTTCACGACACTATATTTAAAATGGTAATTTTCCAAAAATAGCAGATTGCTCATAAAACCTCTCACAGAGAACAAAATCATAACACACGGCAAATGAAATCACGCTTCATTTGAAAAATCTGTCACTTCCCATGGCCAGAACAATTCTGCCCTCCATCAATTCTGCTTGCTGTCATGATAAGGTTTTGTTCCTGATTTTCCTTTACCATTCCCACATATGTATACAGAAATGCCCGGAGGCCTGTACGATGAATAGTTACAGCACAGTGGGTACAGGATTGATGGCAGGGTTAATTAAAAGCTGACTCTAAACTCTAATGAAGTCCTTACACTCTGATTTCACATATTTGGCTTTTAACTCAGCAGTCTGCACAGAAGACAACCCAAACTTCCTAATTTTGACAGCAAGCCCTCCCCTCCCCTCCCCACCCCACACACAAAAAAAACACACACAGGAGCCGAATTGCAGAGCATTCAACTGGAGCCAGTTCTTCATGGCTTATGCTGCAGCAATTATTTTCATTTTATCCTTTACTCTTTTCCTATCCCGTCAAGCAGATTTAGGAAAAGTGATTGCATGTAACATAGAAGCCCATTCTTTAGTATTTCATTGAATGCATCACATTTTGATCCATCAGGAAATTGTGCAATGCGCCATAAAAACCCAAGTCTTTATTATTTTTAATGATTGAGATCTTTAACCAACCGACAAATCACAGCAACATATAATCAATGGTGAAAGCACAAGAGGCTAACATTGAGAAACAAATAATTAACTACTTGCATTCATCATGGTGCTAACAATTTCTTTGAAAAGTAAAACAGTACTCCAACTGCATTTCCAACGTAGCACTAAATAAAGTTTACAGTTAACACATTTCTTTCTTATCATAGATTTTAATTAGAATGTGAATATGGGGCAAATAAAGGAAGCCTTAAATGATATATACTTCAATTCTCTCAGCAGCAACGGTATCATTCATATCAAATTACTTTACTTTCTAACAAACTGATGTACCACAACGTCTAGTTTATAATCAATATGGTGCCACAGAGTGAACAGCCCAACTTATGTGAAACATATTCAATATAAGAAATGGTCCCATCGTACAGTATCAGTAATGTG
Source organism: Leucoraja erinaceus (assembly GCF_028641065.1). NCBI lineage: Eukaryota > Metazoa > Chordata > Chondrichthyes > Rajiformes > Rajidae > Leucoraja > Leucoraja erinaceus. The sequence continues at coordinate 17,551,432 of NC_073407.1, forward strand.
GAAATTCTACTCACTCTGGGTTCTGGTCGAAATTCCCGTTTCCTCCTAATTCTCTTGAAGATATCAGTCAGCTCATCTTGCTTGGAAATTTCAGCAACTGCTTCAGGTTTAGCCTCCTCCGCCACTGCTCTTTTTCCTCCAGGAACAGGCAACGGTGCATCGATTGCAGGGTCTTCTGCATGCTCAATTAGCCACTCCATAGCCTGTGTTACAGACATACTGGAGGGGGAAAGGAAGGGGAAACCTGCAATTATTGTACATCTGCATATAACAATATTGCAGATTTTCAGACCCCAGAATGGGGCCTGCCTCCATCTTGGCTACATTGTGACAAGTCAAGAGTATTGAATTGTCCTACGCACTGACAATGGAGCAATGGAATTCTTACTTGCAACAGCTTAACAGGCCTGTTAATGCAATATTAAAGATAAACTATTTTTAAAAAAAGCAAACACATTAATAACCATGACTAGTGCGAACAAATGGAATCAAAGTGCAATAAAGACATTGTCCTAGAAGAACATAGTTCATGGTAAGATTAAATCACATGTAAAATTAAAACAAAAGTAAAAATTAAAATTGGCTAAAGATTGATCACTGTGCACAAAACAAAATGTATTATGGGGCTGCACGTATCATTTTGTCACAACATACCCATTTATAATCCAATTGCCACTGAAGATACGTTTAAAGAAGAAGTGGGCTTGGGAATACCGTTTCTAGGAACATTGAAATAACACTGCACTAAATAACACAAAGCACAATCACCTTAGATTAGAATAAGAGATTCTAAGCCTCCAAGCTGGGACTTTTAAACAAATATCTAAGCCTAAAGCTGAGCTATCTTCCTCCATTATAAAGATTGGGAGTTTAGTTAAAGGCAAATCCTTTGTAAAATAAAATGGAACTCCATTTATGTGTGACAACAAATTTAGAAGGCTTCCTGCTTAACAGAATAATACATTCCATGATGGAAAGGTACTACCTTGATATCCTTCAATACTTTGCGCAAGGAGAAAGCGACATACTATGTGCCACAACAGACTCCTGTATTATTACCTTCAGCTTCCAATGTAGTCTTCTAACTATAATACTAATTTGCTAAAAATAAATACTCCACATCAGACTCACTGATTCAGCCGTAATGCTTTGACTGCTCGACTCTCGGGGAAGCCCATTTCCGTCAGTTGACGTAGAGCTGCCTCATCCACTCGTTCTTCCTCATCCTCATCCAGCATGGCTACAAGAAGGAAAAAATACATTAGCTACACTCAGAACAATCAAGTTTATCTTAAAGTTACAATGAAACGAGAAATGAATTCTCAGAAGGGCTTAGAAAATAATTTTCTTAAAAAGAGCATGATACAAGTCATGACCTTTGAAAATTAATATCTGAAATATCAAGTGCAGGGCAAGTGTTTTCTACAATATCAGAAGTTTCCAAATCAAATCAGAGGTTTATTCATCAAAATAATTTGATCAAAGTTGTTCAATAGAAGAAATTGGCCTGATGCAGAGAAACAGATTCCTTTTCAATTCTGATAATACGTCATCAACCTGAATGGTTCTCTCTGTTCCATATATCTGTGAACAAGATTGTTGTCTCAAACTCCAATGTGTCAGGCTTCAAAGAGCTGAATGCAGTAGTTTCATTTTGTAAAACTGTGATACATCATTTTTTTTTCACTTCTGGGAAAAACTGCAAAATACAAACCAGTCGTAATCCTGCAAAAAAAAACGAATCTCATTGGGACATGACCCCAACTCTCAAAAGACTGTCAATTTCCCAATGAAAAACAATACTGCTGCGGTAGACAATATTTTTCTGACTTGCTGGCCAAGTACAGAAACGTACACGATTTCAGGAACTCCCTGATTTCCTCTCAAGCTTTTTTTACAGTCCTATGATTTACAAGTTCCCATTATCACACTTTCTCTGATGTTCATTCTAAATATTGTCTCACTTCAACATTTCTTCCAAAAGAAATATTCAGATTAAAGAGCAACACCCATAAAACAACCAAATATCCCAATTGTTAAATGCAAACAATTCTGACAATGCACTTCCATAGTCTTCAAAATTATATTGTCTTTAAATTTGCATTAGTTTCAGTTTCTTTGTCCACTCTCAATTTGTGATTTCCAAGATAAATGAAGATATACCTAAATCGTTAAATCTAATCCAAGGAGATATACGCCTGTGAGATATCTTTACAATACTACTGATATTATTAAATAATCTCAATGACTACACCATTACAATTATTCATCAAAGTAGAATTTCCATCAGTTGCTACTGCCGAATGGTTCTCCTTCTAGCCCCAAAGATAATTAATGTAATCAAGTGCAGCATTCCGCCACTGTTCCACCCAGCGACAAATGTTGGTCTTTCCCAATCTTTACTTAACCACTATAATCAATAGCCTTGAGAAAAAGCATGATTTGTGGATAGAAAAACAACCAGGGCCAAAGACCAGACATGTTGCCTTGGCATCAATAAAATGCAATCTTACCATTTGCCTTCTTAAACAGTTCTACAGCATCTGGATTCAACGCTAGCAGCTTCTGTGCCACCTCTATTAGTGAAACAAGTATTTTCCTGAGTTCTGTCTGAAACTAGAAATAAACATTAGCTTACAATTTAATTTTCAGCTAAATATCATTGTTTAGCTGAACAGAGATAATTGGTTAATGCAGATTTTGTATTTTTGCCAACAGCTCTGAATCACATCCTGTTTGCAAAGTCTCATCACTTCACATCACTCTCTCTATCACTCCAGCTACATATTTGTCAATATACCCAGCCCATCTACTTCTGCCCAGTATTCCTCCAGACACATTATTGGCACTAATATCTCATTTTTTGGAACAAAGCACAAAAACATGCTTGGTCGATGCTCACTGCCATAAGATATGGTTGCATTTTGGTTTTTGTTTCCTGTGAATCAGCCTCTTGGTAATCATCACTTAGATCACCATTAATCCCTCAAACCTCTTCCTGCAGCATTCAGTTGGACTGATTTGAATACTGCTCCCCTGATGGAAATGGGCGAAAAGATTGTGGTCTTAGCTTTCCAGCCTAATGAATAAATAGCAAGTAAAATCTAGGCCAGGAGTTATGTGTTCTATTTTAAAAACCTATGGACGGATTGACCAGAATGTTCTCTCGGCATTGCAGGGTAGGTTTAGATCTCCCTATCCAGACAGCAAGAAACCCCAATTTGGCGGCTTAACAGGTGTTAGGAACCATTTCAATTGTCCCAGCGGCAGTATCCCGCCACTCCATCAGTGATTCTTTGTCAGCAGCTGCTGCTCATTGACGTTGAGCTGGAACACTCCATGCTTCAGGAATTTTAAAATAAATCATTCATAACTCAGCTGCTGAATTTGAGTTTTAAAACTGAATTTCCAGCACAGAAATTCACCGCTGATTATTTAAATTCAAGAGTGAACTGAAATTTTTTTTCATTACATGCATCATCCCAACACCAATTAGGGTTTCACAATCACATAGGTTTTTTATTTGGATCTTCAATAGCATTGCCCAAGTACACTAGATCTACAGCCATGTTCAGTTGAGGGGTTGGAACAATAAATGAACCAAAGTGTTCAAAACAAACTCAACTAACAATTCGTAGGTAATGCCTTGTTAACTTTATTGACGTATCAAATTCCAATACCAAGACATTTAATTTGGAAACACCCCATATAAGCTCATCAATTACATCCTCGTACCAGCAGTTGGGCTACAGAGGACTAACAAGTTATTAGAAGAATGCAGAAAAATAATATTTTTTTAATTTATTGTAAAGAAAAAACAATTGACTTTAACAACCTCTTTAAAAAAAAAAGATGTAAAGATAAAGTCACGTACATCTCGCAGGTTGTGCTGGGTAACCATGCGATCAACCTGCCGAGCAGCAAGTTGAGCTGTCACCTTCATGATGTCCTCCTTATCAGGAGCCTTTTGCTCTTGTTTTTTCTGATGGAGAAGGGAAAAGAAAAATGCATTATATTAAAAGATGGCGTGATGAGAATATAAACGAGCAATACAATACACAGTCATTGTGAAGGCAAACAAAATTCGATTCATTCTTGGAAAAATCTGAAACCATCATTTATGATTCCAGAAACCCTTTCTTCCCTTTCCACAGGAAATATGGAGAACTTCATAAAAGTATGTACTTCACATTAAGTGGTCTCTAATCCAAAATGTGAATTGAGAATTAAGTGAGACATAACCACAGTAAAAATCTGTGCAATTTTACAGGGAATCCCTGGTGATATAAAACAACTAGCCATAGATTCAAAGAGTGTTTCCTATACTGTGGACTTTCCCCAAATGACAAGAGATTGTTTTAAATGAGTAGTTTACCTTTTCTTCTGCAGAAACATCAGCCATTTTGGGAGGAGCAGCAGGGGCACGCTTTTTAATTAACAATAAAACATCTAGAATAGAACCAAAGGGGAACATGAGTATGCAACCGATACAACAGCAGATGGTAGATGATTCGAACATGCTACTCAATCTTTTCACTGTCAGACTAATACAAGCAAAACATGGTCAGGATTAATGTCATTATCCAGTTAAACCACAGAAATTACCTACTGCATCTTAAACCATCACACTTGTCCAACAATTATTTTACCTTGACATCTGGGGCTCACCATGGGACTTGGATTTGACAACCAAAAAAATAATTGCACTGGCTGTAAATCTAAAATGGACAGCCAATTCCGAAGATGCCCATCAATAATTCTATTTCTTTCTCACATTGATCAGTCTGGTTAGTGATTCAAATGTTTTCTATTTTCATCTTAGTTTTGAAGTCCAGACGTTGAAAGCACAATAACAATATTTTTCAAGTCTTGTAATGTTGACTTTAAATTATTTTCTGCTGGGATGCAGTTTGCTAGCACCCCCCTCTTAAAGTTGTCCCTGTGGTCTTATTGATGTTAACACAGTGGGTAGTAAAACCATCTCCAAATCAACTCCAGAACAACCCTTACCAGACAGTAATGAATGGGAATGACAGACCCTTTTCACTGACTTAGCTCAAGACTGCCGAACACCACTAAAGCTCCAACGTCATCCCAGAACAACGACCAAAGCTGGGTCCCTCCTACTTAGTTGTTGAGCTCTGAAGGAAGGAAATCACTCTGCTACCGTGGATACTTCAGACCACTGCTTTAATACTTTCCTCCAAACACACTGCTCTCAACATCAGCCATAAATGCACAGCCCAGGTTTAGCAACTTTAAGTCACAGAGGAATTGCTTGTGTACATGTCACATTATTCTGAGGGATATTCTGAGGGAACTGAGGGGCATAGGTTAACCTCCAGTTAAATCAAGAACCACTTGTAGCCCTCAAGGCTATATATCAAACAACACATCACAACCCAGAATTCATTTTAAAGGATCAAAATCTTGGAACTCCCGGCCTAACAGCACTGCAAGATACCAGGCAGCAATGGGTCAAGGACGAAGCTCAGAATCACCACTGAACAAAAGGGGATGGGTAATAAATGTTGGCTTCATACTCTCTGTATATATTTTGTCTATATATGGAATCATTTTACCAGTCTTGTTAACCGCAGTATTATTTTCCTTTATAATCTTTCAAGTTAGCTTTAAGAACGTCCCACATCAAAATGTCACTAATTGCCTAAGCCTCTTTATAACATTCAAAGCTGTCTAGCCTCAAAAGAAACCAAACTCAAAAACAAGAGAAAATACGAGAAAAATAGTCTACCAGAAGCTGGTAAGACTGCAACATTCCCCATGTTAGGTTGATTACATTATTCAGTTGATCTAAACCATGGAAGCACATTAACCACCTTAGTATTTGTTACTTTCCTTGCATCCCACCCCCAGATACCCGCTACTCAAGGTTATTGAGTAGGAATAAAACTCTCAAATTAACTTCCTTTATCAGTGTTTTTATTCTTTTAAAATGAGAAATCCCCAAAGACCCCCTCCATTCAAGGAGCAGTGCTGACTCTCACCTTTATCCTGGAGGTTCTCTTCACCTACAGTCTTTGTGTCCGACAGGACCCTCTCTGAAGTAGCGTGAATGAGTTTGTGGTGTGTGACTGTCTTTGGATCCTCTAAACCTCCTTGCACGCACTGTAGGATGTACCAAGAAATTACAAATTGATTTTAACCCTTTTAAGGGTACACCACAGTAAACATTATGGTACAGACTTGAATTCAGTCCTTTACTTCCATAATGGCAAAGTACTCAGGCTCATTTACAGTAAAAATAACAGGGAGAAGGGAAGTACATAAACAACACACTTAAAGCATACTTAAAACAATGCTGTGCTGATGTTTAAAACCTTTGCCATTTTCTCCCGCTCCTAAAACCATTGGTTCTTTTTCGAGATGTAGCCCTGTGATCATAGGCAACATGCTATACGAGACACCCAAGAAGAATTATTTCTCAGCCAACAGGAAGACATTTGAAGCAGAGACTGTAGGTTGGTCTGCACATGGGTACAAACACCCACTCGGACTATTCTCTCCTTTACCGGAGTGCCGAGACTACTGATGCCTTGAGTTGTGGTTCTAGATACTTGTGGTGAAATTCTCAGACACCCTCACAAGCACTGACCAAATCTTTAGCACAAAAATCAAGAGTTCAAGTTCAAAGGTTTAATTCTTTCATTGGAGTTAAAATCTAGTTAGTTATGGAATTGCAGCCAGATAGTTTGTTTTAATTTTTTTAATCAGAGACTGCCCGGTGACAGGACATCGACCTTAAAAGTTAACACTGTTCTCCTTCCAAAGACATTAACCTGCCCAACGTGATGAGTGTACAAAGTTATTTTTAACGGCTTAAAACAGGGGTGTCAAACTATCGGCCCGCAAAGTGATCCAATCCGCCCAGCGAGATGATTTGGGGAAAAAAAAGTATATTCACATTTATTTTAAGCCTTAAAATGTGTTTTTTTTTAAACTGCAAATTAAAAATACTAATGTCTGGTTGTTACATTGTTTAATAGAGGTCAAAGCACTTGCTTGTTAATTTCAATGTCATGTCAATTTCTATGACCTCTGCGGTATGACCAGCAGCCTGTGTTCTTAAAAGGGACAGGGATGCCAGATTACTGTGAGATGTTCCATCCATATACAAGGGCCCACAATAACGAGGACTTTTTAGATGTGACCGCTAACAAATCACAAACAAAATCAGCTCTTCCTCTTAAAACTACCTCATCAAACAAGCTGTCCAAATCATCGACTGCGGTCCACTTTCATTTTTTTCATTAAGAAATATTTCATCCTCCTCCCCCCCCCCCCACCACATATTCCAAACGAAATGACGATTCTCTTTATTTTAAGCACGAGTTCACAACTGAATATTCTCCAGATCAGTGTTGAAAGTAGCTTCCTGTCCTAGACAGCAGGAAATTTAATTAATCACGGTGTACAGTAAGAGGATGTGAGGTTATGTGCTATATTATCCTTCTGCCCCAGTAAACTGGTATCCAACATCCCCTTGTGGAAATCTATGTGCGAAAAACAAGCAAAATAAGATCACATTAGTTTAATAAGTTGCCACAATGTTGACAGTCTGATGATGCATGAATGCTCACTTACATGGGACACCAAAGGATAACGGTTTTGTCTAGTGCTCGGCTCAACAAAATCAGTGACTTGAGAGGTAGAAAAGTCGTTTTCCCCTCAGCAAATACCACGACTAAAATAATAATGATAAAATACAATACCAGTTTAATCAAGACATTAGATTGAGTGTCCTGTACAATACAGATCTTAAAAATTCTACAAACAATTTACGGGAAAGGCCACTACCTCCATCTATGATGGAGGGCAATAAAATATTTTTTCCCCAGGAAGCTCACAAACCCAAAAAACAAAAATCTTAACCGCCAGTGACAGTTCATTTTCCAACCAACCCAAAGCCAAGAATAAATTCCAGCAGCTTCGAATTCCAAGGTTCATTCAATACGAGCACTTCTACTTCCCAAGAGAATTCACCTCCATCATCATGAATGCATACAACATGCCATCCCAAGCAGATGTTCTGCTGGCACTGGAGGAGCTGCAAACCGTGGTCAACAAATACTAGAGAACATACGCAGCACCATTCCCATCATAGCCAAGGACTTCAACAAGGACAGTTTGTACAAGTCACTGTATAAGAAGAAACTGCCGGTTTAAACCAAAATAGACACATAAAGCTGGAATAACCCAGTTGGACAGGCAGCATCTCTGGAGAGAAGGAATGGGTGACGCTTCGAGACCCTTCTTCAGACTGAAAGTCACGGGAAAGGGAAACGAGAGATATGGACGATGATGTAGAGAGTTATACAAGTAATCTAGCATTATTTCTTAAACATCAAAGATGCTAATGTACTAAATAAGAATTCATTGGAAACATCGGATACGTCTCAGCAAATTAATAAAAAAGTACTTTGGAAGGAGAGGAGGGGCAACACCAGGCCCCCAGCAACAGGAAGCTAGTGACACAAAGATCACCAGGATAGACCTTCGTTCTCCCACCTACATCAGGGCTGCTCACCCTCTCCCCACACTTGGTCAAACCAGAACCGTCAAGCCTGCTGAAGCTCAGTGTAGCCAACATAAAGGCTCTGTGGAGCACCACTGCAGCACTTCTGCTGCTGGACATTGAGGGTACGAATCTGGTGGGGGCTCTCTCAAACAAGGGAATGGACATCACCCCGGGGGGAGCCACAAGTGGCAATGCTCTTCCGACAAGTAAAAAGGGAGGTGCTAACATCATTGGGTATAACACAAGCAAATGATTGAAAGATACAGCATGGTAACAGGCCCTTTAGTCCACCATACTGACTACCGATCACCTATTCACACTAGTTCTATGATATTTTACTTTCTCATCCACTCCCGACGCACGAGGTATTAACCTACAAACAAACCTGCATGACTTCGGGATGTGGGGCACCCGGAGGAACCCCACGTGGTGACGGCGAATGTTTCCCCAGGAAGCTCACAAACCCAAAAAACAAAAATCTTAACCACCAGTGACAGTTCATTTTCCAACCAACCCAAAGCCAAGAATAAATTCCAGCAGCTTTGAATTCCAAGGTTCATTCAGTACGAGCACTTCTACTTCCCAAGAGAATTCACCTCCATCATCATGAATGCATACAACATGCCATCCCAAGCAGATGTTCTGCTGGCACTGGAGGAGCTGCAAACCGTGGTCAACAAATACTAGAGAACATACGCAGCACCATTCCCATCATAGCCAAGGACTTCAACAAGGACAGTTTGTACAAGTCACTGTATAAGAAGAAACTGCCGGTTTAAACCAAAATAGACACATAAAGCTGGAATAACCCAGTTGGACAGGCAGCATCTCTGGAGAGAAGGAATGGGTGACGCTTCCAGACCCTTCTTCAGACTGAAAGTCACGGGAAAGGGAAACGAGAGATATGGACGATGATGTAGAGTTATAGAACAAATGAATGAAAAATATGCAAAAAAAGTGACAATGATAAAGGGAACAGGTCATTGATAGCTGTAGCTAGGTGAGAACGAAAGCTGCTGAGATTTAGGGGGGGGGGAGGGGGGAGAAGGGATGGAGAGAGAGGGAATGCAGGGGTTACTTGAAGTTAAAGAATATTTTTACAATATTGTAAGATGCCCAAGCAAAATATGAGATGCTGTTCCTCCAATTTGTGTTAAGCCTCACTGACAATGGAGGAGGCCTCGGTCAGTGTGGGAATGGGAAGGCGAATTAAAGTGTTTAGCAACCCGGAGATCAGGTCGGTCCAGGCAGACTGAGCAAAGGTGTTCAGCGAAACAATCGCCCAGTCTACATTTGGTCTCGCCGATGTATAACAGTCCACATCTTGAACAACGGATACAGTAGATGAGTTTGGAGGAGGTGCAGGTGAACTTCTGCCTAACCTGAAAGTTGCAGGAGAAGATATCTAGGGAGGGGGTAGTATGGGTGGGAAGGGATGAGTTAACCAGGGAATTGCGGAGGGAACGTTTTTTGCGGAAGGCGGTGGAAATGGGAAGATGTGACTAGTGATAGGATCCCGTTGAACGTGGTGAAAATGTCGGAGGATTATGTTTTGTATGGGATGAAAGGCAACTACTAGAGGACTCTGTACCTGTTGCGACCAGGGGGAGCAAGGGCGGAGGAGGCCATGTGTGATGGCCTCATCTGTGATGGAGGAGGGGAACCCCCGTTCCCCAAAGAATAAGGATTTCTCGGAAGTCACTTTCTAACTACCATCAACATATGCCATGCAGCACCAGAGGATCAAACACCATCCACCATTGCTATTCCACCATCGAAGGTGCCTATTGCTTTATCCATCCACTCACTTTGGGAAATCATATTAGCCGTGCTCCTTCTTCCTGCGTATTGGCTGTGACTGAGGAGCATGGCTCCAGCGGTGAGGAATGCAGAGCTGGAGAGGCGAGGCAGAGGAACGACTCTGTTTGGAGTGTTTGGAGTCAGTAGAAGGGAATGACTATGTTGCTGTTATTACTGTGCACCTTCCCCCCCCCCCCCCCCCCCCCCCCCCCGTTTTGTTTTTGTTTTTGATTAATTACATGTCTGCACTGAGTAGGAGCAGCTTTTAATCTCATTGTACATGTGTATAGTGACAATAAAATGGCATTCATTACTGATTTTATAAGGAAAGGTGTGGAGGGGTATGTTTGCACCCAAACCATCTACGTTTTCCCAAACCAAAAGTCCCGGATCAACTAAGAGATCCACAAAACTCCAACCAGTTGGTTCGCGCATGTTTGAAGAACACAACCTCCTTGAGTTGGAGCACGAGGGAGAAAGTGTAGCCCATTCCTTCTCTCCAGAGATGCTGCCTGTCCTGCTGAGTTACTCCAGCATTTTGTGTCTACATTAGCTTGATGTACTTTTATACAGCTTTCTCAATTAAAAAAATGTACATTGGCTGGCAGCACATCAAATGATGGCCCAGTCAACATGTTTCAAACAAAATTAAAACATTTGCATGGCCAACAATAAACACCCACAGCCAGCAACAGGAGCAAAATGGATAAGAGCTAAATGCGGCTTCTGTCAACATTACTGGCATGTTAATTATTTTTTTTAATCATATAGAATGAGACCATTTGAAGTTGATATCATTATGATATCAACAATGGAAATGGTCTGGAGCAATTGAACATCCATTAACGAAGCTCAGAGAAACCCAACAACTAGCCAAAGGAGAGTCAAATACCCAAGTGTCCCTTGAGTTATTCTCAAGAAAACTGACACAGCCAGTCAGAGTCACTGATCTCAAAACCCTGACTGCAACAGTGGAAGAGCAAAAAACATACACCTTCAAATGATGGCATGGTATAAATTATCATTTACAACCTATTCAATAGAAATGATGGATTATACAAAATTTCAACAGGCTCATCCCAAAAGAAAACTATTCCCAGTGGTTATCTGCCTCTGCTAGGATACCTATAATTTCCCCAACTAACGAGCCAGAACAGATCCCCTGTATGCTGTTTAACCCTAAGCATATCCACCAAATTTGAAAACATCATTGGAGAATCTCTCCCAAAATCATAATCCATGCCTTCAACAGTCCTGTCTAGTAGAAGATGTAAAGCTTGAAATCACGTACCTGCCTCATCCCCACTGTTACTAGACTTGTTCAGACCGTTCATGGGGATGAATTCCTGACTTTCCAGGCTACCTTGGTGTGGCCATAATTGCATTTTATTTGTATCTACACTTTAATGATGGCTGTAACACTATATTCTGCACAGTTAATTTTCTCTTTTGCATATCCTGATGTACACATGAATGATATGGCTTGCCTAGATAGTACACAAAACAAAGTCTGTCACTGCATCTCGGTAGATGTGATTATAAGCCAATGATTCAGAAGACAAGATAAATACAAATTTAAGATTCTTCATTTGTGACTAAGAGTGAACAAGTTGGCAAGCAATCAGACAGTACAAGGCATCCAAGTAAGTGCGATCATGCTGTCACACGTTTACATACACACCCACACTACTTCCTTCTTGCACACATCACGTCAGAAGTCTCAGGAGAGCTGAAGTAATCAGGCTAATATCCTCTTTCAAGGGCAGAATGCAAAGACCACTTGTCACACTTCATCGCAGCCAAGGGGATGAAATCAACATTCTTTATCAAAACCATTTGGTTGTACGCCAAGCAGTTGTCTTAATCAGGTAACACCTTGGTACATATTTCTTTAAGCACATGATGTGAAAGGTTAAAAGTGTACACACAAATTTGTCTCTGCAATCCGAATTGCTCTTTCTCTGGGATGTAAGAGCAGTCAAACAGAGCATAAAATAAAATAATTCCATTTGCTTTAAAGTAAACAGCACAAGTGGCCATTCAGCCCACCACATCTATACTGATCTGTCTTCATAATTACAATGGCAAAACAGTAAGGAATACTTCCATTGACAGCAAAACCAAATAAAACCCAAAATATATAATGTGAAAGGGATCCTTAAAATAAATCTTACAATTATATCAATTAAGATCAGTCTGAAGAAGAGTCTCGACCTGAAACTTCACCCATTCCTTCTCTCTAGAGATGCTGCACGTCCCGCTGAGTTATTCCAGAATTTGGTGTCTACCTTCGATTTAAACTAGCATCTGCAGTTCTTTCCTACAATTATATTATTGCACTTCACCCTCGGGAGAAACGGATTATGATTTTAACATGAGGAGTGATCTCGCTTTGCTTATGCTGTGAACAGAACAGCTTGTACACTGCACCATGTGCTTGTTTATTTTTGGCACTTAGTAACTGTCAGGGCACAAGTGTAAGAAACCCAAAGAGAAAAAAATGACACAAGCAAAAAACAAGATTTTAACCTTGCAGAGTGCAGAACAAGAGTCTGCTGCAACCATAATCCAAAACTGCTGATAAGAAACATTTGGTAATTTAATAGTGCAAAAATACCAAACAACTAGCTAAAAATAATTTCACCAACGATCAAGGCTTTAAAGAATAATATCAGCTTCTTCAAAGCCGGACACCACTTTTATTTTTTTAAAACATCATCCTCGATATAATTAATCTGGGTTGCAGTAAACGTCTTCATAAGCGTTGGGACCTTGAGGCAGTTCATGCACAAATGTGCCATTAAATGTATGACACCATTTGATAAATTCCTAATCAATCTTACTTTGTGTTTTTCTATGTACTTCAGTTTAAAAAACATAGCTTGCATTTATAAAACCCCTTTCAACTCTGCAGATATTCTGAAGCACCTTATAGGCAAAGAACAGGGTAACTGGGTTCACTATTGTTACCTAAGCAAACTCTGCAATAAGCTCATGTCTAGCAAAGTCCCATGAACTAAAATAAGAATAATTTGCAGGGCTTATTTATAGCTAGCTCTGGAATAATGGCTGGTCAGGAGAACCCCTTCCGCTCTTGTGCCATATGTACTGGAACACATGGATTGTATCTTACTTACAAGGCAGCAGTTGCACAACGCACCACTTTCAAGTTCTGAGCAAAAACACAGTGCTGGAGGAATGCAACACTTCAGGCAGTATCGGTGGAGGGAATGAACAGACAATGTTATGAGTTGGGAGCCTTCCTCAGACTCATCCTGACCCACTGATTTCCCCATCACTTCATTTTTTGCTCGGGATTCCTGCATCTGCAGTTTCTTGTGTTTTCACTTCGAAGTTCTACACTGAACTGTAGTACAATATACTACCGGACTGTGCCTGGACCCCTCTGTCAGTGGATCACCAACTTCCTGACAGACAGGAAGCAGCATGTGAGGCTGAGAAAAAACATCTCGGACCCGCAGACCCTCAGCATAGGAGCAAGGCTGCGTACTCTCTCCTCTCCATTACTCTCTCTACACCAACGACTGCACCTCCACAGACTTCTCTGTCAAGCTTCTCAAGTTAGCGGACAATACAACCCTGATTGGACTGATCCAGGATGGGGAGGAATCTGCCTACAGACAGGAAATGACATAGCTGGCGTCCTGGTGCCTTTGTAACAACCTGGAGCTTAATGCTCTTACGACAGTGGAATTGATTGTAGACTTTAGGAGAACTTGCCCTCCCCTCACTCACCATCAACAACACCACAGTCACATCTGTGGAGTATTTTAAGTTTCTTGGAACCATCATTTCTTAGGATCTGTAATGGGTGGGGGAGGGGGGGGGGGAACGACGACGACACACCATAGACTCCAGTCAAAAAGGCCCAACAGAGGATGTACTTCCTGCGGTAGCTGAGGAAACAATCTGCCACAGGCAATGATGGTCCAATTCTATATTGCCATCGTAGAGTCTGTCCTCACCTTCTCCATCATGGTCTGGTTTGGCTCAGCCACCAAGCACGACATCCAGAGGCTGCAGCGAATCATCCAATCAGTTGGCTGTAACTTTTCCCCCATTGACGAACTGTACACTACAAGAGCCAGGAAGCGTGCAGGTAAGATCATCTCCGACCCCTCTCACCTTGGCCACAAACTCTTTGAAGCACTTCGCTCTGGAAGGCGACACCGGACTGTCAAAACCACCACAGCCAGATATAAAAACTGCTTTTTTCCACGAGCAGTAGCTCCACTCAATAACCCAAAGTTTGTAGCCTCCTCTTGCACTACTATTTTATTTCATCCACACGTTTAATGCTTTATTATTGGTTGATGTTTTATGTGTCATTCTTAATTGTTACTGTATGTCGTGTTGTTACTTGCGAGCGGAGCACTAAGGCAAATTCCTTGTATGTGTACATACTTGGCCAGTAAACTTATTCACTGTCTTCACTTCAAAGCCCTACACTGAACTGTAGTACAATGTAGTATTCACATTTCTGGAAAAGGATATCAACCCACCATCCTCTGAGTCAGAGATTAAACATAGGCCAATACTGACAATTAGATCCTTCATCAACCATGGTGGAAGTCTTTTTATCATCAAAAAGCAAAAAAAACAAATTAGCATTCAGCTCAGGACAGAAAAATCATTGTGCACTCACAGCATCATTTTCTAAAAGTTCAAACGTACATCAAGTCAAAAGGGACGAAGGCTGAAAACAAATTTAGTGGCCTAGTGGCCAACAAGTACGTCACTATTAAAAAATTGACGTACTTTAAAGGTTGCACCATGTTTGCAGTGTGAATGGAATGAACACATCCAGTACATTTATTAATGGAATGCAGTCGTACTCAAAGAATAGTGGAAACAAGTAATCTAGCATTATTTCTTAAACATCAAAGATGCTAATGTACTAAATAAGAATTCTTTGGAAACATCGGATACGTCTCAGCAAATTAATAAAAAAGTACTTTGGAAGGAGAGGAGGGGCAACACCAGGCCCCCAGCAACAGGAAGCTAGTGACACAAAGATCACCAGGATAGACCTTCGTTCTCCCACCTACATCAGGGCTGCTCATCCTCTCCCCACACTTGGTCAAACCAGAACCGTCAAGCCTGCTGAAGCTCAGTGTAGCCAACATAAAGGCTCTGTGGAACACCACTGCAGCACTTCTGCTGCTGGACATTGAGGGTACGAGTCTGGTGGGGGGCTCTCTCAAACAAGGGAATGGACATCACCCCGGGGGGGAGCCACAAGTGGCAATGCTCTTCCGACAAGTAAAAAGGGAGGTGCTAACATCATTGGGTATAACACAAGCAAATGATTGAAAGATACAGCATGGAAACAGGCCCTTTGGTCCACCATACTGACTATCGATCACCTATTCACACTAGTTCTATGATATTTTACTTTCTCATCCACTCCCGACGCACGAGGTATTTTTAGACACCTATTAACCTACAAACAAACCTGCATGACTTTGGGATGTGGGGCACCCGGAGGAACCCCACGTGGTGACGGTGAATGTTTAAAACTCCACACAAGATCAGGTTTGAATCCAGGTCTCTGGTGCTGAGGCTGCAGTTCCACCAGCTACCCCACTGTGTGTGTGTGTGTGTGTGTGTGCCAACTAATATTGAATCCTTGCAGTGCAGGAGGCTGAGGATTCATTTTAATAGAGGTGTGTGTATATACATACATATAATCGCGAGAGCAACAAAGGGCGAATACGCAGAATCCTCCTCACAAAGTAGCGGAATGAAGAACCCAAGGCCCTAGGTTTAAGGTGAGATGGGGAAATATTGAGTAGGCATGTGAGGGGCAACTTTTCCTGTTGTCCGCGGCCTGACCCACCTGCTTGAGGCAGCGCTCCTTGAGTTTCTCGACGCCCGTGTCCTCGGTCACCTCTTCCAACCACTCGGCTCCGTCCATGGTGCAGATGTGGAGCCGCAGCACCTTCCCCGCGAAGATCTTCTCCTCCTGCACGAACATGGCCCCGAGCGAGGGCCCGGCCAGCAACCGCGGACTGTATTTAAGCGGCTGCCCCGGCGCCAGCAGGCAGCGCCCGACCTCCTCACCGTCCCTCCACTCGGAGACCAGTGCGACCTTTCACCTTTCACCCACTGCGCCTGCGCGTGGAGAGCAACTTGCATTCTGGTTCTTGTAGTCCCCATCAGTTAATAATAATAATAATAATAATAATAATAATTTTATTTATAGAGCACTTTAAAAACAAACATAGCTGCAACAAAGTGCTGTACATCACTAATCATTGACAAAAAAGTTAATACACACCAAAAATAACAATCAAAAGAAATAGTAGGAAAAGACATGTGAAATAAAGAAACATCAAAAACACCACAAACAGAAGCAAAGCCTCAGGCATGGTCAAAAGCCAGGGAGTACAAATGCGTTTTAACACTGGATTTGAAGATGGACAGTGAGGGGGCCTGTCTGATGTGCAGCGGCAGGGTGTTCCAGAGTGCCGGAGCAGCAACAGAGAAGGCTCTATCCCCTCTGAGCCTCCGACTAGACCTCGGTACCTCCAGGAGCAGCTGACCAGCTGACCTGAGGGACCGGGCAGGAGTGTATGGGTGGAGCAGCTGGTGGATTTACAGCAAGCATATTACTGGTACAGCAGAGAGGAAGATTTATTAGATTTCCCATTCCAGTGCTGGCTTTCGGTTCAATTGGCTCCACTCCCCTATAATCTTGAACATTTCCCCCCCCTAATTTTGTTCAAAGTCCTTCCTACCTAAATCCCCTGCCCTTCAGGACACATCTGAGACATGTAATAAATGCAACAAGGTGTTCAGAGTAATGAACATCAGATCATCAAACGTCCTCTTGCATTCTGCCACTGCTCCATAACACTGCTCCCCATTCCTATATCAATGATGGTTCAGGACAAGATCCTTGAAAACACAAGCCTTTCCCCATGCCTTGGGAACCACCTTTCTGCTAAGCCAGATCTCAATGATGACATTTACCATCATCTTCAGTGCACCAGCACAGCCTTTGCCAGTTTGAGGAAATGAGAATTCAAAGATCACGTTTTAATTCACATATAAACTTTATTCATAAAAGGATACGCAAGAAGTAGTGCATGGTTTTCTTTACATTTATAATATCATACAGACGAACTATTCATAGTGTTATTGGACCTATACATTTGTAGTGTTAACATGGTCAATGTACAAAGCACCATTGTCACTATGGATAATACATATTTCATGTGTTTGAGAGATTTTTACTTGGGGCTTAACCCCTTAATGTCAAGTGGTGGTTGAACCTTAGAATACAGTCCTTCCCCACAAAGCATTCGCCGCACCAAACGTCAGTGCGGCCCTCAGCACTTACACCAGTAGCCTGGAATGTGTCAGGTCATGGAGATAGCGTGGAAACAGGTCCTTCAGCACAACTTGCCCATGCCGACGCATTTGGCCCATATCCCTCTAAACCTATCCTATCATTGTAGCTGTCCAAATGTTTTTCGAATGTTGTGATAGTAATGTGTTGTCAGCATTTCTTTATGGATATCCCTTTGTACTGGAAGACCAATGTTTCAGACAGATCAAAGTACATCTTTTACCAAATTCCAGCAGCATTTAAAGGTAGGATAACATAGAACTAGTGTGATCAATGGCCGATGTGGACGGGGGGAAAGGAATAATTTCCATGCTGTATCTCTAAACAAACAAACTAATTTAAAGTTTCTATCATATTAATCCCTGACAATGACTCATAGATCAGAATCCTCTGTTACACAACTGTCCACAATTAACCTAGACAAGGACCCATTCATTCTTTTCCAGAACTTATTCGCAAATACACAATCCACAAATATCACCCTATCCCCATTGTAGCCCTCTTGGAAGGAGTGTGTTTTGCGGGTAAAATGTAAATAGCGCATGAAGGATGCTGATGAGACGAGTATTTCAGTACATGTGACAATAATAAATCTAAACTGTTTGGTGCCTGCGTGCCTTGGTTCTATGCACAGGTTGATGCAGCCACACACAAAGGGAGCTATGATGTAGACTTCAGAGGAGACAGAAAGTTCATTTTTCTGAACTATAGCCGCTAGCTACTGTACGCTGTTGATACGTGGACTACCCTCAGTGGCACCTCAACGTCCTGGTGTGGTACTACCAGTGCTGTGTCCACAATGTCCACAATCAACAGGTAGGATAAGAAAATCAATGTCAGCATCCTCTCCCTGACCAGCATCTCTAGCATTGAGGCTATAACTGCACTCATTTGGTTCCAAAGGGCAGGCCATATCATTCACATTTCTAATACTTGACCCCAATAGTCTTGAGACACAAGGGGCAAGAGATGCTGGAATCCTGAGCAAAAAAACAAACATGCTGAAGTAACTCAGTGGGTCAGGCAGCATCTGTGGAGGGAAACGGACAGACGACATTTCCGGTTTGGACCCAGCGTCACCACAAGGATAACAGGTCTTTAAAGCCAAGTTAAGACACTAAATTTTTCAGAACTTTGAACTTGAAGGAAATAAGATGGCATTGGAAACGTGGTGTCTCTTGCGAACTGCCTCAGTGTAAACTACTGTTCATACATTCTTGTAATTGAATAGAATAGAATAGAATAGTTTCTTTAATGTCATTGTAACATGAACCATGTACAACGAAATTTAAAAATGTCAGCCAGTCAGTGCACCATTCAAACATTTCTAAAAGCTAACGATACATACAAGGTAAAATATTAAAAGATAAACAACTAAATAAATATCACGAAAATAGCACGCATAAACACCCAACCCTCCATCCTTCTGTCGATTTCACAGTGTACCACAGTCCCTTAGTATGTTGAGTATGTATAATAAGATTTTACTGAATAGCGTGCAAATAAATCTCACAGTGCATGTGACAAAGTACCATTAAGCCATTCAGAAAATTAAAAGCTTCAGAGTTCATGAAAGGAAAATGTGTATGCATCTCGTCTGTTGTTTGTTTTTAAGAGTAACTGAGAAAGGCATTATATAACTGCAGAGTTTTCAGCCATTGGAAGCTGGTTTCAAGATCTCATCTGATGCAGGTGCCTTCCAGAGCAGCAGGGGGCAGTCTTTGCTCAGCCTACTCGCACCCAAAGATTATAGAGGAGCTCCTCTAGGATCTTTGCTCGCACCAACACAAACATCAGTTCTGTTTTGTTTCACAAAAAGCTGGAGTAACTCAGCTGGACAGGCAGCATATCTGGAGAGAAGGAAAGGGTGGCATTTTGGTCAAGACCCTTCTTCGACCCGAAACGTCACCCATTCCTCCTCTCCAGAGATGCTGCCTGTCCTGCTGAGTTACTCCAGCTTATTGTGTCTATCTTAGGTTTAAACCAGCATCTGCAGTTCCTTCGTACACACTGTTTTGTTTCACTTTGCACGTGATTTGCACAATGAACCACAATCGCATCCAAGACAAAAATAACAGCTGAAGTAGATGCTGAGCAAGAAGTGGATCTATGGAGTGAAGGGGATGGACACCTTTTTTATATCATTTCCTGCTAGGAGAATTTTAATGAAACCATGGATCACTGGATCACTGAATATTAAAGGATGTTAAATGTAAAAGCCCAAGGCCTCAGCTGGTAGATCCGCTGCCTAACAGTGCCAGAGCCCCAGGTTCAATCCTGACATTGGGTGCTGTGTTCAGTTTGCACGTTCTCCGTGTGTGACCATATCGGTTTCCTCTAGATGCTCCAGTTTACTCCCACATCCCAAAGAATTGCAGGTCTGTAGGTAACTTGACCTCTGTAAATTGCCTCGAGTTTGTGGGGAATGGGATAACATAGAACTAGTGTGAATGCTCTATGGTCAGCATGGACTCGGTGGGCTGAAGGGCCTGTTCCCATGCTGCATCTTTAAACTTTCTAAACTAAACTTTTGTGAACAGGTGATCAATGGTCAGCCTGGACTTCAGTGGGCCGATGTGCCTGTTTCCATGCTAAATTCTCTCTAAACTAAACTATTCCATAATTTCAATAGTTGGCATAGCTGAGTTGTCTACTAAAATGTACTACAGCTTCTCCCCAATCCTTCAGCATCCTTCACCAGCAGTCAAAAAGATAGCAGCTAACTTATCCCATCCAATTTACACATCATCTCAGCATCAAAGACATTTCCTCATTCCTCCATTGTTACTTGGTCAACATGCTAGAATTCCCAGCAACAGCATTGTGGGAGTCACATTCACCACATGAACTCTAAACAGTTCAAAAGATGATCCACTTCCACCTTCCCAAGGGAAATAAATGCTGGGATTGTCAGTGCAGTTTGCCTGCTGAGAATGGAATAAGCAAACTTAGGTGATATGTGACATGGTTTCATTAAAATTCTCCAAGCAGGAAATGATATAAAAAGGTGTCCATCCCCTTCACTCCATAGAGCGGAGTTTGGTTTCTCTTTTAAGAGCTGCCGGGGCGGTGGTAGAGGCAGATACAATAGTGGCATTTAAGAGACCTTTGGAGAGGCACATGGATCTGCAGGGAATGGAGGGATATGCATCATTGTAGAGGCACATAACAATTGACCTTGGCTGCATGCTCAGCACGGACATTATGGGCCCAAGACCTGTACCCGTGCTGCACTGTTCTATGTTAAGCGTTGGCAGTGTTGGTAATTCCATGTGCAGAAGGAAGATTAGGCCCAGATAGAGCCACATGAGCAACGCATTTTGTGTGATCCAGTTACAGTCATCTGATTACTGCATCGCGAATTCAAATCTGATTGTGGTAAGTTGCAATATGCCAGTTGTTGCTCAAAGGTGAAAACTGTCTCTCTGGAATGAGGCGTTCAATCAAGGGGCGAGCTTGCATTTCTATGCAAATATCGCTGCACTGTTGCATTTTAAAGGTGCTGCCATTTGATTACGACGACATTCAAAGACTCAAGTTTGACCTGATTATAATTATATATCGTCTCATCTGACCTGATTGGATACCATTCAGAACAAAGCTTTACACTGTACCTCAGTACACGTAACATTAATAAACCTAAACCTACAATTGTAACCACATGAAAAAGAGGCTTAATGTGTTGTTAGAGGTCCCCAGCTCTTGCCGGAGGATACAATACTTATATATTATTTTCTTTTCTTGATCATGTATGAGAAGAAATCACAAAAAAAATATATATATAATGAATTATATTTCATGCTATAGATTCAAGATTCCAGCAACTGCGGGAATGCTGGAGTAACTCAGCAGGACAGGCAGCATCTCTGGAGAGAAGGAATTGGTGACGTTTCGGGTCGAGACCCTTCTTCAGACTCTCGACCCAAAATGTCACCCATTCCTTCTCTCCAGAGAAGCTGCCAGTCCTGCTGAGTTACTCCTGCATTTCATTTTTACCTTCGATTTAAACCAGTATCTGCAGTTCTTCCCTACACATTCTAGCAACTGCAGTTCCTTGTTATGAAATATCATTATAGCTAATGGACTTGTAAGCTTCAACTGTTCCTTAATGTGATTTAAAGAATGGACTTGTAAACTCTCCTGGGTCTAGGCTGCAGATTACTCAAGTCCCACAAGATGTTGGTTGTCTTTTGTAGGTAAGAACTACATTGCAAACGTATTGGGACTATTCATGCACATTAGTGTTGAAGTGATCTTCCAGGTCACTTTATCATCGTGGGGTTTGAAGAAGGGTCCGAACCTGAAACACAGTCTGTCCATTTCCCTCCACAGATACTGCCTGACCTCCTGAGTTCCTCCAGCACTTTGTGTTTTGCTCAAGATTCAAACATCTGCAGTTCCTTGTGCCTGCCAAGTCATTTCCTTATGCAAACAATTGCTCAAGGAAAACCTTAGTGAGGAAAGAGAGATGAAGATGGAAAAGATAGGCTGATATAACACTGAGGAAGGGTTGAAGATGAGGTCATAAACAGCAATGTGTGAGGAAATAGTGGATCTACTGATAATTTAACCATCCTGGCACCAACTCACTAAAGAAGACTGAAGCTCTCCATATTACAGAAATGTTTCAAATAAATATCGACACTTAGATAAGTGGCTCGGTATCTGAAACCCTCAAAAGCAAGGGCACAGTCTTTTCATCTTACAGAATGAGGTGCAAGAATTGGCCTTAGCTTATTTTAAAATTCACCTGTTGCTACCCGGGTCCTCCCATGAATTAAAGATGCAACCCATTAAACACCAGGATAACTTATGAACCAAAACAAGACCTGGGATGTGAACTCCCAAGCAAGATCTGTGCCACAGCAGTGTCACAAAATGATCATGAACAAGGCAGGGTCTGGTCTGACCACCAATCTCTGATATTGAATATCAGTATCTTGACCTATATTAACATCCTGAGCCGAGCTCTCT
Source organism: Leucoraja erinaceus (assembly GCF_028641065.1). Lineage (NCBI taxonomy): Eukaryota > Metazoa > Chordata > Chondrichthyes > Rajiformes > Rajidae > Leucoraja > Leucoraja erinaceus. Next base: position 17,574,120 of record NC_073407.1, read on the forward strand.
ATTGACAAGGAACTGATGGAGAACCTCAAATAACATTAGCAGTGAGATACATATATGTTCTCGAAGGGAAAAGGCAAATGTATTGTTAGTTTTTTTTGTGAACTGGGCATCTTTTTCCATATTTATTGTGAATAATAAAAATATCACTATCCAACGATTGCCGCCAAAATGTCCATTCCTCTTCTTTACCTGTCATCTTTTTGGTGGTCACGGGGCGGCCAATGCAGAAGAATTAATGTATCTGGTGGAGGAGTTGATTTCCATGGAGACATTGGAATCAAATTTCTGCTGGAAAATTGATCTTGCTTTTGGTTTAAGATTGGCTGACACTGTGGTGAGCCCATTTAAAGCAGCACACATCCTCCACATCGCAAGCTGTGTTTACTACACCCCATCTCTTGTTCTAATAGACCCCTTTCCATTGTTAAGATCACATCTCTCATTCTTTCTTCTTACAGCAAATGAGGTGGTTTAGAATGGGGACAGAGAATGTTGTAGCCTCGAAGGTACACAAAAAAGCTGGAGAAACTCAGCGGGTGCAGCAGCATCTATGGAGCGAAGGAAATAGGCAACGTTTTGGGCCGAAACCCTTCTTCAATGTTGTAGCCTCTCTGGACAGAGAGAAACAAACTCAACATTTCAGGACAATTACTGTTTAAGAACACTGAAAAGGAAACTGTTTCTTCAGATCAAACCCGTCAAGTTCTCTTATTATATTAAGGACCCTGATCAAAACACTGGGGCCAGGGGGAAGGCATTCCACTTGGGTTGAATGTGCCTTCCTTTTTATGTTCAACCCCATTGTCACCGGAACTGGGTCCAGCCAGCGCCTCATCACTGTTCACTGATTTCTAGTGTCGATGAGAGCCACAGCCACATGGAGCCACTGCATTGAAACTGGCCCTTCTGCTCAACTCATCCACTCTAGCCAAGAGTCTATTTGAGCTAGTCCCATTATACAGCTGTCTGAAGAAGAATCCCCACCTGACCTGCTACCTGTCCATTCCCTCCACAGATGCTGTCTGAGATCCTCCAACATTTTGTGTTTTGTTCTGTAGTTCCTTGTGTCTCGGTTTCCCCATGTGCCCACATCCCTCTAAACCTTTTCTATCCATGTACCTGTCCAATGGTCTTTAAAATCTTGTACCCATCTGTAAAGCTTCCTCTGGTAGCTTATTCCATATAACTTCCTCTGGCAGCTCCTTACAACACTTTAGTATGTTTTTTTGAACTACTCCAGAATGCCCGCCAATCTTTGCGCCATTTTGCTGTTTTGTACTCCTCATTGGACTTATTATTGTACTTATCATTACCAAGTATACTGTTTACTCTGTAAGCTTCATGCGAATAAGGAATTTCACCCTGGCGTATGTGACAATAAACTAGTTGGAATCTGAATCCTCGGAATCCTTTGCCTTATTTTGGCTCAGCCCGCCAAATCATTGTGCACATCTAAATATGAGGCCTTAATCAAACAATGAGCAAAAAATAAGCAAAAGTGAAAGTTACATTGAAACAGGGCGCAAGAAGACCTGGTAATTTCTGACAGTGCTGTGCTTGCTATCTCTCTCTCTAATGCCCGCCCACTCTGCTGGTGGAGCACTCAATTATTTATTGATGGGTAGTGATACTGTTTCTGTCACCGAGCTGCCTGAAGCCAGAGAAAGGTGTCAGGGATCTGCTCGAACTTCGCCGTAATTAATCATTGTGCAAAAAATTGGTACGAACTTTTCTTGTGGTACCTGTCACCAGCCGAAACACCAAGCGGTCGAAAGACAGTGGACTGGTTCACCTGCTTCTTCTTTTTTTCCTTTTGCTCCTGTTATGCTTTCCTGGGAAATCCTCAATGCTCTGAGTTTTTTGCAGCGATGAAGTTTGCAGAACATCTGTCAGCACATCTCACTCCAGAATGGAGGAAGCAGTACATCGAATACGAGGTGAGGACTTGCACAAGTTAATTCTCTGTATGTGAGCTGTAGGGAACAAATGCATTTAGTCCAGAGTGTTTAATTGCCATATGCACCTGAACAATGAAATTCTTATTTGCTGCAGCTTAACAGGTCTGTAAACACAATACACACATTGATAACATGAACAAAAAATTAATAAATTAACAACCACAATCCTAGTGCAGAAACAAACCACACCAAAGTCCATTGTGCAACCAAGGACAGTCCATAGAATTTCATACATAGGGTGCTGGTCTAAGTCAACGGGTCAGGCAGCAAATCTGGAGGATAGCGATAGGTAACGTTTCAGGTCAGGACTCTTCTTCAGACTGAAGTGACCTGAAACATTGCCTATACATGTCCTCCACAAATGCTGCCTGACCCATTGAGTTACTTCCGCACTTTGTGTGGGTTTTATCCATTCCAGCACCTGCAGTTTCTAGTCTCTCCACAGAAGTTTATAGTTGCAGTTAGTGTTGCATTGTATTCATTGATGGTTTTTGGGAAGAAGCTGTTCGTGAACCTGGTGTGAGAGGTGAGGCTATGGTGGAAGGTGGCTATCGGTGAGAAACTGGCCCCAGTCAAGTTGGGGACCAGTAATGTGGAGAGTCAGTGTGTGGCTGGTGATCTATAATCGACACAGTGGCACAGATGGTAGAGCTGCTGCCTCACAGCGCCAGAGACCTGGGTTCGATCTTAAACTCAGGTGCTTTCTGTGCAGAGTTTGCTAATTATCTCTGTGGGTTTCTTTCGGTTTCCTCCCGAAGCTCAAAGGAATGCAGGTTTGTTCAATTGGCCGCAGTAACTTACCCCTTGGTAGTAAGGAATGGATATGAAACTGGGCTAACATGTGAACAGGTCAGCGTGGACTCAACAGGGCTTTTTCCATGCATTATCTTTAAACTAAGCTAAGCTTTAAACAAGAGTTATATGGAATTATCAATGGTGTCTTATTCTAAACCGCATCCTTGTGTAGGTGGCTTTTAGTATCATCAGAAGAAACAAGAAACTACAGATGTTGGCAACTTGAGCTAAAAACAAAGTCCTGGGGGTACTCGGGGAGTCGGGCAGCGTCTGGGGAGAGAAATGGAAAGATGACATTTTGGATCAAACCAGAATCAGACTGGTTGAATAGGGGGGGGGGGGGGGGGTGATAGCTGGAAAGGGGAGGAGGACCAAGACAAAGCCCCCAGTTCTATTTTCAAGAATTATTTATTGATGATGTTTACTAATCTGTGAAATGAAGCAATTCATCACTACAGTTGGTAATTTTTGCGAGCTAAGGTGAACAGAGTTAACAGTTAGAACTGGATTTGGATCTATCGTGAAGATGTGAGAATCAGACGATTGCTCTCACTTTTGTTCCCATTCTGAAGTCCGCGTCCAAGGGGATATGTCCCCCCCCTCATTGGTTTGATGCATGGTTAGATGCGCTGTTCTTCAGTGACAGGGAAGTTAATCAAGTAGACTTTATAGATTAGGCTAAACAGTGCTGGTTAACGTTGTGCCTTCAATCGGCAGCCTCTGGAAATAGCTAACCTGTTTCTCCAGTGTAGTTTTAAGGTACTTCAATGTGCGCAAATTGGCTGCTCTGTTTGCCTGCAGATTGCCAGGTGTTGAGGGCAAGGAGGACAGAATCAATTAATGGATTGATGTCAGGCATGTTGTTGGTGGGCTGTATTCACACCCATCTTCTTGAGACCGAGATGGACATGCCTCCCTCACAAAGAAATTAGGTCCACATTACGAAAAGAAGCTACAGAAAAAAGAACACAAAATAACACACAGCACAGACTCGCCATAATGCTGGAGACACAAGGAACTGCAGATTACTTTGAGGGGATTCATCAGTGGAGTCACTTGTCCATTCCCTCCTCAGATGCTGCCTGACCCATTGCTTTCCTTGAGCACTTTGTGTTTTGCACCCTATAATGCTGGTGGGTTGCATCTGCGGACAGCTCCTGTCATGCACACGATGGCTTTAGCTGCACAGACCCCGTCCCCAGCCATTTATGTTGTGAAACTTCCACCGTCAATTTGCTATTTCCACTCACTTCACCATTGAGGTTCGAATTGTGGCTTGAGTTCTTCAGGTAGTTCAAACAATAATTACAGATTCCTTGCTTCCATCCACTACCCCTCAAAGCACAAGACTTGGCACCTCCCCATTTTAATCAGTCAGCTCTTGGAAGACTTGCAAATTCAAATTGGCAGTTCAATAAACTTTGGAAATACCTCCCGCAACCTCCCTGCCTCTCAACTTCTTAAGACTTGAGATTTTGTCATAATCTTTGATTATATAGTATTGCTTGGTGGCAAATTTGCCAGTTTCCCCATTCTTGTGAAACACCTTGGAATGTTTTAACCTTTCAAAAGTACCAGGTAAATAATAATAATAATAATAATAATAAATTTTATTTATGGGCGCCTTTCAAGAGTCTCAAGGACACCTTACAAAGATTTAGCAGGTAGAGGAAAAACATGTAAGGGGAATGAAATAAATCGTAGAGACATGACTAGTACACAAATTAAAGACGGAATTCAATTCAAAACACAATATGAGGTAATTCATGCACAGATGAAAAGGGAGGGGGACGTGGGGCTAAGGATAGGCAGAGGTGAAGAGATGGGTCTTGAGGTGGGACTGGAAGATGGTGAGGGACACGGAATTGCAGATCAGTTGGGGGAGGGAGTTCCAGAGCCTGGTAGCTGCCCTGGAGAAGGCTCTGTCCCCAAAACTGGGGAGGTTGGACTTGTGGATGGAGAGGAGACCGGCTGATGTGGATCTGAGGGACCGTGAGGGTTGGTAGGGGGAGAGGAGGTCAGTGAGATATGGGGGGGGGGGGGCTTATACAAAATCTTTTACAAAATCTACTTTTGTTTATCTGAAACAGCATCTTAATAAGCATTAAATTGTGAAGGACTTTTGCAAATTTGCTGGTGGCAGTTCGTGAAGTCACAAAATGATCATGGTGGTTTTTAGCCGAGAATTGGTCTTTTTTTTGCTACTGGTTTACCAATGTCACCTGGATTTAGATACAGGTACTGTGAAAACTGTTCCTTGTGTGGTATCCAAACAAATCATACCATACATGAGTACAACTAGTAGAAACATAGAAACATATATAATAGGTGCAGGAGGAGGCCATTCGGCCCTTCGAGCCAGCACCGCCATTCATTGTGATCATGGCTGATAGTCCCCTATCAATAACCCGTGCCTGCCTTCTCCCCATATCCCTTGACTCCACTAGCCCCTAGAGCTCTATCTCTCTTAAATCATCTAACTCTCTCTTAAATCCACTTAGTAGTGCAAAAAGAGAAAAGAAATAGTGCAGAATATAGCATGACAGAGAAAGTGCAGATAGCAAAAAGTGCAAAGCTATGACAAGGTAGATTGGGAGATTAATAATATATTCTTAGCATACAAGTGGCCTATTCAAGAACCTGGCAGCAGCAGGGAAGAGGCTGTCCTTGAATCTGATAGCAATTGCTTTGAAGCTTTTGTGTCTTATGCCCGAAGGGAGAGGGGAACAGAGAGAACGACTTGGGTGTAAGTGACCTTTGATTATGTTAACTACTTTCCCAAGGCAGCATGAAGTGCAGATGGAATCGATGGGAGGGTGGGGTGGAGGGAGAGGAGGCTGGTTTGTGTGTTCACCTGGGCTGTGTCCACAACTCAATGCAAATTTTGTGGCCCCGGCCAAAACAGTTGGCAACCCAAACGGCAATGCATTTGAGCAGGATGCTTTCTACAGGACAGTGCATCTGTCGAAAATTGGGAAGAATCTTTGCAGAAATTCCAAATGTCCTTAGTTTTCTGAAGAAACATGCCAAATTTCCTTCTAAATCAAAGATTTGCTCTAACAGAAACTGATGGCTATTGAGACAACTTCCTGCACTGTACTGTTCTACCCTCCATCTATCTGCTACAATACACAACCAGGTTTGAAAGAACTACAGAGCTTTGACCTGGTTCATGGGTCATGGTGTTGGTTTAGCTCTGTCTGTAACACACTGCCTCTGCTGCTAATTATAAGTGGAGTTCCATGTTGTGTGTTCTTGGAACATTTTGTCCTGCACGCCTCATTGGATCAACATTGGGCAACTGCACAGTCACTAGTGGCAGAGACCGTGAAGCCACAGATAGTGGGTGAACACAGTGCTGCTGCTAATGCCCGTGAGTGCCATGCATTGAACTTCTAGCACAGCACCAAGTGTTGGAGGAACGCAGTGGGTCAGGCACCATCATTGGAGGGAACGTTTTCGGGCTGGCAACGTGTTTTCGGGTTGACAACTTTATTCAACTTTATTGTAAAAAGGAGGGGGGGGGGGGGGAGATACAGCTGAAAAGAGAGATGGGTAGGGAACAAAGCCTGGCAAATGATAAAAGGATACAGGTGAGGTGGGTTGGGGTGAGGGTTCCATGAGGATGTTGATGTATTCAACACAATGGAGGGGGAACTACTGAATTGGCACGTGAGGTGTCCTACATTACTGTCATGAAGAAATACAACGGAATGAATCAAATGTCTTCATAATATTCAGCAATTACATTAACGTTTCCTGCACCAAAGAAAACGCCGCAGGGTCCACACATAATGAAAATCTCTCATTAGTGGCATCATACATTCAAAGAGAGAAGCTATTTGGTTTATTATGTTCAACTTGTTTCAAATGAAAGGTTTGTCAACATTGTTTCACAACCTACAGCAGTCTGGGTGTAGGAGAGGACATAATAGAAACATAGAAACATAGACAATAGGTGCAGGAGTAGGCCATTCGGCCCTTCGAGCCTGCACCGCCATTCAATATGATCATGGCTGATCATCCAACTCAGTATCCTGTACCTGCTTTCTCTCCATACCCCTTGATCCCTTAGCCACAAGGGCCACATCTAACCCTCTTAAATATAGCCAATGTACTGGCCTCAACTACATTCTGTGGCAGAGAATTCCAGAGATTCACCACTCTATGTGAATCACTAGATGTGAGCCACAAGGATCAACACAAGCAGACACATAGCATAGACACCCTTGGACTAATCCCACACTAATCCCATTCTATTCTCCGTAAAATTCCCATCAACTCTCCCGAATTCTACCACTTACCCACACAACCGCAGCAATTTTCAGAGGTCAATTAAACTACCAACCGTTACGTCTTTAGGATCTGGGATGAAACTAGAGTACCTGGAGTAAACCCATGCAGTCACAGGGAGAACATGCAAACTCCACACAGACACTACCAGGGGGTCAGGATCAAATCCAGGTTTATGGAGCTGCAAGGCAGTGACTCTGCCAGCTGTGCCACCACGCTGCCCAAAATTATGTATTGATGGTCTTCCATCCAAGAGACATGGTAAGGTAGAAAACAGCAGTGGAGTTGGTTTAGTCTCAAGTGCCTCCTGCCTCATATCACGTGGGGTGGAACGACACCAGGTGCATGCTTATTTATTCTTTCTATTTATTTTTCTATTGAACAGGCTTTGAAGAAGATGCTACACTTGGCCCAGGAAGAAGCCCCAAACACAGAAGGTAATAGGGTATTAGCTACAAGGAGGGGTTGAACAAACTTGGATTGTTTTCTCCAGAACACTGGAGGTTGAGGGGAGACCCGAGAGAAGTCTAGAAAATTATGAGAGGCGTGCGTAGATAGGGTTGACAGTCAGAACCTTTATCCCAGAGTCGAAATGTCAAAGACTAGAGGGCATAGCTTTACATTAAGAGGGGCAAAGTTTAAAGGAGATGTGCATGGCAAGTTCCGACACAGGCCCAGATGGGTGCCTGGAACACTCTGCCAGGAGGTGTTGGTGGATGCAGTTAAGTTAGGGGTATTTAAGAGGCGTTTAGATAGGCCCATTGATAAGCAAGCAATGGTGGGATGTGGACCCCATGCAGCAAATGGGACAAGTTTATTTTGGCACAATGCTGGGCCCAGACATTGTGGGCCAAAGCCCCTGTACCTATGCTGTACTTTTCTATGTTCTGTGTGAGTGACGTTACTATGGGATGGAATGGAACGGCAGCATCCTCCAGAACAGATGTTGCTTCCACTAACTTGAATAGAATATCCTGACTTGCACTTGGAATTATGCCAACTTTAGTCAGTATCCTGGTCATTAATATTTAATGCTGAAATATGATTTAATTTATATATAATGAAAGAGGGCTTAGCTTCAACATTGTTCCAACAGTCAAACAGTGTTCAATATTATTCCAAATAATTTTTTGAAGATTCACAGACTAGGATGTTATACTCTGTGTTCATGAAGTATCTCGCCAAAACATTCGATTTTCCTCCCATCTTAAAATTAACTTTAACACCCAAGTTGGCTCAGTTAAAATTTGGTCTGATTATGTTCTAGTGAGGGGGAATTGCAATAGTTCACAGTGTTAAAGGTGATATAATGTTAACTGTTCTTGTTCTTTGCTTGACTTTCAACTGCGTTGAAAAAATACAGGTCATGATGAATAATTAACCTCCTGAATATGTTCCTATCAGGCAAGGGTGATGCTGAAGAATTTAATTAATAATCACCTTGTGCACAGCTTGAAATATGAAATGATTCTTGCTCATCAATAATTTATCGAGGCAAAATGTTGTTCCACTGTTTGTGCTTACACTCCCAATGATATCTGTGCGCAGCAGGAGAAAAAGCACTGAACAGTCACAAACGCTCCCAAGGGGGAGTTTGTAGAAGTAACATTTTTATAAAATGAAACAATCATTCCTGGTCACCCTTTTTTTCCACGAGTTTGGAACCCCATTTAGCAACAAACTGCTAGGAGAAAATGCAAAACAATTGAATGGGGGATCTGCTTCATAGAGATCTGGTGGTAGTCTAAACAGCACAGGAGGTGAATTGGCAAGATTCAAGATGCAAGAGTATTAATTGTCATATGTACTGGCATACAGTGAAATTCTTATTTGCTGCAGCTTAACAGGCCTGGTATAATGAACAATATATAGTTAGTATACAATAGTCAAGTAACAATAAATGAATCATCATCATACTAGGTAACCATAATAGTGCAAAAATAAAATCCAAAGCCCATGGTGCAACCAAAGACACAATCCAGAGAAGATCATAATTGCTGAGGTAGGAAAGTGTAGGAAAGAACTGCAGATGCTGGTTAAACCAAAGATAGACATAAAAAGCTGGAGTAACTCTGCAGGACGGGCAGCATCTCTGGAGAGAAGGAATGGGTGACGTTTTTGGGGGAGACCCTTCTTCAGACTGGTTAGGGATAAGGGAAACGAGAGATATAGACGATGATGTAGAGAGATAAAGAACAATGAATGAAAGATATGCAAATAAGTAACAATGATAAAGGATACAGGTCATTGTTAGCTGTTTGTTGGGTGAAAATGAGAAGCTGCTGCGACCTGGGTAGGCGAGAGATAGAGAGAGAGAGAATGCCACGGTTACTTGAAGTTAGAGAAATCAATATTCATACCACCTGGCTGCAAGCTGACCAAGCGAAATATGAGATGCTGTTCCTCCAATTTGCATTTAGCCTCACTCTGACAATTGAGGAGACCTAAGACAGAAAGGTCCGTGTGGGAATGGGAAGGAGAATTAAGTGTTCAAGAGCCTGATGGTTGATGGGAAGAAGTTGTTCTTGATCCTAGAGGTTATGGTTCTCAGACTCCTGTCCCTTCTTCCCAATGGTAATAGTGAAATGAGCACATGGTCAGGGTGATGTTGGTCTGTGATAATATTGCCTGCCTGACTTATGAACTTATGTGACTCATAAGTTCATAAATCATAGGACCAGCAGTAGGCCATTTGGCTTGGAGTCTACTCCACCATTCAATCACGGCTGATCTATCATCCCCCTCTCAACACCATTCTCCTGCCTTCATCCCGTAACCTTTTACACCCTTACTAATCAATAACCCGTCAATCTCTGCCTTAAAATACCCAATGACGGCCTCCACAGCCATCTGTGGCATTGACTTCCACAGATTCACCACTCACTGACTAACGAAATTCCTCATCTTTCTAAAGGTACATCCTTTTATTCTAAAAGATCCTATAAATCCTTTCCATAGTATGGGGAGGTTAGTACCTGTGATGAACCAAGCAGTGTGTACCACTTCGTTCCTGGACATAACACTGTCTTCCACTGCTGTTTTGTCCGGTTCAAGATCCGCTATAAGATCTTTGATTCTGGGGGCCTTCAGATGGCAGCGGTAAGCTTCCTGTGTGTTCCTCTTGACCCATTTCAACACCATGAAGATTCTCTTCCATAATCTATTTTCTTTTGGCTGCCTTTGTGATCTGTAAATGAATAGAGATTTAATCTTTTGGAAGTATTAGTGGATGGTGAAATAGGTTGTTCTTCTTCTGCAAGTAATATGTTGAAATTACAAGGAAAGTGAAACCATTACAAAGGCTGGATGTTCATCACTCCCAGGGAACTGAAGTTTACAGCCTGTGCTCTTGTCTGGAAAATGCTAACAATATCTTACATAGAAACATAGAAAATAGGTGCAGGAGTAGAGCATTCGGCCCTTCGAGCCTGCACCGCCATTCAATATGATCATGGCTGATCATCCAACTCAGTATCCCATACCTGCCTTCTCTCCATACCCCCCTTCTCTCCATACCCCCTTATCCCTTTAGCCACAAGGGCCACATCTAACTCCCTCTTAAATATAGCCAATGAACTGGCCTCAACTACCTTCTGTGGCAGAGAATTCCACAGATTCACCACTCTGTATAAAAAATGATTTTCTCATCTCGGTCCTAAAAGACGTCCCTCTTATCCTTAAACTGTGACCCCTTGTTCTGGACTTCACCAACATCGGGAATAATCTTCCTGCATCTAGCCTGTCCAACCCCTTAAGAATTTTGTAAATTTCTATAAGATCCCCCCTCAATCTTCTAAATTCTAGCGTGTACAAGCCAAAATTCTAAATCCTAGCGTGTACATCTTCTCAAAACATGCAAGAAATGCTGAGCAATAGGTAAAGTGCTGGAGTAACTCAATGGGTCAGGCAGCATCTGTGGAGGGAATATACAGACAACATTCCATTCCATCCCCAGATGCTGCCTGATGCACTGAGTTCTTCCAACACCTAGTGCGTTGCTCAAGATTCCAGCATCTGCAGCTCCTTGTTTCCCCATATAAGAAGTACTGTGGAATTTAGGAAGCTATGATGGTACAAAGAGATGAAGTTTATGTGAATCAAGAACTTCCAGGAAACTCGCCTGACCAGATACAATTGTCACCAGTGGACTGCAGGTTTAGGGAGAGGTAGTGGAAGGAGCTGGTTACTTCAAAGTGTCCAAAGATTTGGAGCATGGAAAGCATAGAACAGAGTTTACATCACTGACTCAACTGTAGCTGTTGGCAAATATGCGACTTCTTAACAAACATGGAGGTAGAAAATCTTTTATTTTGTTCAATTCTCAAGAGTCAAGAATGTTTTATTGTCATTTGTCCCAGATGGGACAAATAAATTCTTACTTGCTGCAGCACAACAGAATATGTGAATATATAAACATAGTACATAATGGGGAAGAGAAAAAAAGAAAAAGTTCAATAAATAACAAATAGAGTGCAATAGTAATAATAGTATTTTGCAGTTCAGAGCTAAGAGCTTATTCGTTGTTGTGTTTAATAGCCTGATGGCTGTAGGGAAGAAGCTGGTCCTGAACCTGGTGGTTACAGTTTTCAGGCTCCTGTACCTTCTTCCTGATGGCAAAGGTGACAAATTCTATTTGTCAAACAATTATTTGTGACTGATTAATTGATTCATTTGCTTCATTGGCAAAATGTCTGCCCTTAACTCACTGCTTAAGGAAGAGGCCCATTGCTGGTTTAATATTCCTGTCATTCTGCAAGTCATACGAGGATTATTGTTGCTTTTGGGTCACACTGTCAAAGCACCCCATAGGGTATCAAGAGGAGTTTGGGCTTAATTCACTTTGTCAATAAGAAATGTCGATGCAACAAGAATCTACTGTATCTGCTCATGCATTGATGAATAGATGTGCCTGTCGATGTTTTACACTGGGACTAGTCTGCTCTCCAACTGATACAGGGAGATGAAAGCATGGAACACTGGAGCTGGCAATTCATCCGAGTTTGATTTAATTGGTTGCTACATCTCTCAGCATGACAGGCAAAGGCTCAAGACTAATATTACTCAAGGCTCAATACTAATAGTCCTAGAAAGGTTGAACAAGTTAGGTCTTTATTCTTTGCAGCGCAGAAGGTTAAGGGGGGGACTTGATAGAGGTCTTTAAAATGCTGAGAGGGATAGACAGAGTTGACATGGATAAGCTTTTCCCATTAAGAGTAGGGAAGATTCAAGCAAGAGGACATGAATTGAGAATTAACGGACAGAAGTTTAGGGGTAACATGAGGGGGAACTTCTTTACTCAGAGAGTGGTAGCCATGTGGAATAAGCTTCCAGTGGAAGTGGTGGAGGCAGGTTCGATTTTATCATTTAAAAATAAATTGGATAGGTATATGGACGGGAAAGGAATGGAGGGTTATGGTCTGAGTGCAGGTAGATGGGACTAGGGGAGAGTAAGTGTTCGGCATGGACTAGAAGGGCCCAGATGGCTTGTTTCCGTGCTGTAATTGTTATATGGTTATATGGTTACTACAAAACAAAGTTAAATTCATAATGGTTTATTGTTTAGGTTTATTATTGTCATATGTACCGAGGTACAGTGAAACTATTTTGTTTGTGTGCTATCCAATCAAATCTGATAATATTATACATGAATACCTGTACAGTCATGCCAAACGCAAGTACTATAGGTAGAGCCAAGAGAAAGATAGCAGAATGCAGAATATAGTTTCCAGCAGTGTAGAGTAACAGGTCCAGGGAAGAAGTCCTACATTATTGGTTGACTTCAGGCCAATTAAGCCTCTGGATGAAGATAAACGGCCCCGAGGATAAAAAGTTTTAGCCCAATTGTCCACAACGTCGCCACTAATGTTTGTCCCTAAGCCAGATCTTTTAATAAATGGCCCGATTAGTTCATTGCTGTTTGTGTGGTCCAACGTTGCACAATGTGGCCACTACAATCCCTGCATTCCAGCAGCGGTTACCTTTCCAAAATATTTCATTTGCCACAAAAGCACTTCATAAATGAAAGTCTTTGCCTTTCTTTCTTTCCAACTTGTCAAGTCTGGATCAGATAGAACTGTGCTCAACGCAGTTTAATAAATTAAAGGAGATAGGAACACAAGAGTTTAAGGACAAAGTGTCACCTCTGAGAATGGCTGGATTAGTTTGAATGGCAGCTCTACTTACCCTTGCCGCAGCTGGGGAGCGTCCTGAGGTGGGAATGAGATATTGAAGGCTCAAGTAACTTGGCAGGGGTCACAAAATGTAAAATGTGAACAGGACCTACCTTGTTCACATCTTCAGACAGCATGTCAGGTTTGTAATTCACAGTGAGTATTATTGACAGCGACAATATAATCAATCAAATAATGCTTTCTGTTGATTGCGACCCATTTACATTTATAAAGACGCAGATTTATCGAACTTTGAAGCCCTTGTATTTATTCTGTTCTACAACATATCAGTGGTACTGTTACTTATGGGTGCCATGATCATGATTAGGGAAAGCCTTTGTGCTTTAAATAATACACTATGTACTTGGAAAATTGCTCCATATTCTAAGAACATTTCCCGGGTGCATTTAAAATGATTTATTTGGATGAATTCAAATGCATTTATCGAAAAGCCAACTAGTGGCTTTAATTGTGTTGTGATGTTCATCTAAACTTCTGAATTTACAGCAAGCATTAATTACTATCTGATCCAATGTCTGTTCGTAATAAATTGCTCTGGAACTTTGAAAGATAACATCTATTCTACCAGTTTTATTTTATAAGCCAATGTTCCCCACATACCATATAATATAACCATATAACAATTATAACAATTACAGCACGGAAACAGGCCATCTCGACCCTTCTAGTCCGTGCCGAACACATAATCTCTCCCCTAGTCCCATATACCTGCGCTCAGACCATAACCCTCCATTCCCTTCCCATCCATATAACTATCCAATTTTTTTTATTTTTTTTTAATGATAACATACAAATTCACTTCCCCCACTGAATGCAGGTAATTCATAAAATAATCCTGCACGTCAGATATCCGTAATAGTGGAAATACTTGCCAGATTAGGCAACATTTGTGGAGCAGGAAACAGAGTTAACATTCTGGGTCAATTAGTTTTTATCATAGTTCGTTCGATGTCCCCATATGTAGGGTTCAGGGGGCAATGGAACAAGATGTTACCTATATCTTACATTCACCAATCTCATCAAGTAGGAACGGACTGTGTTGCTTGTTCTGCTTTCCATAATTTTCTTTGATATCAATCACATTCACATTTATCAATCTTTACCACAGCAACTCCAGTAAAGTGGACTGTCAAACTTGCCCAATCCAGCCATGTCGTTAGGTCCAGCCTGGTGCCTGTCTCTGTTGTACTTGTTGTGGAGTTTGCGGTGGACAATGTTCTAATTGCTTTTTCCAGATTCCACGTACAGGACATCCGAAGCCAGTCGAATACTGTCCATACATATAACATGGAAGGTCAAAGTCATGACTTCCACGCTTGCCATAACTACTGACTGCCATTTTACTGTTAGTGCTTAGTCAGACCATTATGTCCAGAGGTAGCATGGAGTCAAGTTATTAAGCTTCTCCGCACCCTGATGATACAGGGCACAGCAGATCATAACAGCACCGTAGAGTCAGAGTCATACATCACGGAAACAGGCCCTTCAGCCCGACTCAACCATGCCAATCAAGATGCCCAACTAATCCCGTTTGTCCTTGGTTGACCCAGTGATGCAGTGGTTGAGTTGCTGCCTTGCAGTGCCAGAGATCCAGGTTCGATCCTAACTACAGATGCTGTCTGTACGGAGTTTGTACGTTCTCCGTGAGACTGCGTGGGCTTTCTCCTGGTACCCTGGTTTCCTCCCACATTCCAAAGACAGGTGGGTTTGTAGGTTAAAATTGACCTTGGTAAACTGTCCCGAATGTGTAGGATAGACTAGTGTACAGGTAATCATTGGTCAGTGAGATCTTGGTGGGCCGAAGGGCCAGTTTCCATGCTGTATTTCCAAACTAAATGCATACCCTTCCAAACCTTTCCTATCCATGTACACGTCCAAATGTCTTTTTAATTTGTTATTATACTTGAGTCAACTACTTCTTCTGGCAAACTTGGAATTTTGCAGATACAGGTACTTTGTTAATCATCCCCCACCAGATTCTAACCTCTGGGCAGCCACTGTGGAAGCTGCTAAATTTCAGCAGACTTGAGGATCTGTCCATCTGTAGATATTTTATACAAGGCTTGAAATATTTTCCAATGAATTAAAATGTTGCATGCGCAAAGGAATTCTGTAAACATTGCAGATTCTGAGGAAGGGCAGCAAATACTGGGATGTCAGCTCACCACAGGTTCACTATTCCACTTTGCAGGAATTTGCTTTTGGCTTTGAATCAGTGGAGGTTTCAGAATCTGTCTGGCAACACCGATCGTGGCAACATGGGTGGTCACTGCGAGAACAGCCATCAAGACGGGGGCAGGGTCTTTGAGCGCATATCTTCGCCAGATACCCCGTCAGATCGAATTCTCTTGAATATTCTTAAAAATCAAATCAAATAAATGGAATAAAATAAGCGTAAAACGTCCCAGAGATTGGATGCAAATCTGAAACTGGATCATTAATAGTTTACATTTGATATCAATAGCACTCACATTTACCAGTGTTACCCATAGCAACTCCAGTAACATTAATTAATCTCAACATTAACTCCCGATGAAGCATAAATTATTGATTTCCTGCCTCAGGTGATAAAGTCATTCCCACAGCCAAATACTGTGCTTATCATTATTTATGTAACCCGTTTTCAAATGCAGTTACAATAAGTGACTAATAAAATTAAAAGTTGCATTTCTCAAGTCATCAAGTTGTTAGCAAATGAAGTGCGGATGCATTTATAATGTATTGATTGAACGATTTGTTCTGAAACTCTGAGTAAACTCAGATCATTTCCTTCAACCGTGTTCACATCGTAAGTCAGTGAGACCCAACGATGATTCTAGAAGTTAGTTGTTCTTAAATATAATTCACTCCTTAAAGATGCTAAATATCTTGCATCACCGATTAAGCACAAGGCACATGTAATGGTACAAAACAAGCCTAAAAAGCACACACACACACATTACAATTATATTGCAGGCTGGAGTTCTCATCTTAGATCTTTGCAAATCCAAATGCATAAATGGTGAATATTTCTCTTATCCCTTATCAGATCATTCATTTTTGCTTAATGCAGTCTATAAATAGAGACTATTAACTTCTCTGTCCACTTACCAATAACGTTACATTTAATAATTTATTTTACCAAGGTTATGATCTAATGCATAGTTCTATTCGTTTAACCTCCACCACAAAGTAGGATTTTTAGTTATAACTTCACCCTGTGTCACTTTGTACCAATCTTCAGCTTCACTTAATCCACTGCTATGTATTTCTAAGGTAGATAAAAATGCTGGAGAAACTCAGCGGGTGAGGCAGCATCTATGGAGCGAAGGAATAGGTGACGAGCTATGTATTTCTAATTCAGTTTACTGAAGTGCACCATATTGCTTTTAGGTCGTGCATTAGTTCATTGATCAGGGTAACTTTAATTTCCTGAATCAACAGGCAAAACCCAAATGTTTCTATTACTAGAGGATAGAGAGAAACTTATAAAGTTAATGATTACAAGGCAGTCTGATTAAAGCTTTCTTTACAAGCGTTTGACATAGTCCACACCCGTTTGATAGGTTCCTTATACTCCATAAATGGTGCAATCTCATCTCCCTTTCCAGGTTTTCTAAACAGGTTCCAGCACCATGGCCTTTACTTAACTCCTGCGGTAATAACGGTGGGTTGCAACTCCACTGACGGCTGGTTCCTCTTCTGAGCAAACATGCAGGCAGATCTTTCCTTTGTCTGAATCCTCCTCAAGAACAAGAATAAAACAGTATTAATCAAAAAGTCTCAAATACTTCACCAATAGTATTGGTTCTTTGTGTTATACAGTGATTAATGTCAGCACAGCACTGATACCATTAGTTTTCCTTGTTTAAAGTATGATTTGTGTTGGTATGTGATGCTGGGAGTCATTAACTCCCCAGGTTGTAGGACAAACATGAAGCCAAAATGTTCGGAAGAATAACCATTTGCTCTCCTATTTGTACCGTGTGATTAATGACTTCTATTTATGCAGAGTAATGAATGTAATTGTGCACAGCTGATGCCCACCACAAGTCCTTGATCTACTGTGTGCCAATATGTGTGTCAGACAAAACGTTCACCAGTTGCTCTATTTGTAGGTTGCAAATCAGTGCACATGTTGAATGTGCCCGAGACATTCCTCCTTCCCCCTGCTTCCGTCAGGCAGAAAATACAGCAGCTTGAAAGTGCGCACCAACAGACTCAGTAACAGTTTCTTCCCCTCTGTTATTGGGCTCCTGAATGGTCCTTCCATAAGCTAGTGTACTGTCTGATTCTGGACTTTAGTCAATGGAACCATTGTCTGTGGAGCTGTTACCCGACAATGCTGAGAACTATATTCTGCACTCTGTATCTTCCCCTTCACTCTACCTATTGAACTTGAGTTTGGCTTGATTGCATTTATGTGTAGTATTATCTGAAGAAGGGTTTCGACCCAAAACGTCACCCATTCCTTCTCTCCAGAGATACTGCCTGTCCCGCTGAGTTACTCCAGCATTTTGTGTCTACCTTTGGTTTAAACCAGCATCAGCAGTTCCTTCCTACACGTATTATCTGATATGATTGGACAGCATGCAAGACAAAGCTTTACACTGTATCTCAGTACACGTGACAATAAAAAAAACTAAAACCCAAATGTAATCTCTCATTTATATAATCTAAAAAAACATTAGTGGTTATCACAGGTACATGAACTGATGTTTGAACAATGAGATGAACGTGGAAAGAGAAACAGAGATGCTGACTGACCTGCTGAGTATTTCCAGCATTTTTTTAAATGACAAATTTTCAGCATCTGCAGTTTAATTGATTTCCAATAAGATTAATGCAGCTGGTACAGTCAAGTTACTAACCAAAACAAAATACAAATTGCTGTAGGAACTCAACGGGTCAGGCAGCAACTGTGGAGAGAATGGAGAGGCAACGTTTTGTGTCCGGACCCTTATTCAGACTAATTAGTCTGAAGGAATCTGACCCGAAATGTCATCTATCCATTCCCTCCACAGATCCTGCCTGACCCACTGAGTTCCTCCAGCAGTTCGCGTTTTGCTCAAGATTCCAGCATCTGCAGTTCATTGTGTCTCCACTAAATGAAGCAGTTTGATGAATGTGGTTAAGTACTATTATAACGGCATCAGTATGGCAGTATAGCAAAGCGCATCTATAGCAATTGTGATGGATTAAAGCATTCTGAGATGATTCCAAGCAGTTTCCCAGTCACCAAACCAGATATTAAGACAGATAAATAACAAATAGGGGAAAGGCGAAGAGTGTGTTGAATGTCAATTTCTAACATTGGTACTCCTACAATGCAATCCTAATCAGTTTGTAACACAGGAATAGATCAAATCAGTACAAATCAGTAATCTGCTCAATGTGACAAATAGCAAGAGTTAGCTCTTTACTTTGGTGTTTTTAGTGTCTCTTGAATGGGTTTCTGACCACATGGTTAACTCGATTACTCGATTACCAGGACAACCCACATCCGCCTCGGGCCATTAGTCTTTCTCTGCTGAATCTTTCATCCATGCCTGTATTTTCTCCACACTAGATGGGTCCTGGCTGGCTTCCCTTCCCACCTTATACATCCATCCACATATGAGCTTATCCATAATCTTGCTGCACATACCAACCATTGCACCTACACACACTGACTGACATTGCTTCCCATCCATCCAAACCTTCACTTAAAACGTTTCATTTTCAAATTGGCCAAGTCCCTTGGATGATTCCTCAAGTCTGTTCTGGACATTTCACTATGTATCATTTTGATTGGTACTGGTAGCTCTGCCTTCACTATGCTGAAGACCTCCATAAACTCAACTGGGCTGCTCTTGCTCCCTCCCACTCCCTGCAGGCAACAGTTCTCTTTCATCTTTCCCCTATTTGTTATTTATATCTGATTTAGTGACTGGGAAGCTTCTTGGAATCATCTCAGAACGCTTTAATCCATCAATATTTCTATAGATGCACGTTGCTATACTGCCATACGTAGCACTGTCCTATTTAGGCAGTGAGATAAATACCAATGACCAAATCTAGCTTGCAACTACTTTCTTATTTACACAGTGGTGTTGGTTTGTAACACTGACATCAGTTTCATCTCTGTTGATAGATAATGGCAGGTGCCATTTCGGTACGCTAGTGTGTTGGGGAGTTGTACAGTATAGAATTGGGCCCTTTGATCCACTGCATCTGCACTGGCCATCATACACATCTATACTAATGGCACTTGGGTGCATTCATTCCATATCCTGTGTATCTTGCTCATTCAACTACTCTCATGATGCCTGTTGCTGTCCCTTCCTCTGCCACCTTCTCTGATACTTTATTCCAGATACCAACCACTCCATGTAAAGAATTACCTCTTAGATCCCCTTTAATCCTTCTACCTCTCATCTTAAACCTATGCCCTCTAGTTTTAGATAACCATACCATGAGAAGTGGACTCTGACTATCTACCCTATCCATGCCTCACAATGTAATCTAACTCTATCATGACATTTCTCAGTCTGAAGAAGGGTTTCGACCTGAAACGTTGCCTATTTCCTTCGCTCCATAGATGCTGCTGCACCCGCTGAGTTTCTCCAGCATTTTTATCTCTCAGTCTCTGTCGCTCTAGAGGAAACAGTCCTAGCCGAACCAATCCTTCCTGATAACTCAAGCTCTCCCATCTTTGCATATCGTTTATGCACCCTCTTGCAGTGTAACCTCATCAATATGTATGACGAGCACAAATCAGAATTCTTACCTATACTGCGCTGTGACTGTTAATGGTGTCAGTTACCCGGGCACATGGAGCATGACAAATATCAATCTACGGGCTTGATGTAACATTTGACACCAGGATATAATCTGGGCTTGAGTTATAGGGAGAGGTTGCATAGGCACATGAAGCATGTGTCAACATACAAAAATACTTCCAATGCGTGATTTAGCCCAGACTTACGGTAAAAATAACAGCAGGCGCTCGCTGTAAATGGAAGTGCATATGATAAAAATAACAGCAACCACTCACTGTAAATGACACAAACTGATCAGCAGATTGCTCATGTATTTCCAATTTTTAAAAAGCTTCACTACAACAGAATCTCACCCATCAAACCAGCACGGAAGGTCCTGGCAGGGCACAACATAACTGTACCTCTGTGTCTTACCTCCACTTAACTCGCCAGATTTGGCCAGGTCTTGTCTATTCCAATAGTAAATGTTCAAACCTCCGATAAGTATTAATTACTCCAAGCCACCCCTCTGGCATTGAGGTCAACATCTACATGTTAACACATTACTGCAGAAATTAATTGTTGCAGATATTTAAAATATCATAAGTTATATATATATATATATATATATATATTTTTTTTTTTAATCCTCTTGCATTCCCTTAAAGATCTTAACGAGTTGTTGACCTCCCTGTTGGTCTATGGACACATCGATCCTTTTGTGAGCCAGGATGTTGTCTGCTGGAAAGCTGGTAACCAAAGGCAACATCTTTTCCACACTGCAGCAGAGTAGAGTTGCTGCCTCACAGCATTAGGGTCCTGGGATCCATTCTGACCTCAGCTGCTGTCCATGTGGAGTTTGCACGTTCCCCCATGTGACGGCCTGGGTTTCCTCTGGATGCTCCGGTTTTCTCCCACATCCCAAAGACATGCGAATTTGTAGGTTAATTGGCCTCTGTAAACCACTCTACGTGTGTAGGTAGTGGATGCATAAATGGGATACATAGAACTAGTGTGAATGGGTGATTGACGGTCAGTTTGGACTTGGTGTGTCAACAGGTCGGTTCCACGCTGTATCTCTGAAACCAAAACCAAAATTAAACTGCCCCACAGGGTTCCTTCCAAAACTCACTGGACACCTCGGCCAACTTTGGTAGTCACTCAGAGGTCAGCCTCGGTAGTCACTCAGAGGACAGCATTCTCTGGCGAGAAGGTTGAGCATTTAAATCTGCTCCAGAGACCGTTTGACAAAAATCCCCACAGATGCTCCAAGTTCAATGCCAAGGAAGAACTGTCTTCCCCCAAAGTGCCATCCTTTGGATGCATTGTTAAACCTACCTCCGAAGTGAACACAAATGACCCCATAGCAGCATCTGAGAGAAGGCCAGATGTTGTACCGCTGAAATCCAGCCCAACATTCATCTCTCACTCAACATTGCCAACATAATATAATGTTCCATGTATCATAGAACATAGGGCAGTACAGCACAGGAACAGGCTCTTCGGCCCACAATGACTATGCCGAACATGATGTTACAATAAAGTAATCTCATCCTGCCCACTCGTGACCCAGATCCACGCCTCGATCTAAAAGTATTTTAAATGCCACTATGGTGCCTGCCTCATTTAATATATAACAATACGAATCCTTTTCCTTTCAACTCCTTTCACCACCGTAAACCTGATAGCACGCGGCTGCTTTGGGGCACAAGTATTTCCATGGAGACCAGAGGCAGGTTTTAAAACCCAGCTGTTTGACTGCAAGGAGGAACAATGGCACCTCATCCCACCTCAGCTGTCTGCCCCACATTGTGCTGGTAGTGCACGTCATGATGCTAAACGAGGGCTTGTTCTTTGTCATTATTCACCAGTGTTCAACCTGGAGTTAGCAACAGAGTTTAACCTCGGCACTGACTCAAGCATTGATGGCTGTGTGGGGATCGATTTCCTGTTGTATTATTAATAAGAGGCAAGGTTTTTATTTGTGCAGTCAGTATTTATTTATCATGAAACAAATAGTTGTCTGGTTAAAGACAATGCTCCACTTTAGGGGGCTGAACAAAGGCTCTGCTGCTGAACACCTGCCTTTGCAATTGGAGTCATCACCGCCACTTTTCCCAGGGACTAAAAGCCCTGTAATGAAGGTAGAAACAAAGTGCTGGAGGAACTCAGCAGCTCAGGCGACATCTCTGGAGAACATGGATAGGTGACGTTTCAGGTTGTGATTATGGGGGGTGAGGGGGGGGAGAAGAAAGCTGGACAAGGGAAGAGGCAGGACAAAGCTGGCAGGTAATACATTGACACAAGCGGGGAGGGAGAGGGGGGGGGGGGGGGGGGAGGGGGGGGGGGGGGGTTGACAGGCAGGTGGTTGGCCTTTGATCCTTTGTCTCAACCCCAAACATCACCTATACGTGTTCTCCACAGACGCTGCCTGACGTCTGAGTTACTCCAGCACTTTGAGTCCTATAATGAAGGTAACAAGGGCAGTTACAATCACCACAACTTTAATTTGTGCAGCACCTTTAACATGGTAAAAAGCACCAGAGGAGTTTCATTAAACTAAGATTACATTTGGCAACAAGACTGAGGAGGGTTACTTGGGTGGGTGAGCAAAAGCTTAATGGAAGTTCTGAAAGGAAGAGAGAGAGAGCCTTTGATGGTGTCAGTAGAAAGGAAACCTACGGTTTAATAGATGATTAAGTAGGAATTGAGATGACATGTGTAAAGAACAGTCAGATGGAGCGACTTCAAATAATGAATAGGATTCTGAGGGAGGAGGTTAAAACATAACGAAACATAACCAGTAACTTATAATGTTCAATTCTAAGCTTCACACTGAAGGAAACATCTCAAGGCTTTGGAAGTTGCAAAAGAGATTTAATTATAGCAGAGACCAGAGTTATTTGTGGAGACCAAAAATGTTAGGATTGATTTCCTCATTGAAAGGGTAAAGTTGGCTGATGGTGTGAAGATGGGGGACAGATGGGATTGATGATGGATTGGACCAGAGATTTGAAACTTAGTAGAGGAGCACGTAGACCTTGCTAAGACAACTTGATATCCTACAGCCATATGACCTTATGGGCCTCATTACAGGTTAGAATCTCTCCACCATTGTCCACAATGCCATTCTGCACCTCTTCCCACCTTTACATTGCCGTTAAAATGCCATCTCCTTGAGCAAGCTTTTCGTTCTCCTTTCATAATCCATTCTCCTTTCATAAGTGCTGGCTCGAAGTGCCGAATGGCCTCCTCCTGCACCTATTTTCTATGCTTCAACATTTATTTAATATCAGTCCTGTGCGCCACCTTGAATTGTTCAGCCACATTAAAGGAAATTCAGAAAACAAACATCAGTTGTTGTTGTTGTTGTTGTTGTTGTTGTTGGGCACAATCTGGGAAAAGGAGCAGTGAGTGTGATTAGCTGAGGAAGTGGATGAAGCCATTATAGAATGGTATCTTGCTGACAGTCACAACTTGAAGGGAACTATGGTTAGTTGTCAACTGCTCCTGAAACCCACCCTGAATTAGTTTGTGAGAAGTTACTTGGCTGTGGGCAGAAGACAACATGGGGCAAAAATGCAATGGTTTAAAAAGGATACAGAAAGCAGAATAATTCCCGAACACACACACACTCTGGAAGACTGGTCAGCAGCAGCTCGCCAGGTGAAGTCTGAAGAAGGGTTTCTGCCCGAAACGTTGCCTATTTCCTTCGCTCCATATATGCTGCTGCACCCGCTGAGTTTCTCCAGCTTTTTTGTGTACCTTCTCACAAATACCTGTTGCTTCTATGAATTACAAGAATTCTAAATGTTCAAGTTCAAGTGAGTTTATTGTCATGTGTCCCTGTATAGGACAATGACATTCTTGCTTTGCTTCAGCACACAGAACATAGTAGGCATTGACTACAGAACAGATCAGTGTGTCCATATACCATAATATAAATATATACACACATGAATAAATAAACTGATAAAGTGCAAATAACAGATAATGGGTTATTAATAATCAGAGTTTTGTCCGAGCCAGGTTTAATAGCCTGATGGCTGTGGGGAAGCTGTAGCTATGTGGCAACAAAAGGCAGTTCAATCCCCCCAGAAACAAATCCTGAAAAGCAATTAAATCTGGTTAAATATTTATCCCTTAATTAACATGGTTGGTTGTGAGATCCTCATCTATTAATTAAGCAGGGGCAATTGTAAAGGGCCAACATGTAAAGCTATGTTTATAAGATAGTTCTCAGAGATTTCAGGAGAAACTGGAATTGGGGAAATATGGAAACCACAATCAATAACAGTAACTTGCCATTGTGTAGCACCCTTGTTGAGTTCCTCCAACACTTTGCCCTTCTGGTGTTTTGCCTGTGAAGAGAGAGAGAGGGGGTTTGGGGCTCAGAATAAATGTCTAGGAAATGGAAATGAATAGTCTGAAGTGTCACGACCCGAAACGTCACCCATTCCTTCTCTCCAGAGATGCTGCCTGTCCTGCTGAGTTACTCCAGCGTTTTGTGTCTATCTTAGGAAATGGAGAAAATATGTGTGGAGCTCCATCAACTATGGCAAAGGAAAGCCTCGTTTCCAGAAATGGGAGAAGGTCTTATCTTAATAAAAGATGGTGGAATTGAGAAAAAGGGATGGTGCCGTTACAGGAGGCAGGGTGGGAGGAGATACAGTTGGGATACCAATATCTCTTGGTGCTCGTATACAAGATGTTAGTGGCTAGTTCCTCTCCTGAGATGGAGGCAGAGAGATTAAGATAAAAAAGAGGCAGAGATTGGCCAGGTGAATTTGAGGGCAGGGTGGAAGTAGGTGGAGAAGATGAGGGAGTTGACGAGTTCTGCATGAGTGCAGGAAGCAGCACCAATGCAGCTGCTGAGGCAGAAGCGAAAGCTCAGGGTGGGTTTATGCCGGGGGGAAACCAATTGACACAAGGGAAAATCTCCAACACAGCAAAGGAATAATGATCATGACATCTGTAGTAATAATGTTCAAGAAGGAACTGCAGATGCTGGAAAATCGAAGGAAGACAAAAATGCTGGAGAAACTCAACGGGTGCGGCAGCATCTGTGGAGTGAAGGATAGCTCCATAGATGCTGCCGCACCCGCTGAGTTTCTCCAGCATTTTTGTCTACCTTCTGTATTAATAATGTTAGTTAAGAGATAAATATTTGGTAGGATGCAGGATAAAATTCCTCAGCACCTCCCAAAATTTGGAATCATTTACATCCACCAGGGAAAGCAGATCTAACAGAGGGTTTGATTTAACTGAAAAATTGCACCTCCAACAATGCAGCAATTCCTCATGTTTTATTGTTTTAATCTTCAAATATTGTGCGCAAGGGTCAACAAATGGGTATTGGATCCACAGCTTCCAGTGTCAGATCAGGGATCACCCACGGAGCAGAGGCTAATAACCGATGGGAGACGGAGTCTCTTTCTCAGATGTCTGGGTTGCGTACGAAGATGACAACTTGTACTGACTTCTTCTATGGTGGCAGTCCACCACCTGTTTAAGTTATTGGTTTCGATTTGAGTATGCCACAGTGTAACACCACTGTTACTTTGCATTCTTCACTGTACTGTGCTTTCAAACAAAATCTATTGCGACAATTTTGTAAATAACGTTCTTCTTCCATCCCCTATGGTGGTCCTCCATTGTAAGAAATCTGTCCCACCAAAGGAGTGAGTGAGTGAGTGTGTGTGTGTGTGTGTGTGTGTGTGTGTGTGTGTGTGTGAGTGTGTGAGTGTGAGTGAGTGTGTGTGTGTGTGTGTGTGTGTGAGTGTGAGAGTGTGAGTGTGTGTGTGTGTGTGAGTGTGAGTGAGTGAGTGTGAGTGTGTGAGTGAGTGAGTGAGTGAGTGAGTGTGTGAGTGAGTGTGTGTGTGTGTGTGTGTGTGTGCTTTATAGTGGCAGGCTGGCTTTTAAGAGGCCTTTAGATAGGAATAAAGGGATATGGAACACATGCAGGCAAAAATCTGAATAACATCATGTTCGGCAACGGACATTGTGGGCTAAAGGGCCCGTTTCTGTGCTGTACTGTTTTATGTCCTGTATGATCGATCTCTCCACCTCTACTCCTTGGTTGATTTAAGCACAAAGAGGTTTCATAAGGAAATTAGACAATTGTGATTAAGGAAGTAAAATTGCATAAAATGATTATTATAAATAAAATTAGAATTCAGTTAATAAAATTGTGAAATACTTAACTGAAGGAATGCCCTTGCAACATATTAAGGTCACATTTTGGAGCTCATGAACTTAAAGATTAATTATGATTTAGTAGGCCATAGAAAATTGACCTAAAACTTGTGCGTTAAGCCACAATATTCTCAGGGATAAAAATTGAAAACAATCAGACGACCAAATCACTAAGGAAGCAGGTGGACTGGCCACCAGATACTCAAGTAGACAATTGATCTTTAGCTAATGTCAAAGCAGAAAAAACCCAGGAAAGAAATATAACAGCAAGAGAAGTTAAACTTCCTCTCATGTGGCTCATTTGCTATAACTTATGCTAAACCAAGAAAAGGCCTTTCAATTGGTGAAAAATTGCCAGTATAGACTCGGTGGGCCAAAGGGCTACCTTCCATGCTGCAATTTTCAATGAATAGGTTTGGTCAGTTGGGTAGAATACACTTGGGCAGTGTACACTTGGAACAGCGCCATCCCAGTGAAATAGACAGGGGCTTCTGTACCCAGTTCTGCAAAGAAACTCAAGAAAAGTGGGCAAATTTGAGTCATTTCCAACTGACGGTGGAACTGGATAAAGATAACGAGCAGAGGTAGTGTTGGATGGTACTCATGGTTAATAGGACAATATGGGATCAATAGCTTTCCACAAATAAAGCCTTTCCAAATTATCCAAACAACAGGCTGAAGTGTAGTTGGTGTCCGAGGGAATGCTGTCAATCCCGTTAGAAGGAGAGAACAAACTGATACTAAAAAACTGAAAAAAACCCCCACAAAATACTGAAAGCACTCAACAGGTCAGACATCATCTGTTGAAAAAGATACAGTTAATGTTCTGACAAACATGTTCCATTTTGTCCTTTGATTCAAGATGCGTGATGTCACAGATTAGTGATGCATGTAAAATTCTCAATATAAAAGCTTTCATTTTACCTGAAGAAGGGTTTCGGCCCAAAACGTTGCCTATTTCCTTCGCTCCATAGATGCTGCTGCACCCGCTGAGTTTCTCCAGCATGTTTGTGTACCTTTGACTTTACCTAATTTCCTTTGACAAATTTTCTGTGTTTATCTCCACAGTTTCAGAACCTGCAGTTATTCAACGATATTACGCGTCACTGGAAGAAGAATTCTTTAAGATTAGTGAGAATGAATTAACCAAAATAAATACATTTTATGCAGGTAAATTCATGATTTTATTTTTTTTTTTATATTCTTTGTCTGTGTTGTGAAATGAAGCAGTCGGAGGGACAGATTTGCTTGGCAACCAATTGGAATTAATGCAAGTCAGGTTGGTGTGGGAAGGTGGAGTTGAGGCTGAGATCAAATCCAACATGATTTCACCAAATAGAACATACAACCAAAGGATTGTGAGGTTGACCTACTGCTTTTTGTGTTCTCATTGCTAAGGGAGTCTCCAGCGCTGAGAATTGTACAATGTTAAACAAAGCAGAGCCCAGCGCCAAAATCCACAGCCATAACATCGAGAGACAAATGTATTGTAATTAGCTACTGGGTCATCAGTTCATTTCAATAGACCTAACTAGACCAAATCTGATTCACTATTTGAGCCTATGGTCTTTTCACTGCTCTTTTTATAATTGGTATTCTCTCAGACTCTGTGCTTGGGGAGGGGTTAAAGACTGGAGCAGAACGCAAATCACCAATGAAGAACTTTGTTGAAGTTAAAAACAATGGCATTGAGCCAATAAAGGACTTCTGAATGAAACAAAAAAGTGTTAAGAGGAACTCAGCAGATCAGGCAGCATCTGTGGTGGAAAAGGACAGGACATTTCGGGTCAGGATCCATCTTCACATCTATTGCCTGAACACTGAATCAGTCTGAAGAAGGATCCCATTCTGAAAAGTCCATTCACTCCATAGAAGTTGTTTGACCTTCCGAGTTCCTCTGGTGCTGATTTTTGCTCAAGCATGTGTAGTTTCTTGTCTCAACAAGTGTTGGATTGAGAGTAGAACTAATGAAGGATAAAGACCAGAACTAAATACATTGTTTCCATGTGGAGTTTCACTGCAATTCTACATCCTGAAAAACTGAACCTCAAATTAAAAATGGTGACAATTAAATTAATTACAAATAATTAGCTCCAACTTGGACTCTGCTGAGATTCATTAATCATTTACTGAAGAGTATTGCAAACTTCAAGAAGAAGAAAAAAAAATCAGATCATTTAACCAACTTAACTGCTTTATCTAAAATTACATCTCGGGGAACCAACAGGACTCCTTGGCTTGATGTGGAGGTTACTCCATCAGTTGGGACTTCTCATCTAATTTCTGGCACCAGAGACAGGCACTGCCTCTGGGCAATGCTGTATAATTCTGACCAAAGTAAACTATAATTAAAAAGAGTCACACTGTCCACTTAAAATAAAAAATGGGCACAAGCACTCCATAATCTGAAGAAAATGTTATTCTACATCCAGGATCTTTCTTGCATTCACCTCTTCTCTAGCCTATCATCAAACAATGATGGGCACAGTGCAAATCGCCCGAGTTGGACCCGTCAATGTTTCTCTCAAAGTATGGGCATCCTTGGGCATTGGGCACATGGAAGGGAATTTTATGTGTAGGAAGGAACTGCAGATGCTGGTTTAAATCAAAGATAGACACAAAATGTTGGAGTAACTCAGCAGGGCAGGCAGCGTCTATGGAGAGAAAGAATGGGTGATGTTTGGGTCGATACTCTTCTTCAGACTGATGGGTCTCGACCCAAAATGTCACCCATGCCTTCTCTCCAGAGATGCTGCCTGTCCCGCTGAGTTAGTCCAGCATTTTATGTCTACGAAGGGAGTTTTATATCCAATCTTCTGCTCCAGTTGCAGGTACCAGGTCTATTGATCCATAACAAACAACCCAAGCAATCCTGAGAATTATTAATCATG
Organism: Leucoraja erinaceus; assembly: GCF_028641065.1. Taxonomy (NCBI): domain Eukaryota; kingdom Metazoa; phylum Chordata; class Chondrichthyes; order Rajiformes; family Rajidae; genus Leucoraja; species Leucoraja erinaceus. Next base: position 17,603,162 of record NC_073407.1, read on the forward strand.
TAATGTTCCCAATATTCCATGGTGAATTCTTTACACCTTTTACTCACTCACACTGCAAGTACATTAATAAAAATAATTCTGATCTTGCGCATTGCAACTTAATGAAATACATCTTGCCTTTCTACATCTTCAGAGAAACTGGCAGAGGCCCAAAGAAGATTAGCAACACTACAGATTGAACTTGAAGCAGTATTTGATGCCCAGAGGGCGATCGAAGCAAGAACGGGGCACTGGAGGAGCATCCTTCTTAAAGCACACAGGCACCGGGCACGACACAAGACCATGTGTGACCTGAAACTGGCCTTCAGTGAACTCTACCTTAGTCTAGTCCTACTGCAGAATTATCAGGTACGTGAAGGCTGTTTCAGCCCGTCAAAATGCATCTCCCACTCTGATGGATGGGATCCAGTAGAAACAAATTACAATGGCCCTTAATGTCATTATAGAAATGTTCAGGTGGCAAGTGTGCAGGACGTCCCAGAGACTTTGAACATAGAACCTAGTACAGTACAGGAACAAGCACCCCGGCCCACAATAGCTGTGCCGAACAAGACACAACGTTCTGTACATGATCCATATACCTCCATTCCCTGCACAGTCCCATTCCCATTTACAACGCCACTATCGGATCTACCTCCACCATCACCCCTGACAGTGTTCTCACCACGTGTAAAAAAATACTTGCCTGCACATTCCTTTAAATGTTGCCCTTCTCACCTTAAAATGATGCCCTTTGGTCTTTCACATTTCCACCTGGGGGAAAAAGGTTATGACTATCTATCCTGTCTATGCCATTTATAATTTTATAAACTCCGACTAAGGCGCCACTGAACCCACGGCATTCCATAGGAGAAAAAAAAGCAATCCAGGTTTGTCTAACCTCTTCTTGTAGCTAATACCCTCTAATCCAGGCAGCATCCTGGTGAACTTCTTCTGCACCCTTTCCCACGGCTCCACATCCTTCTTGTACTGGGGTGACCGAAACCGCACACAAAACTCCGTATACTGCCTAAAGAAATTGCTAAAGGGCTGCATCACGACTTCCTGACTCTTATGTTCGATACCCCGACTGAAGAAGGTGAGCACACCATATTCCTTCTCTGTGTATAAGTCATTACTAACATTGCCTAGACATTGAGAAATTTAATGCACCATGTTAAACATGGGCCAAAGAGAAAGTCTCTGAATGGTCAGTGGTATCACGGCCACCACTGGGGCAGGAGGTTGTGTGTTCGAGGCCAAGCCATTGAATTGTATGTCCACAGACTCGCAGTACATGCTGATCATGTGCAACATTGTTGGAGGTATTGTCTGCTGGATAGGTTGTTAAGTATATCCAACCCTGTTCTGCCCTCAGAGTTGCACATGGGAAACCAATGCATCTGTGAGAAGAAAACACTGCATACAATATTTGGTCTTAAAACATTCTCATTACAATATTTATTCTCACCGCAATGATACTTGAGATGAGAATAAATATTGATGACAATGACACCTCATTGTCACGTGTACCTAGGTACAGTGAAATCCTTTGTTCTGCGTACACCTCATCGATGATTATGTCTTGCTGCATGTTTTTACCTCGGAGTGACCGTACGTTAAAAGTCAAATCTCTTCATCAGCTGTGGAGTGGTTTGGGTTGTGCTCAGGGTGACAAAGAGGCAACACCCCTTCTCATTATCGCTCCTGCCCCCTCAAAACGCTGTGGATGCTGGTGACCAAACTGAGCTCGCCAGGAACACCAGGGAATATCGGTCAAAGGTTAAAAATGAGGTCAAACCCGATCCGATTGACTGGCAGAGCAATAATGAGCTCCTGCAGTGAGTACCATTCCTAACATTGAGAAATTACTGTGGTGAGAGGGAGGGTCAGAGGAGATGTCTTTAGTGATGGTTTATTTTCATGGAGCAGTGCAGACCAATGTTGTCCTGACCTTTATTCATCTTTTCATCACCATGCCCTTCCAGGGTCATCAGTATAATGTGACAATGTGTCCTGTCCTGCACCAGCACTCGGAGGAGAGAAGTGGCAAAAGGGGGGAGGGTGTGGAAAGAAGCATCAGTGCAGGGTCACGAAATACAGCCATTGACACGGATGTAAAAACTGACAACAACATTGTGGCTCTCCACATTGCTGCACCCTGGCATGTAGTCCAAGCAGGTCATGGTGATATACCATACAGAAAGAGACTCTTCAACACAATGAGACCATGCCCACCATCCACCACCTATGTACACTCACTAGCCCTATGTAGATCCCATTTTATTCTCTCCACATTCCCATCAACTTCCCCCTGCCCATCTTCAGATTCTCCTCCTCAGCTACACACCAGGGGTATAGAGTTATACAGTTATACTTTGCCCAAACTCATCCACGCTGACCAAGATACCCCATCTAAGCGAGTCCAATTTGGCCATATCCATGTATTTGTCCAAATGTCTTTTAAATGTTGTTATTGTGTCAACCTCAACGCCCTTCTTGATTCCACCCATCTCCTTTGCCGATCAGAGCTTATCTATTGAATGAATAACCACGGATTTGTTGCTTCTTTGTTAACCAGTAGCACAGCAATAACCATAACTTTCTGCAGTGAATTTAACCGATGATTAACAAGCAAGGTTTTAAGAATAATGGGGATGATGAAGGACAGGATCAGCTTGCTCTTGTGGTTTGAGGCTCAGTGTGTTGAATTGAATTGAAAGATACAGCACGGAATCTGGCCCTTCAGCCCACATTGACCATCACACTCGAGTTCTATGTTATCCCACTTTCTCATCCAACACACTAGGGGAAATTTACAGAGGCCAACTAACCTACAAACTCACATGATTTGGGGATGAGAATGGAAACCCAGGCAGTCACAGAGGGAGCATGCAAACTTCACACCGACAGCAAACAGGGTCAGGATCAGGATCGAATGCAGGTCTCTTGCACTGTGAAGTTGTCGAATAACCTCTGAATGCATCAGTCAATGAGTATGCCAGGAACAACACACTTCAACGCACACTCTTTGCAAGTTCTGGCCAGTTACATTATTTCCACCTCCCCACCTGTCCGACATCTCAAGAGATCACTGACAAAGCAACCTCTACTTCTCTTCCAGAATCTCAACCTCACAGGTTTTACCAAAATTTTGAAGAAATACGATAAGATGTTCAATGCATCGAAGGGGGCGGGCTGGCAGGCAACCCTGGTAGAGAGCTCTACAATGTACACCAGCAAGAAGATAGACCAGCTAATAAGCGAGGTGGAGGTAAGTGCGGGCAGGACTGAAGGGGTCCCTTCTCGCTTGTACAGAGGCAGATATGATATCCCTATTCAGATCAAAGATCTACTATCACCGTCTCTCTCCAGGGCTACCAGGCAAGGAGTTGCAGTCATGCATCCATCTAGGGTTGGGATAGACTGCTGCAGGCTTTTCCAAGAGTTATCACCACTGTGCTTATAGCTATAGCACTGGGAGGCATGATGGGTCCCCAATATACACTGGAGGATGAGATCTGACCAAAACATTGTGTCAGACGCAATGAACTGCAGATGTAAGGAATCTTGAGCATTGTGCTTGGAACTTTTGCCTTCTAAAGCTGTGGAAAGTGATGGACTAAAATAGCAATTGTGCACACCTTTCTAAAAATACCCTAATATTTAAAGTGGAGACACAAAGAACTGCAGATGCTGGAATCTGGAACAAAATACAAAGTGCTGGAGGTACTCTGCAGGTCAGGCAGCATCTGTGGAGCAAATGGACAGGCAATGATTTGGGTCAGAATATTCTTCAAACTGGGCTAGGGGGGGGGGGGTGCAAGCTGGTAAAGAGCTGTGGGGGTAAGGCAAAGCCTGGCAAGTAATAGGTGGATATAGGTGAAGGGAGGGGGTGACTGGCAGATAGGTGGAATAAGAGTCAAAGGCCAGAAGTGAAATGGAGGCCAAAGGGTCGCTGATAAGGAGTAGATGAATGAAATGTTATGCTGGGTGGGAGGAATATGGACAGGGGCAAAAAAAAAAGAGTGAAAGGGAAATATGGGACACGGCAGGGTCTTTTACAAACACTGAAGGGAGAATGTGAGGGTAATGGCAGATACAATGGTATTTACATAGAGTAAAGCATGTAGAGAGCGGGGGAGAAGTATCTATAAGGAGTCCAGTGCTAGTGTAGTCAGAGTTAGCTGCTCAGATTATAGGACACCTAGAGGACAGTTGCAGGTGAATATAGCAGTATTGGGAGAATGCAGCATACAAGTGGGTGGGGTGGGGGTATCTGTGGACATTGTCTTGCCATGCAAAGGTGGATGCAGAGTATTTACTGAATGCCAGAGGGGCAAAGGAGAAGGTTATTTATGGATAACCTGACAGATATCTTCTTAAGGTAGACTTCACCCGACTTTGAGCAAGAAACCTTTCTTTGATTTTATGACGTGCAAAACTGAGAGGCAGCTACTCAAAGGAGCACAGGAGGGACCCACCTTGGTCCTGACCCAATGATACCAGGCAGAGACACCAGCACGGCCGTTGTGGGAACAATTCATGCACGACGATCGATCCAGGGCACTGCTGGTAGCTCTTCTAGTGATATATCGTTGGAGTTCCAGTGGGCCCTAAACCAGCTTCAGAAAGCACAGATACAAAAGTGGAAATGATAATACTTGTTACCAGAATAAAGAGTTTGTTGTACTGAGGATGTAAAATTGTTCCACACAGTCACTCTACACCAATCAGCTGGCAGGAGGGGACAGAGCACGAGCAATGAAGAGGCTTCGGGTTCCACCACTAGGAACAATCCAGGTCAGGCAAACAATTCATTGATGTATTGGAGCAAGTGTGCACACGGATGTGAGCAGATACGTAATGGAATGACAATGCAGTCATTGTGTTGCATGCATTTTAATGACAGTGAATTGCATCTCTTACTAACATTGCTTGCTTCAGCATTAGTGAATACAGTTATGCGTTCTATGTATGTGCACGTGCCTGAGAGTGTGGGCTGGTGATCTTAGTTGTGTGTGTTTTTCTGCATACATGGAGGGGTGCGGTCTAAGTATGTATATTAGTGTCAAGTTTATTGTCAGAAAATGCACCATTACAGTGAGGTACAGGCACAATGGACAACCTTGTTTGCAGCAGTATTACAGTAGTATGCAGTATGGAGTTTGCAGCAGTACTGACTCAGGCAACACAGAAACAAATTATATATAAATTGCACCAATTCTGTAAGACATCGAAAAGGAAACAAATTGTGTAAAAAATGTAAGGCATTAGCATAAAACACAATCAGAAAGCAAGTCCATGGTAGTGCAAGAGGTAATCTCTAGTTTTCTGTTGCTGAGGTAGGATTAGAGTTGTGCAGGTCAGTTCAAGAACCTAATGCCCATAAGAAAAGTAGCTGTTCCTGAACCTGATGGTGGGGGATTTAGGCTTCTTGCCAAACGGTAGCAGTGGGAAGAGGACATAGTCCAGATGGTAGGATCCTTGTAGAGGCCACCTTCTTGAGGCTGTGTTTCATTAGATGCTCTCAATGATGGGGAGAATACAAGCTGCTGCCAAATTGCAACATGGATTCTGTCCATCCAGAGGCACGATCATTATGAAAAGGGAAAGCCATTCACACGTCCAACACTACACTCACAAGACAGACACCCTGTCAAAGGAAGAGACTCAAGGTGTGCTCAAAGCTCCTAACACCATCCCACTGACTCTTGGCATCTCTGGCCCATGACTGCTGAGAGTGGATAAGGAACAATGGGATTCTAAGGAGGGTATGGGAGCCATGCATCAGGAACGTCTGCGTAAATGGTGGCAGCTACGTCTAATGTCACCAACTGCTCGCCTGCACATCCTGCCCCAGCCATGGAATAACTCAGCCCGCCCCATGGCCACGACAAAACCCGTTAGATCTTAAAGGGGTGTATACAATCATGCGGGGAGTAGATAGGGTGAATGCACAGAGTCCTTTTCCAGGGGAATCAAGGACCAAAGGAGGTAGATTTAACATGAAGGAGGCAAGATGGTGGCATGAAGAATGGTGGGTCAACTTGTTCCACTCAGAGGTTGGTGGGTCTATGGAACAAGCTGTCAGAGGAAGTGGTTGAGGATGGTACAAAAACAGCATTTAAAAGACACTTAAAAAACATTTTTATTTAAACATTAAAAAGGGCCCGTTTCGTGCTGAATGACTATGGATCTAAAAAACCTACCATAGCTGAGTGGAAGTCATCAAGCCTGCAAAAACACCCAAGAAGCAGATGAGATCAGTGCAAGTGTATTATTGCATATTAACGTCAGTGGAGGAAATGCAGTTTGTGGTGTGTGCACGTGTTGCTTGAAGACATTATTAATGGATGAAAGAATTACATAAATGGTTGAAGTACTTTTCCAGTCTCCGCTGGTAATGTCCTGCATTGTATCCCCCTCAGCCTGCCCCAGTGTGGACCACCTTCCGTGTGGGAGTGCAGTGTGGACTCATCGTGGCATTATCTGTGCTGATAATCATCAAAGGTAAGCACTTAGCATCAACCAACCGGGAAAGGGAGCACAGTGTCATTGTGTATTCCAGGGATATTTGTAAACAACATTACTGACAGGCTGACATGAATCATTCAATGGTGCATGCAGATCAAGTGACCAGAACAGACAGGAGCTCCAGTAACACAGGTCAGCACAACTCTGACTTCCAAAAGTGTAATGAAGAAAGAGAGGCGTAGATGATCACGGGCTCTTTTTTTTTTTTTTTAAACAGAGTAACCTAATTTTTCCTGGAACTGCAGATAATGTTAGTCACTTGATCTCAGAAAGGGAGTGTACTCAGTTATTAGCTTTCTCTGGTGGTCTCCTTTGCAGAAATACTTTCACCAAGTTAAATATTTATAGGAAAAATGGCACGAAATACCTCAACTTCCAGGCAACTTGCCTGTTTATTCTCCTCACCTGCTTCGGGCAGTAATTTAAGGAGCGCAGACATTACCTTGGCCCATTTTGAAGGTTGCTAACTAGAGATGAATGGACTCCGGAAGGTTTCATCCCATAAGCTCCTCAAGCTCTCCCAATGATCGGTCAGGTTGCCCTTATTAATGTACCAATCGCCACTAAGCCCCCTCCAAGGTAATCAGAACGTGAATAGATTAATCACATGGACAAGCCAAGGCCTATGGCCCCTTCATGCGGAGGAATATGTGGACATTGGGGTGCAGGGTTGCCAAACCGCAAACATTGACGTCTAGTCTTCAGCAAATGAAGAGTCGTCTTGTTGATGGGACCACAGACATTTTCCTCACTTACTGGGAGGAAAATGAGATGGGGATTTTTAAAAACTAAACCATGGCAGTTTTCTTTCATCACTTTTGTCCATTGGTTGCAAGAATGCTGAAGATGGAAGGTAAAAGGTGAGAGATACAAGGAACCGCAGATGCTGGAATCTTGAGCAAAACACAAAGTGCTGGGGGAACTCGGGTCAGGCAGCACCCGCAGAGCAAACTCTAACCGATTACATCGCTGTTTGTTTTCCTCTAGGTCTCCATGTATCCCAGAAAACCAGCGTGTGGCCCCTCCTGCGTGCTTACAGAGGCGGCTTCATTTTGATCGAGTTTGTCTTCCTCTTGGGAATTAACATCTATGGCTGGAGAAAGGCAGGAGTAAACCATTGCTTGATCTTTGAACTTGATCCCAGGAACCACCTCACCCATCAGGATTTGTTTGAGGCAAGTCAGATGAAGCGTTGCATCTCAACGATAGTGAAGGCAGCAGCCTAAACAAGTCCAGAGTACAGAGGGGATTGAGTCAGGGGGTCAGGTGACAGGAGGCAGGTAGAGGTGTAGATGGAGAGAGAATATAAAGTAAATTAAAGCTCAAAGCTAAGTCTGCTCAAGAATACCCCCCAATGTGGGTTCAGAAGAAGTGGTGGTGTTCCTTTGGTGAACAGGTGATGGAGGAATTCCTTTCATGATGTGAAAGCAGTTTCAACACTAGACTAGTTAGCCGGGAAACAGCCTCTGTATGGTCGTGAGAGGTCTCCTATGGTCTTGAGAGGTCTCCTATGGTCTTGAGAGGTCTCCAAAGAGTCGTAGCAACTTTCTGGTCGCCACTGAATTTTCAACATGTTGAAAATTTCGGCGACCTATCAAGGGTGCCGGCAGTCGCATGTAAAGATCGCGTAAGTGGGACAGGCCCTTTCCTGGCTTGGGAATAGTTGTGATTCTGACAGCATGTCCTCAGTAGAATAAGCCCTCATACTGACAGCTTGTCATCATCTCTCTTTCAGTTGGCAGGTTTCCTGGGAGTTCTCTGGTGCTTGAGTCTACTCGCCTGCCTTTTCAGTGCTTACATCCACACTCCAATGTCAGTCAGTCCCTTGCTCCTGTATGGTTTCATGGTGCTTCTTCTCGTGAACCCAACCAAAACCTTCTACTACAAGTCCCGCATCTGGTTATTGAAAGTCCTGGTAAGTACACCAGCAGACATGGCAAGTTGGGGAAAGCATGCATACACGTACTGTACGGTCTTCAATGGCTGTGGAACAAACATTCTGAGCCAATAAAGTACTTCTGAAAAAAACAAGTCAAATTGCTGGAACAACTCAGCAGGTCAGGCAGCATCTGTGGAGGAAATGGCAAGGCAATGTTTTGGGTTGGGACCCTTCTTGAGATTGATTGCAGGGGTAGAAAGCTGGAAATGAGGTGGTGGCGAGGCAAAGCTCGGCGAGTGATAGGTGGATATAGGTTAAGGGGGGGGGTTGACAGGCAGCTGGGTGGACAAAGGCTAGATGTGAAAAGGAGACAAAAGGGCATCAAATAAATAGAGAAGAATGAAATGTGAAGCCAGGTGTGATATAGGTGGAAGGGGGCGGGGGTTGCTGGAAGAGGGGCAGTTTCTGGGGAAAAAATGCATGAGTACCAGGGTTGGGGTGGGCACAGGAAAGAGAGGGTTGGGAATTTGTTAATTACATTTGGATAATTCAATGAAAATGTCTCATTATCAGCTGTGATTCTCCCTGGGTAAACAATTACATTAACCAGCTATGACGCTGATTCTCCTCAATAACTTGATCTTGGAACATCGACAAGTTCATCCTGATCACGTCATCTTGTTTAATGCAAGTGACTATAGAGAAACAAATTTCGTAAAGGACCTCAGAGTAAAAGATCCTCTCGGAAGTTGCAATCGGTGTGGCAGAATTTAACATTTGTTTCGGGAGTGAGAAACATAGGCTGGAAATAATCATTTTCCTCTTTGTTTTTCTTGCAAACAGTCCCGTGTAGCAACTGCCCCCTTCCGTAAAGTGGGTTTTGCCGATTTCTGGTTGGCCGATCAACTCAACAGCATGGGGCCAGTCTTCCTGGACCTCTGGTACTTGATCTGCTTCTATGGATTTGAGTTAAACTGGGAGAGTAACGAGGGTCTCCTGAGCCCACCTGCAGGTGAGAGATCATGTCAGAACTGAACATAGTCATCTGCAACACCACACACGACAACAGCGTATTACTGAAGTAACAGGGATGAAAAGATTCAATACACAAGGTTTTGTATTTGTTATCTGAAGTTGAACATCAGCATCATCTCCTGAACTCCCAGAACCACCATTGTCTTTGGTTTTAAAATTGCCCGATTGTGATGTAGCTTAGCATGTCCCCACATTATGACCGATTGATATTCAAAGGGTGACCCTTGAACAAGGTCCATGGTGTGTGCAATTGAAAGGAACCTGGATGTTCCGACAAGCAAGATTATCTTGTCCTTGGAAATCACAAGGGAGGAATCCGTCCATTGTACCAGGGAATCCTGCAGATGGTGTATATCGCAATCTCAGGATTGGTTGAGGGCTACAATCAGGGCCTTGATGGTGGGAGAATGGATCCAAGTCTGGAGTGGTTTGTTTCCTGCTATCCAGAGGAGTCACAAACATTCCTCCGCATTTCCAAACTGTAGCAGGATGTATGGCTGAATGTTGTAGTTGTGGCGTTACCATGGCTGGTTGTTAAGGCTCAGGTTATGAGCCCAAGATGCCGACAATGGGTGCTCAATGACTGCAGTGTTGCTGGAATGGAAGAAGTTGGGTTTCCTCCTGTCATGTGGGGTCTTTTCTAGCAGCAGTGTTGCATAAATGTTACTACTGACCAATATTTGCGAGACTTCCGTCAATCTGAAAGCAAAATACTGCAGCGCTAGAAATTGGGACGGAAGGGAGGATACAAGACACGCTCAGAGTTCATACTTCAAATCCATAACATTCAGAACTTTAAAACAAAATTAGACCAATTGTCCATTAACATGTATGATGAGTGTCCATTTCTCATTTCTCATTCTTTTTTTCTGGCACAGATAAATACATAACCAGTGGTAACTCCTATGGAATGACCTGCTTTATCCAATGTATTCCACCCTGGATCAGATTCACTCAGTGCCTCCGGAGATACAGGGACAGCCGGGATGCATTCCCGCACTTAGCAAATGCTGGAAAATACTCCACGGTTTTCATTATGGTAACCTTTGCAGCTCTGTACTCAACGGAGAAAGGCAAGTGAAATCAGTCTGCTGCCATCCTGGTGAGATCTAGTTGCAGTAAAACTTTAATAATCCATCATCCGGATCGGGGATGTGAGCCAGGGGTCCAGAGTGCGAGTAGGGTGCCCTGGGTCTGGAATGCCACCTAACAGTGGTTGGGATACAGATCACCAGGGTTCAGGAACATTGGTGTGGGTTTGCAACCAAAGCCAAAGTCCCGAGAGTTTGTACATTTCCTGCTGTTTAATCTCACTGGGTTCACTGGAAAATGTATTGTTCTTCTGTGTAACATGCAACAGGACCATGCTTAGATAATAATGAGAGCAATGCCTAATGCTCTGTAAAATGGGCAAATCTACATCGGAGCAGTCCCAAGGGTGTGGGGTTATCAAGGTTTTACTATCTCTTGGTTTTCACTCCATTTTAGATCAATGTAAAAACTGCAGAACCTGTTACTCAGGCCAGGTTGAGAGTGGCTGGTATCACAGCACTGGGCATGGCTCAGACCTGCTGGTCACCATAAGCACTGGTGTGCCTGATGCCTTCAACATATATTGCCCACTTCTCGCCCAATGCATCTCTCAGCGCTAAGAATCATATATTACAGAAACAGGCCTTTCAGCCCAACTTGTCCATGCTGATTAAAATGTTCCATCTAAGCTGGGTCCCATTCAAAATCACTTCAAAACTTTTCATATCCACGAGCTGAAGTTGGCTCCAAGGATATTTTCTTGGCAAAGTGCTGCATGGATTGTGAAATAGAGCTGTAGAGTCAGGCAGCAGGGAAACAGGCCTTCAGCCCAACTCGTCCAGGCTGACCAAGACGGCCCATCTAGTCGAGTCACATTTATCTGCGTTTAGCCTTCCCTATCCATGTACCTAGAGTCACAGAGTGATACAGTGTGGAAACAGGCCGTTCAGCCCAACTTGCCCACACTGGCCATCATGTCGCGGCTACACTAGTCCCACCTGCCAGCATTTGGTCCATATCCCTCCAAACCTGTCCTATCCATGCACCTGTCTAAATATCTAAATAATTAGGGCAAACATTCTTGGTCTTTGGCAGTGCAGGCCTGGAGATTTGTTGTCTGTAGCAGGTTACTTTATCAAGTAGAGAAAAAGGTTGTGGTCACCCTCACCCCCCCCCCCCCCCCCCCCCCCCCCGCCCGTTGCCATAGTTACATGCCGTGCTGTGGCATACTTCTGGATATTAAAAAAAGATCACCAACAATGGCTCCCTCTGGGTGTTGCTCGGTAATCTGTTGCTTGTGAAGCCGAGTGAATTCTCATGTGCACCTTCCTGCTCTCCCATAGAACGCTCTCAGTTGACGGTCGGTGTAAAGGTTTACTTTTACCTGTGGGCCGTGACAACCTGTGTCAGCACCATTTTCACCATTGGCTGGGACCTGAAGATGGACTGGGGTCTGTTGGACAGGAAGTCCAAGGAGAACAAGTTTCTGAGAGAAGAGACAGTATACTATTACAAAGTAAGTGCACAGTGATTGATAGATACAGCACGGGATCAGGCCCTGCAATCCATGCCGACCATCGATCACTTGTTGACACTAATTCTATGTTTTTCCACTTTTGTATCCACTCCCTGCACAATAGGAGTGATTTACAGCGGTAAATTAGTCTATGAAGCCTGCATGTCTAACCAACTTGCACAAGTTGGTTAAATACTAAGTAAGCAGAATATTTCTCTTCCAAGTTCTTGCTTTCTTGTGAAGGTGTCATCCAAATTTAGATGAAATAGTGAAATTCCCACATCAGTGTACATTTTGTCTATGAAATTTTCTACCGCCCATAATTCTGTCACACTGTGTCAATGTTCCCATTGTAATCTCCTCAGACCACTGAGTTCAAATCTTCCGACCTACCCGTTGACAATTACTGGAGTAACTTTTGAAAGGTTTGGATAAAGTCGATGTGGAGAGGGTGTTTCCACCAGTGGGGGAAGTCTAGGACTAGAGGTCATAGCCTCAGAATTAAAGGACGTTATTTTAGGAAGAACCAGGGGACACAGGTTTAAAATATGAGGGGAGTGTGGAGGACATATGGAACGAGCTGGCAGAGAAGATAGTTGTGGCAGTACTTGTACTATAATAGCATTTAACAGATATTTGGATACGTGGATAGGAAAGATATAGAAGGATATGGCCCAAACGTAAGCAGATGGGGCACTTTGGTCAGCATGGATTAGTTAGGTGAAGGGCCTGTTTTCATGCTGTACGGCTGACCCTATGTTGGCCACCTGTGAAATGGAGAACTATATGAATAGCACATACCACTGGTCACATGGTCTTTGGTGTTCTGGTGCCTATACAGCATAGGATTTGACACTACATTAAACTGCCAACTCCATTGAACGATTGGCAAGATAGGTGTGGATTAGTGGATCGGCACGTGCTATACCTTGAGTCTCAGAAAGATGAGCACTGAAACAGGCCCTTCGGCCCACCAAGCCCATGCTTGACCATCAGGTATCCATTTACACTAATTGTATGTTATTCGTGTTTTATTCCTCCTACATTCTCATCGACTCCCCCAGATTATAGCATTTACCTTTGGACAGTTTACAGGGGCCAACACGTACCTGGGATGTGCGTTGGCCTAGGATGTAGGATGAAACCTGCACAGTCACAGGGAGAGCATGCAAACTCCACTTAGCCAGCACTTGAGGTCAGGATTGAACCATGTCCGTGGCACGGCGAGGTAGTGGCTTGACTGGCTGTGCCAATGTGTCACTCTGAACTGCAAAGAGAAAACGCTGATGAATTAGGGATCACAAGATGGGAGAAAAATGTAACAAAGGTCCGACCAGAAACCTTGCCGCTCCATGTCCAGCACTTTGTCTCAGCCTCCCACCAGAGGGTGCTACTGCTTCAGGGGAAGCACTGAACAGTGCACTACAGTTTGGTGCTCTGATTGGATAGCATGCGAAACACTGCATCTAGGTCCAGTGTGCGTAACAATAATAAGTCGAAACCTTTCGGGAAAAACCATCGAGATGCTTTTCTCTCACAACTAAAATAAAACATTGACGGCTGGCAATTTCTCCAAAAGTATAACGAATAATTCATTTCTCCAAAAGTATAACGAATAATTAAAACACTTGAAACAATACAAAAGACAAAGGACCTTAACAATTAAGTACATTAATATATTCAAAAAAATGTGACCTGAAACTTGCCTCTCTTCCTCTGAACCATCAAACTCAATTGGTACAGGTTTAGCAAGAAGAGTCTCCTGCAATATAACTGGGGAAACTGCTCTGCAGCTGGACTCATGGACGATCCATCATCAGATAGATGACCTCTCAGTAACTTGAGTAGCTCTCAGAAAACACTTGGATTGCCCACCTGACCTGCTCATAAAAGGGTAAAAGCTCAATGGATACGGATGGAAAACGCATTGGGTTACATTGGTAGAGTTACCAGTTGTCAGGTGGCAGACATCTAAGTGGAGCATAAATCAGCATAGGCCAGATATTTCAGTGTACCAGTTATAACTGTGTCAGTCCTTTCCACTTTGAGAACCAATTTTAAACTGGATTCGCTCTGCTCAACTAGGTCTACTACTATGCTGCCATGATTCAGGATGTGATACTTCGTGTTGCTTGGGCTCTTAACATCTTGTTCACTAATACAAAGCAATCGGAGGTGGCGGAAATCATCTCCACTACCCTGGCTCCACTGGAGGTCTTCAGGTAAGAGGCAATGTCATTCCCACAGGCATAGGAAGTTGTTCAGGAACGATGATTGTGACTGCTGCAGGAAATGCTGTATCACATTCATATACGTTTAAGATCAATGTCCTATTCTCATTAGTTCTCATAAATTCTAAGAGCAGAATTAGGCCAAGGCTAATCTATCTTTCCATCTTCAACCCCATTCTCCTGCCTTCATCTCATAACCCCCGACACCCTTGTTAATCAAGAATCTGTCAATCTCCACCTTAAAAATATCAATTGACGGCCTCCACAGCCATCTGCGGCAATGAATTCCACTAATTCACCACCCTCTGACCAAAGAAATTCCTCTCATCTCCTTTATAAAAGGTACATCCTTTTATTCTGAGGCTATGGCCTCTGGTCCTACATTCTACCACGAGTAGAAACATCCTCTCCACATTCTGACCCCAAATTGGACAACTGTGGGAGTCAATGTTCTGATATTAGTACATTACATAACCATATCCTAAAGCTGTATCAAAGACATCCCTTTCATTTGTAGGTGAGTTGAGGAAATATTCACTGACATCCTACTACAACTAGAGTGCAGTTCTGAACTACTATCTACCTTGTGGGAGACCCTCAGACTATCTTTAATTGGACTTTACTGGCTTTATCTTGCACTAAACATTATTCATGTTATTCCTTTACTCATATATATGTACACTGAATTGAACCCAGGTCTCTGGCACTGTAAGGCAGCAACTCTATCGCTGTGCCACCATGCTGACCTTAATAGCTCCCAAAAGAATCACAATAAGGGGATAATAGTGTACTTAGTACAAACCTGTTGCAATAATTTATAGCAATATGTTCTCCAGCAGTGAGGAATTCCCCAATCACCACCATTTTGACTAATAATGCTTTTATCGAGAGTTAATGATAATAATCAGAGGGGTTAGAAACAGCTGTACAGCATGCAAACTCGCCCTCAGGCCCACCCTGTCCATGTCACCCAAGTTAGCATCCTGGGCTTGTTTCATTCGACTACATTTGGCCCTTACCTCTCTAAACCCTTGCTATCCATATACTTGGGTTGAGGTGGAATGATGTGAAATGAGATGATAAAACATACAGTGCAAACATTTATTCCAGAACACCAGAGGTTTAGGGGAGACCGGAAACTAGCATATAAAGTTTTGAGAGGCATAGATAGGGTTGAGTGCCAGAACTTTTTTTCCCCAGGCTGGAAATGTCAAATGCTAATTTTAAGGTGAGAGGGGAAAAGTTTAGAGGAGACATGTGGGGCAGATTTTTTAATACATAAACGCAGAGGGTAGCGGGAGCCTGGAATGCATCCTTGTGGCGGTGGTGGAGACAAATACAAGAGTGGTGTATAAGAGGCTTTTGGATAGGCAAATGGATACGCAGGGAATTGAGAGAAATGGGTCACAAGCAAGCAGAGGAAATTTTAAATTAGAATCATATTCATTGACATTGAATCGTAGACATTGTGGGCCACGGGGCTTGTTCCTGTGCTGTACTATTTTATTTTCCACCTCGCTCACTTGCGGCTCATTTGTAAATAGTGTTCTGCTGTATTTAAACTTTGCACATTTTTCTCTGCAGACGATTTGTCTGGAATTTCTTCCGGTTGGAGAACGAACATCTGAACAACTGTGGCCACTTCCGAGCAGTCCGTGACATCTCCATCATGCCCCTGAACAGGGGAAACCAGGCCGCTCTGCTGCTGCTCATGGACCAGCAGGAAGGCGTCAGGAATCGTGGAAAAGTCAAAGCTAGCAAGAGGAAAACCAACTTCTCCTTTAAAAGATCAAGGTCAGTTAAAAAACAATGATGACTTGCATCTATATTCACGTTAATCCTTTGCAAACGTAAGGCTCTGCACACACTTGACTCAGATCATTCGCCCAGCCACCAAAGGTGACAAGAGTCAAGAGCATTTAATTGCCAGATGTATCAAAATCGGAACAATTAAATTCTTACTTGCTGCAGTTTAACAGGTCCATAATAATATGTAATCACCAATAATATAATAAATAACTAATATGGGGTCACCACAAAAATGCAAAACCCAAATTTTATAGTGCAACCAGAAACACAGCTCAAAGAAAATCATAGCTGTTGACACTAATGCTGACTAGTGTTCAAGAGCATGATGGTTGCTGGGAAATATCTTTAACGAGAAAAAATGGTCACATGAACAAGGTTACTGGAAAGTAAAAAACTGCAGAAGCTGGAATCTGAAATAGATACACAAATTGTCGGACTCACCAAGCAGGTCAGGAAGCACTGTGGTGGGAGAGAGCTATTGCCCGAGATCCACTGTCTGAGATCCAAGCTTAATGGCCTATATCAGCACATGCATATTCCTGACCTCTCTGTAACAGCACTGACTTGCCCTCTCGGAGCCCTGCAGGACAGTTCCCCTCTTGCCTCCAGCGCACACATTGCTGCCACATAATTCCTTCCTTTCAGATCACACATTTCTACAGTCCTCCAATTCCCAAACTCCTCCCCACACCTTCACTTTCCTCCGACCCCCAACTCTCCATCCTGCTCCTTTCACTTCAAGCCCCACCACAAATCCATGTTCAGCGTCCCTTCTCATCCATCATCTCGATATTGCCACCCTTTCACTCAGTCAAATCTGAACTTGTGGAACTCCGTACTCACCTCCCAGCGCCTCCTTCACCCCTTTATTCATTCGGTGACACCCGCGTCAGTATTGCCTACTGGACACAAAGAACTCAACCATTTAGTTAGTTTTGCTGCCCACATTTTGCGGTTCTCAATGTCTCAAGGCCCATCCCAGACTCTTCACTTCCCTTTCGGAATCGGTCTTAGAGGATGTGTTGCAATTTACATCCAGACCTTTCAGTTATCCTGATATTACTTCCACCCGCTCGAGACACAACACTTCACCTTCCATCTGGACATTTCAGATAATTTGATTCCTGTTTGCATCAGAAGTGGCGAGTTCTGCTCTAGGATATCCCCCCCCCCATTCTCCCAACTCACAGTCTGAAGCGATGAACACATTCAGCAAATATCTTTTCAGCTTCAAATCTCAGTTGTAGTTCTGGCAACTTTTACATGTTCCCCAAGTCTCTTCTCTCACTCCACTCATCAATCCGAGGAATCAGCAACGTCAGCCTCGCCCCATTGGAGATATTTCCTCACCTTATCCCATCCCTCACCATCTCCTCTGTATCAAAACAAATTTGTTTTCTCATCTTTCCCATTTCTGATGATGGGGCTTCAACCTAAAACACTAACTCTCTCTCCTAGATGCTGCCAGGCCATGTGGATAAAGAGGAAATTAATATTTTGAGTCCATGGCATTTCATTGGAGCTGTAAAAAGTTAAAGATAAAATGTTTTAAAGTGCAGGGAATGGTGTGGGTGTGGAATGAGAGGAGACAGCTGTTGCTCTGTGAGGGATGGGAGCCTTCCAGCTATTATCAACCATCTTTGCATTGTTTCCTTTCCTCCCTTTCTCTGCAACTTAAAATCAGTTTTCTCCCAGCTTTAGTTCATCATCTTCAAAAGGAGGAAAAATGAAGGAAATATTGCATTGGGAAGAGCTGCACCAACGAGGCTTCAGACTTGGTTGTGAAAGCCAAATGTGATCAGTGGGTGGCAGTACTAACCTGTGTGACAAATGTAGTACAGCACCACCTGCTGTCAGCACATGGCACTTCCATCCAGTTTTCCTTTCAAGAAGGACCATGTTGCAGGGCAGTCACATGGTGGGCTGATTTTGGCCATGATACAAAGCCCTCTGGTTCACCTCTGTAACAGAACTATTTGTGCTCATTTGACCGCACCAATGATTACATTGCAGCAGCTCTGAATGGATGAGGTTCTGTCATGATTGACAATGGATGTTCATGAAGGACATAACAATAGTTCACCAGCCTGTCTGCACAAGGAACAGCAGATGCTGAAATCTTAAGTAAAATGTTTCAGATTGGGACCCATCTTCACACAGCGAGTCTGATTCAGAGTCTGATTCTGAGGAAGAGTCCCGACCCAAAACATCGCCCTTCCATGTATTCCACAGATGCTGCCTGACCCGTTGAGTTATTCCAGCACTATGTGTGTTCTACACAAGATTCCACCATCTGCAGTTCCATGTCTCTCATACCATGCTATTTGACTATTAAAATGGATATGCTTGCTGAACCAGTTCTAGTACACATTCAGTATGCTGGCTTCCAGTGTAATTTCGGGAAAACTGCAGGAAGTGGGAGCTCAACTGCTGGATGGCATGAGGAATGCAGCACAGGTGTTCACCATCGCCTTGTTGAGGGGTGTGGCCCTCAAAAGCATTTCTGATAATCAATTTAGCTATTGTTGTCAACTATTGTGCTGGAGGTTAAACACACAAGCCTTCTGAACCATGCAGTAAAACCCAAAATATATTAAAACACAGGAGGCTATTACGTGTCGACCCCAAGGAGAAAATCCTAAAAATTACATTCTTTCTCCTTACTTCCTGCTGCAACTTATTTTCTTTCACATACCCCATGGTGGGGATGGAAAAACCCAGACATTTTACAAAATGTTCAGTGTTGGGTGGGAGCATTGAACCTGGGTCTCTGGCACTGAGGCAGCAGCTTTACCAACTGTGCCACTCACCAGTGAGGCAGTAGCACCCTGGATTTGTTACTATTAACATTAACCCTCCATCATTTCCTCCAGTTTGGCGCATATCTACCCAAAGACCACCCATCTAAAGTGTCCAAAGGTAAACTGCCTAGTACCCGCCATTTCCTGTTGGTAGCTTGCTGTGGAATATGTTGCAGATGTTATCAAAAATGTTTAAAAATGCCCATTATATTGGTGTAATCAGTGATAAAATTCATTTTATGCTTTAGATTTGCTATTTCTTTTATTTCAATAGACAATAGGTACAGGGCCATTCGGCCCTTTGAGCCAGCATCGCCATTCAATGCGATCATGGCTGATCATCCACAATCAGTGCAATAACATTTTGATAAGAGCTAATTATCAGTGTATTTCAGTCATTTCCAATTTTCAGGCTAGAGATGTTTCAGTCTCGTCATGTGGATGTTGAGGGCATTTATTTACTGCCTTTTGGTTGTTGTGCTAAGAAGATGGTGATGCACCATTTATGTGAACAGGCCCCACGTGTGCTGTGAATATACTCCAATGGTCTGAGCGGAGGATCCAGGAGTTTGACTGGCAGCATTGCTACATGTCAGCATTAACACTCTGGAACACAGTTCTCATGCAGATACTGTTAAGCCACATTATTTTCCAGAGCAGAGAATGCCTGTTCAGATAAACAAGGCTGAAGATCTCATGGTGAAATGGTCATTCATCTCATCTCTATCACAAGAGTCACTGTGCACAAAACAGTGGTGAGGCTGGCCACAAAAGTCACTGTGCTCGAGAGAAATGTAACGTACATGCAATACTTCTTCCCTAACAACAGACAATACAGCTGTACAAGATGGAAATAGGCCCTTCGACCCATCTTCTCCATGCTGACCAAGTTGGCGTATTGGACTTGTCCCATTTGCCTGCTGCATTTGGCACCTAGCTCTCTAAACCCTTCCTATCCATATATCTGTTCATATGTCTTAAAAATCACAATTGTATGATCAACATATGTCAATATCGTATAATGTAATTTGGGCAAAACTGACAATTGCAGGATTTTGCTTCAAACTATTTCATTCCCTTTCACTAACTATTGTGTGTCTGTTCTTCAGAGTCAAAAGCTGGGAAACGAAAGTTCACATTGAAGAGATGGAGTGATGTGACAAAGTTGAACCAAGTTCCCTTGAAACACTTAGCAAAGGCATGGGGGCTGTTTTGAATGCTCCAAACTCATTTGGGTGAACTGAACTGTTCATTGAAATAAAAAGACTGAAGCCACTGACTTCAGAGAAAAGTCATACTTTTATAAAACTAAATACTATATATATATATTTATATATATATATCTAGGGAAAAAAAATCAGCTCTTTTCAAATGACCCTGCTTTGGTAGAGGGTGTTGATACTCTGCTGGTCTCCTCGACAAAGATCTGCTCAAAGACTCACAATCAGAAACCTTCTCTAGTTCCAATCTTCCAACACCAAACTGGCTAACTTTCCCATTGCTTTCCTCTTCTGGCAAAGAAGAACTGGTCTGGTCTCAGCACCACTGACTTTCCTTTCCATAGTCTAACCAACCCCTCTTTTGGTGGCACAAATGAAATTTTGTGTGGAATTACAGGTGTGAATCCTTGCCCATTTATAACATTACGTGTAATATCAAGTTGTGGTTTTTGTAAGCACGTTATCTGGACAATCAATGTCAAATTGTCAAATTGGCAAATGAATGAAAGAGTCCAAGTCTTAAAGAGCTAATTAGATTTCAAGACAAAATTAAATCTGAGTTTTAAATGCAGCCAGAGATTGTCAATATTAGAAACTTGCATCACGCGCACGCACACACACGCACACACACATTGAAAGCAGACGAACAGTTTAGATTGCTACAGCCTTTGCAGGAAGAGAGAATCTAAGACATGCAGAAGGAAAATTACCAACACAGAATGTTTACTGTGGCATCTTGGATGTTTGAATAAACAGATTCTGCTCTGGCCTGGAGTCTCATATTTAAGGAATAACTGGTTAAGATTCCAGTATGCGATCAAAGCTGTAAAATGTGAATATTCAAATGATGGTTTGGTCTTAGTCTCACTTTACAGTTGACTAAAGGGGAGTTTATTAAAAAATGTAATTGCTGCCCCGTAGTGTTAGCTGTGTGTGGGCAGCAACGAAGTGACTCCGTGTTTTAATCCAATATGTATGTGTCTGAGTACAGTGATGTTACATAGAATCAGTTGCTTGAAGATATTAGTAATAGGCAGTTTGTCAAGTCAGATCAACCTGCTCTATTTTGTGAACTAGGCTTCCATTCCAATCCCACGGACACATGAATGGATCAATAAACTTAAAACAGGGAAGGGGGGCATTGGGACAGTGGGCTTAGAGAGTAGTGTTTACATTCATAGCTGAGAGATAAAAGTGAGGAGCTGGAAAGATCCCAACAGATGTCAATCCATCTACAATGCTTCCCAGCTTGGGAATGAATCAATGTCCACTGAACTCAACTGTTAGGAGGCAGTTAGCGTATGTAAATAACTTTGGTGTAAATAATTAAATATTTTGAAGTTCAAGCTTGTACATAACCTTTCAGTGACAGTGCTATTTTATAATAGATAAAGGAGAATTCTATGGTACTTGTTTCTCATCATGTACAGAAATCAATTTTCTGCCTTGTTTTATCTTGTGCTGGCTTGGGATAATAAATTTCTTAGAAATAAACACAATGAATGTGTGGGAGTGATTATTCTGTGCAGGATTCCATTGAAGATAATGGCTCTGCCACTCATAATCCACTTGGGTAGCTTGCAACCCAATGGTATGAAACATTGAATTCTCCAATGTTAGGCTAAACCCTGTTCTTTCCCCATTTCTCTTCCCCGTGCTCTGCTCTGGGGTGCCCCCCTTTGCTTCTTCCCCCCCCCCCCCAACCATTTCCTTCCACCTAAATCCCCGACTTCACATTTCACTTCTCTTTATCTTGCACCCTTTCATTACTAACATTTTGCCCACCAATCTGCTAATCAAATGCCCCTAACCTGTGTCCACCTATCACTTGCCAGACTTGGTCCAAACCCCACCCCTTTCCCAGCTTTCTTCCCTCCCCTCCACTCCAATCAGGAGGACGGGTCACAACCTGAAATGTTACGTGTCCATGTTCTCCGGAGATGCTGCCTGACCACTGGGTGTCTCCAGCACTTTTTTTTCCTCTAAACTGCATGATCAGTTCCTTGCGTTTTCCTTGGCTCCGCTACATGCTGTTGGATTTTGGTTATGGGGTGTCCTTACGGGACTTATCAGACCCATTCCAACTCATCAGCTCACCAAGCCCCACCCAAAGGCAAGAGGCGATGATGACACAATAAGGGTAAATGGGCACATGAGATTTTAATGAACAGTGGAATAGTGACCAGTTCATGCTCTGGAGGGATCGGGTATGTAAAATTTGAGGGGAATAGAGTAGAGCATTAACAGTAGCAAGGACGTCTATAACCAGAGACAGAGCTTCAGGTAGATACAAAATGCTGGAGTAACTCGGCAGGACAGGCAGCATCTCTGGAGAGAAGGAATGGGTGATGTTTTGGGTCGAGGCCCTTCTCAAGACTTCGTTTTGGGTCGAGACTCTTCTTCTCAACCCGAAACGTTGCCCATTCCTTCCCGCTGAGTTACTCCAGCATTTTGTGTCTACCTTCAATTTAAACCAGCATCTGCAGTTCTTTCCTACGCAGGGCTTCAAGTAACAGGAAAGAGATTTAGTGGGGGAGATTTGGGGAAGTATTTAATTCAGTGGATGGTTGAACCCTGGCATGCATTACTCTCACTCTCTCAACATGCAGATACTCTCTCAACATTTAACTGGTATTTAGCCAAGCATCTGAAACGCATTGGCATGAGGACTGAGGGCCAAGAGCTGGACAATGGGATGCTTAGCTGGATGTCTGATGGCCAGCAATGACGCAGTGGGCTTCAATACCTCTGCCCATTGCGTACGACTATGCCCCAATCTCTTTGGGGGAAGCAGTGCTACATTCGGCATGAAAAGAAAATTAAATGGAAGTTGCATTCTTTTACACGATGCTCGTGACTTGCTTAAGACCTCTCAGCTGTGGTTCAATTGCAGGCACAGTTGTCTTTTTGTAAGAAATTCACAGATTCAACCCGCATTCCAGAGTTTTGAGCACAATGTCCAGGCCGATACTACATTGCCAAACAAGCACATTAATTGGACATTAATGGAGATACAAGGAGCTAGATGCTGGAATCCCAAGCAAAATGAAGCATTGGAGGAACTCAGCGGGTCCGGCAGCATCTGTGGGAGCAATGGACTGATGACATGTTAGATCTGGTCACTTCTGCAGGGCTCAATGGTCCTGACCCAAAAAGTCATCTATCCATTCCCTCAATGGATGCCTGATGTGCCGAGTTCCTCCAACACTGTCCTTTCCTCAAATGGTCAATAATATTATGGAGGTATGTTGAGAGATTACATGCCTCAATTCCTACATACAACTGTGTCTGAATTTCAAAAATATTGCACAGCTTGCAAATTTCTTCGAAATATCCTCACGGTGATATCATTGAAAAGTACACGATTCTTGCAACTTGTCAAGATAAATGTAGAGCAGTTTCCTTTGGCTGGGATACCAAATGCCAGGGTCACAATCCCAAAACACAAGTAGTGAATCTATGGAACTCCTTCTAAATGGCTCAGTAGATTTTATTCAAGATAATGACAGCTTTATAGATAATCAAGGGCTAGAGCAGGAAAGACACCAAGATGGATTAATTATAATCTAATCGAGTGAGAGACCAGACACAAGGAGCTAAATTATTTACATCTCATTCTACTTGTGCTTATAAGCCATGTAAAGCCCAAAGAATGCAAGCTCGTCTTTTCTCTGGGTCAACCCAAAGGTTGATCTCCTTGGTCTGTCGCCCAGAGGCTTTGCTTTGGAGCATGGAGCTCTCTTAATTCAATTTCCAATGGTCAAGATCAGCACCAAACTTGAGAGGTCACAGGATGGTTCGCACGCCAGGAAATACTCCATGGTGATGCGATTGCACACAAAAGGAAAAAGACGACTCCATGCACATCTCAGGGAGAGTTATAGTGACAGAGGTACAAATAGGATCAAACAAGAAATTAAGCCAATAGACCAAAACCTAAATGTCAGACTGGGGAAAGTAACCGAGGAAAATGTGAGGTGTCGACCTGAAATGAAAGCATTCACGGAAACAGAACATCCTATTCAGCACACATACTAATCCTGTCATCAAAAGCCAGCACTTCCCTGCAAAACACAGCCGATAAAAATAGCTGCTGTTGACACACGGAGCTGGTGTGAAATCTGCAGTGGAAGAACATAATTAACTGCAGGAGAAATGAAAGCATCTCCTCTCACAGGCCTTTACCAAGCACAACTCTGGTAACCTAGTTGAAACTATCAACAAATAATCCAGTAATACGTTGGATAGCTGCTATCCTCATTGGCCCTCTCCAATCTAAAGGTTGCGAGAGCAAGGCTCACTTCAACATGGCAGCATAACAGTGCCGCAATTCAGGTAGTAAGTTGCACCAAAGTCTTGGTCTCTAACAGGGGAACATTAAAAAATCTTACTTCACAGTTCTGAATAAAGAACAAAATCCTTGTTTTGGACAAAATGGATTTATTAAACACGGAACAAAGTTATCACATTGCAGACAGCGGGCATATAGATGACTCATCTTGTTTTCTACATTACAATAGTGACCACATTTAAAGAATACTTAATTGGAAGCAAATTACTTAGATATCTACACATCACAAGAAATGTCTTTGGATTAGAAATAAAAGTCTGTCTTTTTCATCAGTCAAGCATATTGACTAGTTTACTTCATTCTTTGGGTTTAAGCCATCCTGATCTTTCCTAGAACACAAAGTGTTGGAGTAATTCAACTGATTAGGCAGCATCTCCAGAGGACAGGGATAGGTGACGTTTGGTTGAGATGCTTCTTTGCCTATTTATATCCTCCAGAGATGCTGTCTCGGTTCTAGCATCTGCAGCATTGGCTAAGAATCATCCCCCGGATGGTCAAGACTTTCCAGGCCGTGAGCAGCTGGGAACCGACATTTTCAGCCCTCAGTTAAGTACAGGGCACAATCTCCGATAAGTCACAAAATAGATCTTGAAATCCTCCTTGTGGCAAATGTTGATACACCCAAGGTGTTTCTGAATTTGTCTTTGGCCTCAAACTAATGTAATTCTCAGGCATGCTAATGTACGTGTACATACCTTCCAGAGTGTATAGGCCATTACTGCACAGGAACAGGCTTCTCATACAGTTTCTGTGCCAAACATGCCTAGCTAATCTAATTTGACTTGCCTGCAAACGATCCATATCCCTCCATTCTGGACTCAGGAACAGCTTCTTCCCCCTGTTATCAGACTACTGAACAGCTCTTTCATAACCTAGGGCATAGTCCCAATCTGCCAATTTACCTCATTGCAGGCCTTGCCGTTTGTCTCCATAACTGCACTACTACAATGCTGTAACAATATATACTGCACTCTAGTATTTTTCTTTTGCACTCCCTGTTGCATTTGTGTATGGTTTGATTGAACTTGTGTATAACATGATTTGACTGGATAGCATGTTGATAAAGCTTTTCCCTATCTTGTGGGTACGCTTGACAATAATAAACCAATACAAACATAAGCCCATTGGCCCACAATGTTTGTGGCGAACACAATGCCAAGTTAAACCAATCCTCTCTGCCTGCACATTATCCACACCTTTCCATTCCCAGCGTATCCATGTGCCTATCCAAAAGTCTCTTAAATGTCACTATTGTATCTAGTTACAACACCATTTTCTCAACACAAAGAACAATTGTGAACTGCTGTACACATTTCAAAAAGGACAAAGTCTGCCCTCACTAATACAGCAAACTGGCTTAGCAATCCCTATTACAACTAAAACCCTTCAAGTTCAAGCCCATTAGTTGATATCAATTAATTGACTAGAGGTCAAGAATTCAACTTGGGCATTATCTTACTTCCATAGCTCTATCCAAAATCCAGGTGCTATTTACTCACTGAATATAGCTGACACCATTTCATTTCTATTACTCTGGGAATCTTACTGTCAGATGTCATCTCAAACACTGCAGTGCGGTTACATATAGCTGATAAAGCACTTTTAACCAAAGCTGAGAGGAAAATCCAAATAGATATCAACAAATATAGACCTGATCGTCTTACTCAAAATTATACTTTTGGAAATTTAAATAAATATACTTTTTTGATCAAAATCAACCATCTCAGATACAATCTTTAGTCACAAAGTACTAAAAGAAAATTAAGCTACTATGAACAGGGACTGCTGAATGCAAAAGCAGGCGTTAAACTCGACTAATTTTAATGCTAAGTTCGCCATGCCATTGTTCCTTTGTGCTCTTGCCTGGAACAATTGTCACTCTATAATCACCAAAATAACATCACATTCAGTTCTCGTCAGAGTTGCATGGTGCGCATACTTACATACGCATCAGCTGCAAAGATATTAATAAACTATATAAAGGCAAGATACTGTGAATGCTAGAAATCCAATGCAAGCAAATGGTGAAAATATTCAGCAAGTCAGGCAGCAATAGAGAGGAAAATAAAAACTTATCTATTGTTTTATGCAGTGCTTTTACGAGACAAAAAAATGTTGGTACACATGATTAATAAACACATTACATGGCCAGAGATTGAAATAATGACGTTTATCTTTATAAAGGTGCTGGTCACGTACCATTATCATCATTAAAAAAAAGCAATGGTTATATGTCAATGCCTCAAGATCAGAACTGCAAGTTATAGATATGTCACATTTTACGATGCAGAGGGTTGGTTAAAGTGAAGGAAAGAATAACAATGTTTGTTACAGAATGCAGAGAAAAAGACATTAACTGATAAACATGACGAGAAGGCAATGTTAAAGGCAATGGTAACAGAAATGAATTAAAAAGATAGGTACCTTTTAAACAAAGCAAATTCATTATCTGAGATTGTTGAATTATGTTGGAATATCAATCAGAGCTCCCATTCCTGGGGGCTATTCAATAAATATTGGACAAGCATGGAATTGAGCTCAACCCTGGTGCTTTCTGAAGCTGAACAAAGTGACTATTGGTATTGATTCATTATTGATACATGTACCAAGATAGTGGAAAGTTTTTGTATGCGTGCGATCCAATCAAATCAGACACTATACACAAGTACAATCAACTCATGCACGAGCACAACAGGTAATGCAAAGTGCAAAATATCAGTGAATATTAGTTTTTTGGGCATTTAGGTGGGTAGCGCAAGTTCCAGATTAAAAAAAGTCCATTGTCTGCATTTAGGCATGCTGGAATTTCAGGACTACACCCTAACATATGGGTGGGATTATTCCTGCGTCTGGTGGTATGTACTTTCAAGCTTTTGTTGCTTCTGCCTAATGGAAGCAGGGAGAAGAGGGAATAACCCCGGTGAAAAATGTCCCTCCTGAAGCTGAGTAGCCTATCAAAATTCAAATCCAGATTCATAATAAATGCCATACTTTAATATCATAAAACATACTAAGATCAGCACCCTCAAAGGATTTTAAAATTAAACTTTTATTAATATGTAAATATAGACTGGGGATTTAAACATCATATACTACACATTGTTGGCCATATCTTAATGCAAACCGCATTCCATTCACCCATTACGTGAAACAGTAGGTCTGAACACTTTGCTAGGCGGTGGTGATGGGACAGGGTGTATAACTTGCAGCAAACAGTAAATTTACTCAGCAAGCTGTCCATTTAAAGAACAAACATTCACTCACAACAGTATGGTTACTTAACTTGAGACCGCTGCACCACGTACAGGCAACTTTCACGAAGGCAAGCAGAATGTGTTGGGATCTGAAATACAAAATGCTGGGAAGGCAAGGCATCTAAGGAGAGAGAGACAGAGACGTTAACATTTCAACTACGATGTGTTTTATTGTATCCTGTGTAGAATTGGTGGTGAACAGACTCCATTATTCGACAGTACAATATTCATAAAAATTATGAAGTTTAAAAAGCACCCCAAATTCAGAGATTAAACATCTCATCTTAAATGGAAATGTTATAAATGACCTGTTTCTGGCTTATCATGCTGAAAGATAAGGCGGAAAGGAACTCCAACAATGCGTTATCTTTTATGACCTCAACTTCAGATTCAGATTCAGATTCAATTTAATTGTCATTGTCAGTGTACAGTACAGAGACAACGAAATGCATTAGACAACGAAATGCAACTTTCCTGCTATGATCATTGAATTACGTCCAAGTTATTGGTCTGTATATTTCATGTGGGTTGGGGTCAAATTTTGCCTGATTACATTCCAGCCTTACAAAGCAAATTGCTGTGCGAAGAGTGCCAGAGACACCTTGTGGCTAATCTGCATTGATCAGAATCTCTAAATGTGAAATGATCAAATCAATCATCGCAGTCAGAGACATACAGCAGGCCCTTTAGTCCACCTTGTCTATGATGCCCATTTGCCTGTAATTGACCCATAGTCCTTTAACCTTTCCTATTGTTTCAAGAACGCTTCAAGAAGACAGCAAGGGATAGGTAGAGAGCTTAAAAATGTTTAAAGTTCTCTAGATGTGTTATAATAATTCTGTGCTTTAAAGAAGGTTGAAACCGGGCATATGTAACTGACACTCACTGCAGTCTACTTTAGTCAGATTCTCTTCTCTGTTGTCAAAGGACAAATGGCAATCGTAAAACAATAAAATAAGGTCGAAAGGGTAACAGGACATTTGCTTATACGTAATGGTGTGGAATTGGGCTGTGTTTACTCTGCTGTGTATTTCAGAGGTGCATGATGTATATTTGTTAAAAGACCATTTGGAAGAAGGAAAAGTTCTAGTGTCTTCTGCAATAAACAAAACATCAAAGGAAAAATGTGTTTCTCAGTAGATGAATCTTTGTTCGTTGAGCACTCCTAGATTGCTCACTGTATAGATCACTGTATTTGGCATTCTTAAATAAAGTATTGATTGTCTTAACCAATCTTTGTGTTGTGTTTTAACGTTTTCTTCAACACTATCCATGTATCCATGCACCCGCTGAGTTTCTCCAGCTTTTTTGTGTAACCAACTATCCATGTATCCGTTCTGTCTTATAAATTTTATCAAACCTGCCTCAAACAATTCCCCTGGCAAGTCGTTTCATGTACTTATCACCGTTTGTGTGGAAAAGGTTGCCTCTCAGGCTTAAATCTTTCTCCTCTTGCATTAAATCTACACCCTCTCGCCCTTGATTCCCCAATTCTGGGTTAATAACTGTATATACATACTCAGAGATGTGAAGAATTTTCCACCACTTCAATTTCCCTGGAATCTCTGAGGTTCACTTGAATGTAAGCAGGGATTTAGTCTCAAATCTCATTCCATCTCCATCAGTTCAACACATAACATTGCAATCGAATATCAGTCTTGATTCCACCCACGTCTGTGGCATGTACTTCGCTTTGTGATTCACCGATGACAGTTCTCGGACTGATGCACGATCACTTGTGCATCAACCCTTTGGTCAGTTTTAAAGTTTGATGAAAATACATTTAATAGTGCACAACCTTTTCAAAACGATCTCCAAAAAAACCCCAAATGACATTGCATGGATCAAGATTATCTTTCCCACAAATTCAGCCAGCAGTGTATAACAAAATCTCATACTGAAGCTATAAAGATTGAATAAAACAGACCATGACAGGAGACACAAAAACAGTTCAAGTGTGTTACTTTTATTGAACACGTTAAATCTTGGCCAAATCTAGAAACAGTCCCAGAATTTAACAGTCATCTTGCTGGAGAAACAGTCCCAACAGTGCCATTTTCAGTAAGGCAGCTCTATCTATACAATCTTTCCTCGAACTTAAAGGTGCAAATGCGTTGAAATGGCTCAGACATTTTACAGTGTAATTTAAAAATAATTAATTTTTACAAACCCGCTGCAGGTCAGGCAATCTCTTAAATTATTTTTTTCACAATGAACACTTTCCCAGTTTTAATCAAAGAAGCATACAGAAACATACAACATTTCTTCCATCCTGATATGTTAGTTTAAACAAGCGTGAGGCCTTATTGTTTGCTTTGGTGCCGAAAGGTTTCTCCAATTATGTTGCTATTAAAGTTGCAGTGTTAGGTTTTGATAGATCTGCTTCACAAACTTGAAAGAGGTAGGGCAAGCAAAATGAAAACAAATCAGTATGAATGCTTTGAAAATATTACAAGACAGACAAAGTTCCCTCAAAATCAAACAATCTTCCATTCTGTAGCATAAAATAAACAGAATTTCTTTCTCAGGGAATCCTGAAGCTCCTCATGGCAAAGTCTTTCAGAACATTAACTCAAGTTAGAGAGTTTGGCTAGATGCCTCTTCAATACTTCAATAGTCCGTCAGTACTGCATTGGAGGGTGTCAAAAGTTACAATAGACTGTGACCTTGTTGCTACCCCACATCTAAATACTCCATTTGAGCATTTTCTTGTTGCTTTGCTCAGTTAGAAATTACACTGAGGGGGCAGGGAAGAGCTTTTGGGTCAAAGTCTGTTGAAAAAAGATCAATATAAGATATGCTCATAGATCATGAAGTGGTGATCCATTTATGCAGTTTATGAACCTTTTCTAAACAAAAACTGCAGATACTGGAATCTAGAGCAAAACACAAAGTGCTGAATGAACTCAGTAGGTCAAGCAGCATTTGTGAAGGGAATGAACAGTCAATGTATCAGATTGAGACTGGACAAAATAGAAATTGTATTTTTGCTAATGTGATGAACACTTCGTATACAAACATATTTGAGCCAAAACTGCAGTTCTGATATGAAAAAAAAATGCAGTCAGCCGATTGCTATGGAGTTAAATTAAAATAATTTTGATAAGATCTGACTGCAGTACAAGGACTGAGCATTTTTCAGTTCATAAGCAGTTATTAAAATAAATGAACTGTTTTGTTTGGAGGAGGTGTGACTGATGTCAATGTTTAAACACCAACTTCATATTAAATAAAAACAAGCTTGCAACACATTTTTTTTCTCGCCCTCACACCTTCCAAGGATTTTGAAATTAATACTCTCCAATTCTTAAAGTTGTTCTCATTCTATATAAAGCAGTTTCTCAATTCTTTATGGTGGAATACTGAACTACGGCAAGGATAGTTTGATTTGTGCCCAATTGCTCTCTCGATCGTAAATGTAGAGTTGGATTGTGTAGCTGGGTGAGCGAGGAAGCACGGAGTTAATGATTAGTGGGGATACCTGCTAACTCTCTTCAGCAATCAATAGATGCTGGTGGGGAACATGCTTATGATACTCAGTTTCACACAACAGCTGTGCCAGAAGATGCCAGCTGCCCAGAGCAGGTTAAAGGGAGAGAACAAAAAACCCAATTCAACAACAAACCAACCCAACGTTAACAGTAGGCATAAAGAACTGCTGGTGTTGGTTTACCAAAAAAGATACAAAGTGCTGGAGTAACTCATCAAGTCCGATAGCATCTCTGGATAGGTGATGTTTCTGGTCAGGAAAGGAAGGGCCACAACCCAAAACATCGCCTATCTATATTCTCCAGAGATGCTGCCTGTTCTGCTGAATTACTCCAGCACTTTGTGTCTTTTAACATTAACAGTATCTTTAACTCGAAGTGGCTGGATTTCACATCATAAGTCCTGCTAACCAGACCAAGTTCTGTTCACTCAGCAGATCTAGAGATGTCTTCACTTTATTCCTACCTTGGAAGCTTCCCTGTCAGATGTATTTGAAAAACACATTGAATAGGTTCAGGGTTCCAATTTCAAGCGTCAACACAAAGACAATGTAATTCTTGTACCAACTTGACAAATCCCCTAAACCAGCATTGCAAACATGGGACAATTATCTTCATAAATCTACAGTACATTTAAAATACACAAGCTTTCAAATAAGTAATATTTGCGATTCCCAAAGGCAGAAGCATCTGTTCCTTGTACCTTTAAAATAAAATAGTACAATCACAAAGGATGCGTTTCACACATTGGTGGTGTGTTGAAAGCTACATGAAGAGTGTGCTGCCTGCTAACGCCCACCATAAAGAATTCCATTGATTAGGAACCAGGCCCATTTGGGGAAATTAGTATGTTAAAAGATCCCATTACAGTTTGTTGCAAAAAAATAAACGGTAATTTCAAAATTAAAAAAAAGGATTGTGACTAGAGTTTCTTGATGCCAAGTGAAATGATTTGTCAACACATTAGTCAAAGCGGCTAGATGTTTAGTTTGGAGATCCAGCATGGAAACAGGCCCTTTGGCCCATGTCCACAATGCCCATTTGCCCTAGGTCTGTTATCCCACTTTCTCATCTTGTCCCTACGCAAGGGACAATTTTACAATTAACCATTCAAACCTGCAAGTCTTTGAAATGTGGGAGAAACAAGAGCACCTGGAGAAAACTCTCATTGTCAAGGGGACCATGTAGAACTCCACAGACAGCACCCGGGATTAGGATCAAATGCAGGTCTCCAAATCTGTGAGGCAGCAGCTCTACCAGCTCCACACTGCTCCCAACTGTTTGTAGGAATTAAATGGTTCCAAAATGGGATTTGTTGATAAGTGCAGGAAACAGACCAGGACTTTATTGATTAACGTCACCCAAAACATCCCGCCTGCAAAGTTCAGTTCTTAGATAACATGGATTATAAATTTAGTGATTTCATAAATGTTATCGTCTGTGGATTTCATCTTTTAAACAAAACTGTACAGCAAAAAAAAAGCTTAAAAATGAGTAAAACATTGAACCTCTTCAGACGAACTAGTATGTGAAACTTGATAAAGCTTTGTATTAAAAATATTAGTTGGCTCACATGCTTCACAAGTGCATGCAGAAAAAGCACCCTTTTTTCACAGCATGTGAAAATACCTCTCTACTGAATCAGACTTGTGAAAATCTACTGGTGATTTCAGAAAACTAAGAGGGACATTTTTTTTTCAATCGTGTGAATGTTTGAATCAGCAAATCTCTCAATAGGTTCCTGACAGCTGCGTTAATGGTCTAGAAATAGTGCAGTTAGAAAACGTTAATGCGGCTGATGCACAATTACATTTTTTTAAATCTTTTGGCAGAGTCCATCAGATGTCACTTCTAGCTCCTTCATTCTCCTCCTCTCCCCTCCATCACCCACTGCACCATTTCATTCCTGGTATTTAATGCCAGGAATTTGAAACTGTTTCATTTTCATCCCTGATCACTGTAGTTTAGTGCAATTTTAATGATGTTCTGCAGTTAACTGAAGAATAATTTGTTAAAAATTAGGTTTCCTACATTCGAGGATTCAAATACCCTCACATCAAACCTTGAGTTGCAAAATTTTGAGCTGCAGTTATTCCATTTTAATTGAGTGTTTTTCATCTTCATTGAGTTAATACTACTTCCAAATACCAGCTGGAAAATCTAGTAGTTAACATCCATTTCAACATAAGTACCAGAACTACTACAATACCACAAATTATATTTTGTTATATTGATAATTTTAACATCCTACGCCATAATTCATGCTCACCAAGTTATTCTTATTTTGTAATTTTAGAGTTGTATTTTTAACTATTTGTCATTTGATCCATTCAGGCCCAACATTGCAAAGCACCGTTTAACTTAAAGCTTTTAGGCACAGGAAATTTCTTGGAGTGCTTCCAAACCATTGGGTTGCATACATCCTCCATTTGGTAAGGCAGGGCGCTTGGTGAAATCAAAACATGATGCAAGATTGCTTCCCTCAGGCCAAAATAGGAGGATTATCTTTTAACAAAAGCATGTCTTATCAGAATATTTCCCCCCAGTGAATCCGATTATTAATCCTGAAACCATCTTCAAGAACAGGGTAGCCATGAAGATAGAATCTACTGACTTCAATGATTTATGTATTTTTCAGAAATTATCTCCTTTATATATGAAGGTGCCTTGTTGATCCAATGGTTGAAATAAAAAAGGTAGTGTGCAACACTGCAACGTGGGGTTCATATCATCTTTGGAAAGCACCTACTCTGTAGTTCTTGAATCCTACACCAAAGACTATAATTTGTCCTCCCGCTGTCTCTGCTGTTCCATTCAACTGATGTATTTTAACTGCAAGATCAAAGGATAAAGCATAACATTTACTTTTTTAAATGTTAGTGTATATTTGGTTATATTTCTAACAGTGTTGCTCCATCATTTGTCCTTTTTTTTTTCTAAATGGGAGGTTTATAATTTTTACTCTACTAAGTTCAAGGCTTGATATTGTGCTGGACAATGTAGTTCAAGGTCAGCAATTCAGTATGAAACATGCCTTTGCCATGCTGGGATTATGGCAAGTTTGCCCGCAAGATAGTGAGTAGAACATAGAAGAGCAGGGTGGAAGGGGGGGGAGGAGTCAAAGAAATGAGTTGCACCAGCACTTTATTAGAATTGGACCAGTATTCCATAAAAGCAATTGCCATCATTAACATTAGTGCATTGATGGGCAGGAAGACGAGGTGAGGCATGTGATCACAAGTCATAAAGTCATTGAGCGTGGAGCAAAGCTCTTCAGCCAGCTTGTCCATGCCGACCTAAGATGAAATGTTCCACTGTGGTATAGATGTTTTGAGACCTTCCTGGTTTAAATATACAAAGGTTTTTTTTTCCAAAACCAATATGCCAGTTGACCATTAAATCCAACCTGGCAGAAAAATGATCTTAATTGCTGGAAAGACTAAATGCGACTTGCTCACACTTGTGTGCTCTTGCCCAAATGAAAAGGGCACATAGAAATGGTATTGAGGGGAGAAGAGACAAGGAACTGCAGACGCTGGATGCCTGAGCAAAACACAAAGTGCTGGAGGAACTCAGCAGGTCAGACAGCATCTGTGGATGGAATGGACAGACGCTTGCCATAAAGAATATAAACAGCCACTACAGGCAGGTGTGGTGGGTGGGCATTTATATTCTTTATGGTGGGCACCTGCACTTCAGTATTTTGCGTTCAGTTCAGTATTGAGAGCAGTTGCATTGTTTACCCCCCCAAACTGGAAAAACTCAAATGGAATCATCGGGCCCTTCTAACAGTTCCTTGAGTTCAGCCCTACATTAACCAAATCCAAACCCATAGTGCACAAGTGTCTCTATCACAAGCAGAAATGGTAGTGTGTCATTTTGAACGGCAGAACACATGATCGGTTCGCATAATCTCCCACATTTGGGGCAATACAGCAGGAAGACATAGGTTTTCAATCTTTTGAACTCAAGAGGGAAAGAGATGGAAGTTGCAGCATATTCTGCCAGATTCAAAGGGAGAATGAATAATGGTAGCCAGTCCTTCCCCTCAAAAGGGGGGAAAGGTATTTTTGGAGCAGCTAACCATCTATCCTGTGAACAAAAGTGTAAATTAAGATATATCGCACAACACTCAAGTTACCCGAGAGCATTACGTTTAGCTTTTAAAGAAAGTAATAAATGATTATATCCAGTAAACTATTATTGGTCTTTTACTGGAAAGGAACAAAGGTAAGAAAATATACTGGACTGCCCCAGGACTTTATTCAGTAATCTAACCACACGAATCTGTCGGAAGGAGAATGTTAAATATATATCAATGAACCACAAGCAGGAAAATCAGCATTCTGGAGTGTTCGGGCAATGACATCATTGCCATCACCCTCGCAAAGAAATTACATCTTGTTTTAGTAATGTAAGCAAAAATGAACAACTAATCTTCAAAAAAAGGGGGGGGGCGAGGAAAAATCAACAATTTTAGAAGATGCTTGCTTGCTGAGAATCTTTGATAACATACCAAGTACAATAAAGTGCATCAGAACAGTGAAAGCCAAAATATTCAAGTTGAAAGGGTCAAGGAGCCAAACTTTCAAATGGCACTCCTGCATTCTTGTGTTAGGGGAATGGTCAGTTTCATTAGAAAAACAAAAATACTTTCCACGAAGTGCATTTAGCCAACAGTCATATTAATGGCATGGTTTGTGCCAAAGTTGCTTAAACAAAAAGAGGAACTATTGGGAAAATTCACACACCAGTGAACAAATATGTATTTATACATAAATACTGTCGTCAATTAAATACTATGGGTGCTCTTTACAATTAACAAAACAATCAGCAAAATATGATGGGATTCTTTCTTGGAAGAGTAAATCAAATGTCTAAGGCACATGTTTCTGCATGTATACAATCTAAGTAACATTTTATGACAATCTATGTCTTAAGCATGATCAATGTTCAATCTCGTCACATCATGCAAACCCCTTGCACAACTTAAACCTTTATGCTTATTTTAAGGTTTTGCTTGGACGTCTTCCCCATCACGCCTTAGTCCAGCCCAACAGCAGTACCACCTGACTTCAAGGAATGAGTGAAGGATTAACATCCAACCTGGGATCCTGGAACCCCTGCCCTCTGACAGGGTAAAATGCTCAAAATGTTACCAGTCGGCATCAATGGAAATCTTCAAAACTCCTTCCGAGCCCAAAGTCATTCAGTCAATCATTCTTCTTATAGCATCACTTATAGCTACATATTTATATGCAAGTGTCGGAAAAAAATATAATCAGTCAGATTATGCTAAATATTGATCTTCAACTAGATAAGCTAGTGCACACTCAGTAGTAACCACGGTCGTCATGGTTTTTAGAGGAGAGCAGATATTGAGACGTCGATGAGGACATAATTTTATTTTAAATTCTACTTTTCAATCCCATCACAGTTAGTGTGTTTTTAGAAGGTCAGTTCCATTTAAGAGTCTGTTAATGGACCAACAGTGCTAAAACGACCAGGGCTACATATACCAGCATCAATGGTAACTTTCAAGCCACCTGGCTGCTCCTTAATTGTGACATTTGATGGGGAGAGAATACAAACTCTGACGTCGCCCCGGCAAGACAAGTCGAATTAGAAACATCTATTTCACTGTTAAAAAGGCGTCTTCATTCCTTCATGGCAATTTGTATACAGATTGGATAAAAGTCATGTCTTCAGGCAACAGGTACAGGTCAGTGGCTTAATAACACTGCCAAATGTTGAGAGGGTTAGTATGCATGCAAGCCATTTCAATTACCATGATGCGTTTTCTTTTGGCAGTGGAAATCTTCACAAGGTCCCTGCATATGTTCCATCCAGTTTCCGCATGGCTGTTTCAGATCTATTATTGGAGGAAGCTTCATCTTGATCAAAAGTGGCGCCCGTGTTGGGCGTGTCGGGAGCCAAATTATTAGTGCCAGCCGCTTCTCTTATTACCGACTCTACCATTTCATTCTGTTCACACGACTGGTTGGAGCTGGGGGACTCCACGTCTATGCTTGCAGGGTTTGTTCTTTCTCCGAGTACAGCCCCAGGATCGCTACGCTTCTCAGCTTGACCATTTTGCTCAAATGCCAACCCAGTTCCATACAGCCCAGGGTCCAAACTGTCTCCGCCACCTGCATCTCCGATCACAGTGCGGTACACCTCCACCCCGTCAGGCAGCATCGATTTAATCTTGGGCAGCCAGCGCTTGCGAACCCGTCGAGCATTAGTGCACATGTCAGCAGCAATCACATTCATCTCGCTCTCTTTGAAATTGGGAGCAAAGTTCTGGCAATATACTGTCAAAACAGGAGAAGAAAAGGTAATCAATGTGTAAAATATTACCCACTAAAAGAGTGTGCCGAGCAGGGAATAAGCAGGTTCTAAATTCAAAACATCAAAGCTTTCATGATTCAAAAATAACAATACAGGAAGAAATGTAACATTTTGGAAGCGTAAAATTATTTAAAATGCAGAATTCCCTTGTTTGAAAGCTCTGAACCCATACTACAGCACCTCAGAAAAATGGGCACTTAATGGTTGATAATGAGCTCTATTGAGTCACAAGATAGTCTTCCAATACATGGAAATCTATATCGGGATCATAAGACTGCATCTGTATTCCCAAACTACACAATGGTATTGTTCGACTAAGTCATTCCACAGCCATTTCATTCAAACAGGTGAACTAAATTTGTAAATCAGGTTGTATTATTCTGTGAAGTGAACCTGGCTAGATTAAAATCAAATGTCAACCAAGGTTAAAGGCATTTGTTAAAATCATATCTCCATTTGTAGACAACATCAGGGGTATTCTCCAGTTTTCCCCTCAGCTTCAAACTCTTCAGTTCCATTTCTTAGCTGTACAAACAAGCTGAGATTCTCAAAATCACTTTATGAAAATCTGGGTTCTCCGATACACTGTTGGGTTACAATATATATTTTGATAAATTTATAATGAGGTGACAGTCCCTATATCTGCACTGAATCTCCATGCAAAACAATAACACACCATGGGCACCAGCCCTAACAACTAGTAGAGACGAAAATCAAGGATTCAAACATTAGACATTGAAACGTTGAAGACAGAGAGCTTTCTAATTGAAGGCTGGACATGACAGGGACTTATCCATCTATTCCCCTTTTGCACTCAAAGTTCTAGTTTATTTAAAACAAATCTGGTTTCTTCCCTTTGGTCAATCTAATACTTTCATTCACAAGTTCACAAGTTATAAGAGTAGAACTAGGCCATTCGGCCCATCGAGTCTACACAGCCATTCAATCATGGCTGATCTCTGCCTCCCAATTCAAATTTCCTGCCTTCTGCCCATAACCCTTGACACTGTTCTAATGAAGAAATTGTCTATCCCTACCTTAACAATATACACTGAAAATATCCTCTGTGGCAACGAGTTCCACAGATTAACTACCTTCTGACTAAGAAGTTCCTCCTCACCTCCTTTCTAAAAGAGCACCCTTTAATTCAGAGGCTATGACCTCTGGTCCGAGATTCTTCCACCAATGGAAGCATCCTTTCCACATCCACTCTGTGCCTTTCATTATTCTGTAAATTTCAATGAGGTCGCCCCTCAACCTTCTAAACTCCAGCAAGTAGAGGCCCAGTGCTGTCATGCGCTCATCATATGTTAAGCCATTCACTCCTGGAATAATTCT
Organism: Leucoraja erinaceus; assembly: GCF_028641065.1. Classification (NCBI taxonomy): domain Eukaryota; kingdom Metazoa; phylum Chordata; class Chondrichthyes; order Rajiformes; family Rajidae; genus Leucoraja; species Leucoraja erinaceus. The sequence continues at coordinate 17,641,983 of NC_073407.1, forward strand.
TGTAAACCTCTTCTGGACCCTCTCCCGAGCCAACATATCCTTCCTCAGAGATTGGGCCCAAATACGCTCACAGTGCTCCAAATGCGGCCTGGCAGCGCCGAAGCTAGCCTCAGCATTACATCTCTTGCTTCCACCTGGCTTTGGATATGGTGATACACAGCCAGAATAGGTTTCTGTACTAAATTGTACTAAATTAAAAAAATGTCCCACGCATGCACTATTCAGCAATGATGCACGTTCAATACAAGTTAATCATACACATTGGAGCTCTCACAAAAATGTTTGAGAACTAATTAAATTCTTTAATGTATAGAAGTTGGGATGTTATGTTACAGTTGCACAAGACATTGGTGAGGCCACACTTGAAGTATTGTGTTCAGTTTTTGTCACCTGCTATTGGAAGGATGTTGTTCAATTGGAAAGAATGCAGAGAAGATATACAAGGATGTTGCCAGGACTGGAGGGTCTGAGCTATTGATAGGCTACGACTATATTCTTTTGTGCGCAGGAGGCTGAGGAGTAATCTTATAGTGGTGTGTAAACTCATGAGGGGAATAGATTAGATGAAAGCACATTTATCCCGAGAAGTGGAATCAAGAACCAGAGAATATAGATTTAAGGTGAGAGGGGAAAGATTTAATAGGAACCAGAGGGACAACTTTTTCACTCAGAGGATGGTGGGTAAATGGAATGAGATGGCAGAGGACGTAGTGGAGGCAGGTGCAATAAGAACATTAAAAAGACAATTGGACTGATACAGGATTGGAAAGGTTTAGTGGGATATGAACCAAATGCAGGTAGGTAGGATATGGGTAAACGGGGTAACTTGGTTGTCATAAGCAAGTTCAGCCGAAGGCCCCGTTTGCTTGCAGCATAACTCCAAAACTTTAAATCCTATTGTTGATAATTTCAATTGATGAGCATGCAATACACAGCTCCATTCAGATTATTCTCAGAGCCATCATCAGATTCTTCATTTCCCAGACATCAAATATTTTGAAAGATAATGTATATGCCTCTCCCAGGTTTTAACCACCACCCCCCCCATGTTCATGGCAAGAATGAATCAACCGATTACAACTCACGTTTTACTGCATTCAAGACCCTGCTATCCAAAGGCTTTCTACTAGGGTCACTGGTGGAGGAACGGATCCCAGTGCCACAGCTATTTGCCAATGTGTTGCTGAAAAGTAATGAAAACCATCTCATTAACCTTACCGGAACTAAGGGTTTGTTGGCTAAGAAAACAAAAAAAAAGATATTTATAGCAAATCACCATGTAATATGGTTTAAATTGGTGGCAAATTTAAGGTACATAGCATGGTTGTGATTCTGTTACTCACCGATCAAAGAATGAGGCAAGCAGGCGGCGAAGGAGCACCTTGTGTTTGACCCCAGCGCAGAGGTGACAGTTCATCACTTGACCCCGGGTGATATAAACTGCAGAACCTGCCAATGGACAAACACATTAAACTAAGTCTCCTGCATTGTTCTAGAATGGTTCCAGAAATAAGTGATAGAGACAATATTCTATTCAATTGCAAGGCTCTTGAGAATTCCGTAGGAGAAGTCATTACTTCAAGTGAACAAAAGCTCCTTTCTTTATCAAGGGCTGGGGTACTCGTATTTAAATACCCTGTAATCTACAACCAGAGAAAGATAACATGCCACAGTCCGCATAACTACAAGAGGGAAGCATTTAAATAAATATGAAATTAAGGTACCAGAACAGATTGGAAAAGATTTTTAGAGAACAAAACCATTATTAAAATCACAATTCTTATCTTTTTTCAGGAAGCCTCATTTGCAAGTGCTGCTAAAGTTGCTGATGCTTGCAGTGCGCAAGCACGTGTTCATGACATTTGCTTATTTGAGTTTAAATATTCTGTTTGCAATTAGTCTTTTCTTCAACAGCTATGTCAAACCTAAAGAACTAATTTTACCCAAAATGAATAGGGCTGCACGGTGGCACAGTGTTAGAGTTGCTGCCTTATAACGCTAGTGGCACCAGAGAATCGGGTTCTTTTCTCCACGATCTTCAGTTTCCTACCACACTCCAAAGACGTAGAGGTTTGTGGGTTAATTGGCTTGGTACAAGTGTAAATTGTTCCCAGTGTGTGTGTAGGATAGTGTTAGTGTGCGAGGATCACTGGTTGGTGCGGACTCGATGGGCCGAAGGGCCTGTTTCCACGCTGCATCACTAAACTAATTTATTTTAAGTAAACAAACCATTGCTGATACACCATGGTTTAAAACTCTTGCTTGCCAAAGTTGCTAGTATTGCAACTTTTCTGGTATGCTACACTGCAATTGTATCCAGAGATAATATCCATTCCAGTACCCTGCACAAAAAAATCTAATTCACCAAGGAATTGTTTGAAACAGCAGCAGCATGGTCTATGCCCGGAAACATATACCACGATGAGACCTACTTAATTCCTGAAAGACCTCCACTTATTGCTACCTGACCCTTTGCTGTATACCAATGCCAAAAGGCCATTAGCCTATAAAAAGAACAGTTCCCATGGCTACCAAACATCAGCAACAATATAAAATGACCACCAATTTAAATAGCTAGAGATGGCAGGGAAAAGGGAGGGCAATAGATTCACTGAACGCGATATCTAAATCCTGACACCAGAGGCAGAAGCTAGGAGACTTCCTGTGCATTGTAAACAGGGTGTGGGGAGAGCACAAAACCTACAGTGCTACTGATAGAAGAACCAGTCAAAAAGTGACTGGGATAAGAGCACCAGGAGCACTGATATACAATGAGGAAATAGCCTTCAACCATGGCAGCATGCACAAGGAATCTGGGGTGCGGGGGGGTGGTAAATATATGTACTGCCCAAGTGTACTCAGATGGGTACCACAATTGGAATGCTGTCAAAAAGACAAATGGGAATGCACAAGATAGTTCACTTGCGGCTTGCCTCACAAAAAGAAGGCATGTTTGGAAGATGTCCAAACTTTGGCAAATGGTTGTGCACAGCAAGGACACCAATGCCTCCTGGATGCGATGTGTATTGCGTCGGGGATTCGGGTTATTCCCATTACTCAACACCTACTGGCTCAGATGCCACATTTGTTTCTGCACAGTCTCGCACTAACCCAGCTAAACATCTGGCTACAACCATGGTTTAAAGCTCTGAAGGAACGGCAATATGCCACAAGGTATCAACCTGTCATGAGTGAACCACAATCTACACTGTGCAGCAAGATGTCATTCACAAACAGACTGCTGCTCTAAATGAAAACAAGGATGTTACAAGATCCATGTGGTTCACCAGAGCAAAGAGATACAGAATATTAGCAGGATGCTTCCCGCAATACGAATGGATTTGTCACACAAGAGCATTGAACTCCTGCGGTAGGGACATGGCATAATGAAACACTCTTCTGTGGACCAGCAACATATGGCCCATCCTCCACCCACCCAAAACTCTTTCATCATGGGCAAGGTCCTGATCACTAATCTAATCAGCATCTGCTTTTATTTTTTTTTTTGCATTTTGCACTTAGAGTAGACAATAGGTGCAGGAGTAGGCCATTTAGCCCTTCGAACCAATACCGCCATTTAATGTGATCATTGCTGATCATCCACAATCAGTACCCCGTTCCTGCCTTCTCATCATATCCCCTGACTCCGCTATCTTTAAAAGCTCTATCAAACTGCATATTCTTGCTATTGAGGGAGTGCAGCGTAGGTTTACAAGGTTAATACCCGGGATGGCAGGACTGTCATATGCTGAGAGAATGGAGGGGCTGGGCTTGTACACTCTGGAGTTTAGAAGGATGAGAGGGTTTCTTATTGAAACATAAGATTGTTAAGGGTTTGGACACACCAGAGGCAGGAAACATGCCCCCGATGTTGGGGGAGTCCAGAACCAGGGGCCACAGAATAAGGAGCAAGCCATTTAGAACAGAGACGAGGAAACACTTTTTCTCACAGAGAGTTGTGAGGTTGTAGAATTCTCTGCCTCAGAGGGCGGTGGAGGTCGGTTCTCTGGATACTTTCAAGAGAGAACTAGATAGGGCTCTTAAAGATAGCGGAGTCAGGGGATATGGGGAGAAGGCAGGAACGGGGTGCTGATTGGGGATGATCAGCCATGATTATATTGAATGGCCTACTCCTGCACCTATTGTCTATAATATCAGAAGCATCATAACAGTTAATCAGGCACTGTAACCTTTAAAAAGTCTGAATAATGTGCACAGCTAGCTTGAATTCAATTTCCTTATATACATAGGGTTGCCAAAGAAAAGTGATATTTCTTCCATCATGAACAACAGTGGGTTAAACATGACTTAGACACATATGGTGTCACAATGAGCACATCCAACATTTAACCAATTATATTTTTATTCCACCTGTGGAAAGCATGAGGTGTAAATATGCCAGTACAGCATTTATACATTCTCAATGTTATCAATAGCCCATTGGGCAGCAATGAATCAGTGTTCTCATTATATTCCATGTGAATACTCAGTTGAGTGTGCACAGTTCTAGTTCGGATGGAAATTCACATCGAAAATTCTACAGAACACAAGAGTCCAGTGTTATGCTACTGCACAAGATGAATCTTGACAAAGTCCATTGTGCATCTTTCCTTAACTTGAATGTGTAAACACATTCCAGAAATAGATAGATGATGGCCTTTTCTCAAAGCTGCCATCTTAAGACCAGTGCGCAAGAAGGATCAGACAGTAAGGGAGAAATGATTTTGGTGTTTGCTCTGGTGAAACATTGCACCAAATGACCAACAGTCTAATATCATAAAGCAGTCAACAGGACCCAACACCTTTTACTGAAAACCCTCAAGAACATTCCCTGCACACCACAGCTTAATTAATAACAGTGCTCTTTGAAGGTACTCCCAAAACACTGTTAGAAATAGTGAAGATTTTGAATCAATGTCAAAAAATGTCAAGCTGTTGAAGACATGATAGTGTGCAACTTGGAAGTTTGTGTTCCTATGCCCCCAAAACCTCTTACCCTTTTGGAGATTAGGGTTTTGTAAGTCAGAGAAGCCTGTACTTTACATTCAGCGGGCATTGCAAGATGAGGTGGAAAAAATGGATGCCCAAGGCAGATTAGCTGCTGATTAAGTGGAATTTTCAGATCAAAGGACATCGACTTCACCCATCAAAACAAGTAGAGCACGTTCCATTCAATGAGCCTTTTCGATGGCAATGGTGATACATCAAGGAGTGAATCATATTTGATATTTATGTATAAATGTAAAATAGATCACTATGATTAGATTTGCTATTCAAAAGGATGTTAATAGGCTTAACACTCACTTTAAAAGTGTAAACAAGATTACACAAAATGGTAATTTAAATAATAATCTCAGCTCATTGCAAATTTTTGATAAATATACAAAATTTCAAGAAATGTCCCTCAACTTATGTGCCTTAGACACACTTTTTTCTCATTGATCTTGTGGTCTTGCATGGAAATATTGTGGTTTTCCTTTATGAGACTGCTGGCTTGTCTAACACCTTTCATAACCACCAAGTCATAAATTTCATTTTGGTAGAGGAAGCCAAAAGACAACCAAAATGTAGAGCCCCTTTTTTGGCAAGAAACTTTACCATGCAGCATTCATGCAAAGAAAATAGGTAAGAGGAGAGGAAAGATGGTTGGTCTGCAGCTGAATGCATGGTGCTCACGGGTTTACTTCTATGAGAAAATAAAATCTCTTCTCAACTGAAGAGTGTTACATTTAATAGATAACTTCCACTATATCACCGATAAAGCGTGATAGTTCTCACTGGCATTAAACATTTAACAGTTTTTAAATCATTATATTTGAGCTCTTGCACCTTTGAACTAGCTAAAATGCATGATGATTAATGTTGTACTCAGGCTGCTGACCTTAAGTGCTAGCTAGCTGTCATTTTACAATAAAATCCAGCTACTGCATAAAATGTAAAAAGTATATTAAAAAGCCCTATTTTTATGCAGCACTCTACAGATTGAAATGTCTAAGTGCACTGAGATTGTCTAAAATCAAGTAGGCATTAGAACATAAAACAGTACAGTAGGGGAACAGGCCCTTCGGCACACAATGTCTGTGCTGTACATGATGCTCAGTCAAACTTCTCTCCCTATACATGATCCATATTTTTCCATAAATTATGTATCTTTCCAATGTTCAATTTGTTGGTGGAAATTTCCTTAAATTGGAGTACTCATTACAAATTTTGTCCATAAAATAATCAAAACTGTTTATCAGTAAACAGCATCAACACATGCACTGCAAGAGAGTGATACAAGCTTCTAATTCCATTGCACCGGAAGAAGTGTAGAGAATTTGGAAAGGAGCTCTAAAGCTTGGGGCCCAAGCACCAGAAAGCTTGGTTGCCAATGAAAAAAGATTGTAGAGTGAAGCGAACAACATTGTCATTGAGGATGTTTGCGTGGATTCAAGTGGAACAATATTGACATATTTCATTCTTCATTAGAGTACAAATGAAGGATTCACATTGGAGGAGGGGTGGGGGACAGGAAGGTAAAAATTGCAGTATACATTTCGGATCAGCTTAGACCTCTTTTGACTACATTGCAAACACCACTCAGATCTTCAATTTATTGGCTCTCCTCATTCGGGTACCACAGAAGTTCCATGCGTGGCAAGCAGAGAGTAAAAGCAAAACAGAAAAAAAAAAATCACAGGATTCAAACAACATAAAGCTCAAATTATTACTGAAAAGCCTGTGGCATAAAAAGCTCTCCCCAAACTTAATCAGGAGGCCTGGTCTAATGACAGCTTACTTTTTCAACAATGCACTGAACGTTATATCTTCTTCACAAGTGAAGAATCAAGGTTTTAAATTATGCTTACCAGAGACAAGTTCTAGTTTCTCACCAGGATCACCCTCAGAGTACAGCTTGGGGTGACATCTGTAACCAATCTGACTGATGAGGCTGGCAGGAAGAGCAACCAGATCACGACGGACAAGCACACAAGAACGATTTTCCACCGTCATGTGGTTTGTTAACTGTGCAACTTTCTCTTGTGCTAAAAGAAATAGAAATAAGCTACACAATTAAAACTGCAACAATGTAAAATATATGACAACAGCAGATAGGACATTCAAATTATTCTCCGTGGAATTGTTTAGGAGGATCAGAGTTTGTTTTTCATCATCTTAGGATACAACAATTTTAAGCAACGTGCAATAAAAGTGATTGAAGCTCTTCGAGATGTTGTCATGAAAATCTGCAGTTAAATCTACATGTGTAAAGTGACTAACTCATAGGTATAAATCTGTTTCTTAGTTTGATGCTGGCACTCAGGTTCATGATCCATTGAAACATATCCTGTAATTTACAAAGAACTTCATTATAATAAAGCGGAAAGATCCGACTGAGCAACCCTTGCTGAGACATTTGTTGACAATGTTAAACCCAGTCGGCCAAAATATTGTAATTTAAGTCCACATTCCATTGAACACATTCATTCACCAAGAATTTTGAGAAATTACTGTAAATATTTTAACATGCTAATTAATCTAGGCCAATGATTTGAGGTTTTGAAAGGCTACAGAAATCAACTGTTGCGCAAAGCTGTCTGATGTTGATGGATCAAAAGATGTTAATAGCACAGGATGTAACTCAGCTATCTTTCAATTATCTTTGTTCTAGGTCCTTCCCATAGCTTGTGTCTTCCCTTGCTTCAAATACTTATTCCGTAAAATTTGTGACTGCTTTACTGCAAAAAAAGTCAGCAATGAATGTTTCAATAATTCCCTACATAAAGAAATTTACTTTCACCTCAGTCAATCCCAAACATGTCAATATAGAACCCCCCACAAGTGAGAGGGCAACACTGGATCCAGTATTAGGAAATTGGGATGGGCAAGGTAATGAAGTGTTTGTGGAGGGGCCTTTTGGGACTAGTGACCACAGTTCGATTAGGTTTAAGATAGTCATGGATAAGGACAGAGAGGGTTAAAATGCTCAATTGGAGTAAGGGAAACTGAGGGTATAAGAGAAGGCCTCGCTCAAGTTGACTGGAGCAAGTTATTTGAGAGGAAAGGAACATCAGCTAAGTGGAATGTTTTTAAAACTGTGCTGACAAAAGCTCAGATTACGTACGTTCCCGTTGGAGTGAAGGGCAAAGCAGGCAAACATAAAGAAGCTTGGCTGACACGGGAAATTGAGGCATTGATCAAAAACAAGAAGGATGCATGGGACACGTTACAGGCAGCTGGGATAAGTGCATCCCTGGAGGAGTTTCGGGAACATATGGGCCTGTCCAACTTAAGGCTATTTTTAGGCGACTGTCATAGTCGTAGCAAGTCGCCAAAAAAAACGGCCACTGGACCCCCCTTCGACAAAAAATTTGAAATGGAATAATACTTTAACAGGGGCATAAGGAGTAAACTGAAAAAGGAGATCAGAAGTGCAGAAAGGGGCCAGGAGATAACTCTGTCATGTAGCATTAAGGATAATCCCAAAAATTGTTATAAATACATAAAGGAGAAAAGGGTAACTAGAGAAAGAGTGGGTCCTCAGGAATCAAAGCGGTCACCTCTGTGTGGAGCAACAGTAGATGGGCAATAGACTCAATTAGTATTTCTCCTCTGTATTTACCATGGAGAAAGAGTAAAGACGGAGCAACTTGGGGCAGTCAATGGAAATGTCTTGAGAGCAGTCAGTGTTACCGTCGACGAAATACTGAAGGTACTATCGTGTATGAAGGTAGACAAATCTCCAGGGCCTGATCAGATATATCCAAGGACTGCGGGAAATCAGAGAGGAAATTGTGGGAGCCCTGGTTGAAATTTACGAGTCGTCCTTAAATACAGGAGAGGTGCCGGAAGACTGGAGGGTGGCAAATGTTATGCCTCTTTTCAAGAAGGGCTGCAGGGAAAATGCTGGGAACTATAGGCCAGTGAGCTTACCATCTGTAGTTGGAAAGTTACTAGAGAGTATTCTGAGGGATAGGTTATACAGGCATTTGGACGGGCAAGGGCTGATTTGGGAAAGTCAGCATGGTTTTGTATGTGGGAGGTCACGTCTCACATCTGGTTGAGTTTTTTGAAGACATGACCAAAAAGGTCGATGAGGGCAGAGCTGTAGATGATGTATACATGGATTTCAGTAAGGCATTTGACAAGGTTCCGAATAGTAGGTTGCTCTGGGAGGTTAGATCGCAAAGGATCCAAGGAGAGATTGATGAATGGATAGCAAATTGGAAGGAAGCAGAGGGCGGTGGTGGAAGGTAGCTTCTCAGACCAGAGGCCTGTGACTAGTGGTGTGCCTCAGGGTTCAGTGTTGGGCCCATTACTGTTTGTCATCTACATCAATGATTTAGATGAGAACATATAGGGCAAGATTAGCAAGTTTGCTGATGATAGAAAAGTGGGTGGTTTTGCAGATTGTGAAGATGGTTGTGAAAGATTACAGCAGAATCTGGATTGATTGGCCAGGTGGGCTGAGGAATGGTTGATAGAATTTAATACAGAGAAGTGTGAGGTGTTGCATTTTGGGACGTCGAACAAGGGCAGGACCTCCAAAGTAAATGGTAGGCCTCTGGGTTGTGTTGTAAAGAAGGGGGATCTAGGAGGACAAGTGCATGGCTCCTTGAAGGTCAAGTCGCAGGTAGATAAGATGGTAAAAACGGCTTTTGGCACATTGGCCTTCATCAGTCAGAGTATAAAAGTTGGGAGGTCATGTTGCACCTAGACCATTGAAAACAACTGGCACTGGGCAAATGGTGTCACGGATATGCAAAGAGAGAAAACAAATAAGAATTCGACAATACAAGATTTTGAGTGATGCAGAGATACTACAGAGATCGGGTACAGAAGATATGAACAAAGCTGTTTGTGTTGCTAAATTGGATCACAAGTCAACAAATGCAGGGTCAATGAATGAAAGAGAAAGTGCAAGTTGGGATGAATGCAATTGAGTCAGACTGATAAGGTGGCAGGTGGGAGACTAGAAGAAAATACTGGAATAGTTAAATCTGATAAAAACAAAGCCTGGATCAGAACTTCAATGACAAAATGGAGAAGTTAGGGATGTGGAAGAGGTTGGGTGGGCTAATACGCATTTGTAACTGTAATAATTTTGCATATGTGATTGGAAACGTATCTCACAATTAGATCGAGTTTACAATATGATTAAAATCAGCTTGGAAGCTACTCATTTCGGATCAGAGATATATACTGAATACCAAATCTAGAAAAAACATCCACCATAAGAATTTAGTGTAAGTAACATTCATATTTTTAGTTTTGTACTTAATGTTAGGATCTAAACTAAATTCAGATGTCTATTATTTAGTTTCAATTTAAATGGCAAATAGGCTTAGTTGATAACTTATTTTATATGCACCAGGTATATATTGTCAGCTAAATATTTTAACTTCCTGCAAATATCCAAGCTTTATTATTTTCCCCATGACAACCACAAGCAAAGTGACCAAACAAAATGCATGACTAAACCTGACTAGAAACTCAGGAATGCTTGAATCAATAGCTTGAACTCAGTGTTATATTAGGTTTTTATGTGGGGAGACAATACAAAATGGTCAACGCTGATTTGCAATTCCAGAAGATCCTGGTTTAGAGGTCATTGAAGTTTTTAAATAATAATTAGCCTTGTGGTTAATAACAAGAAGAAAGGATGAAGACTGGAAACAGGTATAATATACTCGCTAGATGCACAGGAATATAGCAAATCAAATTCAATCCAGAGAAGACAATGAAACTGGGAACGCCTAGCCAGGCAAGAAATTTAATACAAGACTCCGTGCCAACAAGTGATGAGGACATGGGGAGCATTAAAGTGGATGCCCATAATGGGGGAAAAAATTGGAACTGTTGTATATCAGTGCTTGGCAAGGATAGAGTGGGCTGAAGGAACCAATCCTATACTTTAAAACTTAAGTCTGGATACCCAAAAGTATCAAGACACGAACAAAGCATTCCTAATTTACAGGAGGAACAAATTGTAAAGTAAGAGAGGGGTTATGCTGGAAATGTAGTTAGGCCGTAGGCATTGTGCATGGTTCTGCCTAGCACAATTCAGGAAGGATGCTTGAGAGTGGAGATTTTCAGGAATATTGCTGGGAACTAGGGACTATGGGCAATATCCTCCCAGCTATTCAAACTCTCCCAAAACTCGAGCCCTCAAACCCAGATAACATCCACTAACCCTGTAGTCCTAATTGTAATATGGGAAATATTCTTCATTCAAACAAGATGGGAATTAAAGTAGTGTAATCTCATGAAATCTTTCAGATGAATCCCTGAAACACTCCACTGATCATAGGTCTCAACCCCAAAGTGATCACTTTATTCACACTGTTTCCTGTTCATGAATTCTCCCTTTATCATATATATTATCCCCAAATCATTTCTGGCCCAGTAAGGAAGATGGCGTGGCACAGCTTGCTTCTAGAAACTCGGGCAGGCAAAGTGAAGTAACCAACCATTTGGAAAGAGTGATCATCTTAATATGGTTGCACTAGAGAAAGTGCACAGGACATTGGTGCCTGGATTGGAGCAGTTTGCTGCTGCTCTTCCACTGAAATCACAAAATCCAGGGGGAAAAAATATTAATTAATTTTAAATATTTTAGTTAAAAATACTGTTCTAAAATAAAATTTAAATGGGTTCTTGATTAAAATATAGGATGCCTTTCTACCAGAACAAAACATTAAACACCTGTATTCAATCGTTTCATGTTACAAAGCAATGAGGCAGAACAGCAGAGAGCAGATACATCTTAGCTGTTGAGAGAGCTAAAAACAGAAAATAATTGCCGTCTTCTTGTAACAAACTACGATTTTTACCAAATAGGTGCTTGCAATGTTGTGGAATACACCACCGATCTACCAATTCAGTGACAGATATTTTGCCACAGTCAAATAAATGTTTAAAGAAATGGGAAAAGGAAACAACTGGATTGTTACCAGGAATTGAGAAAACAGGTAAACACACAATAGTTGCATCATCTGGCAGATCCTGTATTGTATTGTATAATATTTTAATGACCACACAGCCAGGCTGGTGGAATTTGTTATCAGTACAATCAGTTGTCATAACTTCAATCTGTATCACAATCTGAAAATTACATACAATTGCCAAGACTAATTGTTTTATCTAGACTAATTTAAATTACATGTTTGGCCATTATACAAGAAAGTTATATTTTAAGTAGAACATGTAATCACTCAGGATGCACTACAGATAGAGTTGTTTGATCCCATATCAGTTTAAGTTATTTTAATGGTTGACTATAAAATCTGCACTGGAAGCTTATTAACAGCTTTACACAAATAATTGTCACTTTTTAAAATTTGCTAATAATTCCAAGACCCACAGCAGACAAAGATCAATCAATACAAATTACTGAAATACAGAAAAACTGGCAGTACTTGCAGAATGTCAACCAAAAATGTCATTGTATTTAATAAATTGCATTAGGTCAGGTTTTAAGCTTTTGCCTAACTCTTAATAGATCAATAAAAAAAAGCATTCCCAACAGAAACTGATCTTATTGCATATAGTTCATATTTGGCAGATATGCAGTATTTGGACTTTCAACAGCAAATCAATATACTGAAAATTAGTTAAGCAAAAGCAAACAGAATTAGTGATAAGATGCCGACTTGGGTTGAGCTTCTGTTAGATAATTAGACAGGAAGCAAACAATAGGATTATACTGTGAGAAGGAACTGCAGATGCTGGATAGAATCGAAGGTAGACACAAAATGCTGGAATAACTCAGCAGGTGAGGCAGCATTAGAAGGAATAGGAATGGGTGACGTTTTGAGTCTGAAGAAGGGGCTCGACCCAAAACACCACCCATTCCTTCTCTCCACAGATGCTGCCTCGCCCATTGAGTTACTCCAGCATTTTGTGTCTACCAATAGGATTATACTGATCATTTTCAGTTTTACTGGCTACGCTTAGTCAGATACCATAGGGATCGGTGCTTGGCCCCAAGCTTGTCGTAATCTATAGAAATGAAAGCTTTTCATCCCTATTTGAAAATGTAACGAGTGCATGAGAACATTGCAGATGAAATGTAGAAAAATGTTGGATTGTTATGTTTAGTGCATGTCAGAAAAGCAAACTATATGTTAAATGAGATTTGGTAGCTTGATGTTGAAACAAACATATTTATATAAAGTTGAAGGTTAACATGCAGATGTACCAACGATTATGGCAGCAAATGATATGCCGTTGCTTACTTGAAGAAGATATGAATACCAAGTAAGGAAGTCTTATTGCAAATGTACAGGGTTTGGTGTCACCTCCACATTGATCATCATGTACATTTTTGGTTTCCTTAACCAAAAAAAAGGGTGGTATTGGCACAGAGGGCATGCAGCAAAGATTTACCACACTAGTTACAGGGTTGGCAGGCTTGCAGTAATCGGAGAAATCTGGCGTAGTTATTTCTAGAGATTGGGAGAGATCTCATGAAAACATACTCTTAACAGCTAGATGGAGGATGTCTCGTCTGTTTAAGGAGATTTGAACCATGGAGCACAATTTCAAAATAGAGGGAAAGGGCATTTTAGACTGAGATGAGCAATTTCTTCATACAAGAGGGTGGTGTACACATTTGAAGCCCAGTGGAGGCTTAATTTTATAGTAATTCAATGAATAGATTTTAGGATGGTAAGGGGATCAAGAGCTAAGGAGATACTCCATAGTGAAAATAGCACTGAATTAAATGAATGCATTTTGAAAGTCAGCCATGAAGTCAATGATCAGCAACATTGAACTGAAGGGCCAAATGAGCTCCTGTTATTTCTTATGTTCTTAACATTTGTTGAAGTATATCAGAGTAAATTTAAGAATGGATAAGAAACTGTCTTTAGGGTACAAAACACTTGCAAACGGTACAATTAAGTAATGAAAGCAATGAAGTAAATATAATAGCTCAATGATCAGTGTTTAAATTCTTAGAATAGTTTACATTAGAACCTCAGATATAGAAACTTAATTCGAGTGGATCAAATTTTCAGATGCACATGGGCACCTAAGAATGCTTTGGATCTATATACTAAATTAGGCAGAATAGCTGTCAATTAAATTTTTAATACAAATGTCTATAAACAGTACAATGAAAAATAAAAATATCAAATGGCCAAATAGTTGGAGTAATATTAATATACATAATTTAAAAGGGTCCCATTACTGCCAAGTAAGCTATAACAAAGTAATCTACTGCCGAATTATAAAAGCGAATCAATCCATATGCAAGTCAAAGAAATATAGGTTTTTACATAAAAATACTGAAGATTACTGTCTGAGCGAAGCACTGATGTTCCATTCAGGTCACTGGAATTCTAGACAGACACGTGTCATGGAAATACTGTGGAGAAAAATTGCAGCACTAATTCCAATTATCAAAGGGCTTGGTTGTAATAAACGGCTGAAAATAATTGGACTTTCAGTTGAGAAGGGGCAAGAATGACCTTGGAGTTAGTTCAGTGTGAAAACCATGAAAGCACATTATTGAAAAGCAATTTAAAGGTTGTTAGCAAGAAATTCCTTAATGATTGACACACAAAATGGATTTCTGAATACAACAGTGTGTGCAAAGCTTTGGATCATTCAAGAAATATGTGGCTGCCGATATGGCAATGGAGTAACTAATTAGAAGCATGATCTGTATAATAAATTAAGTGGCTTTCCAAATTGTTGAATTTCCTCGCATAAATTTCAAATGTGTAAACAATAAAATACATAATTTGTGCTTTCATAACCTTTTTTCCATTCTTAGTGGTATCACAACATCCAAATAAATCTTCAGCCCCTTTGGCACCCATTTCTAAGTTTTGTTCTTCACTATCTAACTTGGTATAACTGCAAATAAAAAGGATTTCTCGTCAAATTTTCCTTCCTTTTTATAACCTGTTCCTACTTTGTAGTCTCAATCATAAAGATACATTTAATGCTCCATACAATGAAAAATAATTCAAATAATTCATATAATTCAAAAGCATTTGGCCCTCAGGATTGACATTCTGAAAAATTCCCTTTGTGGCATCTATTCTTTCTTTGAGCGTGTCTGGCTGAATATTTCAACTCCACTGCTCAATTTCTGCAAATTTGGTACCATTCATGTTTTAGTAATTTGTGCAAATTATTATTATAACTAAATGTTGGAATTCCAATGAACAACCCCCTTACAAGTTTCAACATATATCCTAATCCCATTTCATTAGTTTCTGAGGCAGTTGCATCTTCTATTTTTGAACTAAAAGCAAAGTGCTGAAGGGACTGTCAATGCCTTCGTGAAGTTGATGTTGTACCAATCAGAATTCGGTCCAAGTCCATATATAATTTTTACTGTATGATACCAGAAAATGAATTTACTTTTACCTTAAACTAATGGACCTTTTTTTTGGATCAGATGGAATGCATATGAACAAATCCTATCATGTGCAGAGCTTATAAAGCAGGGAATTTTCAAATTCTAAGTGGACCATAATTATATACAACATATACTACAATCCATTTACTGGAACAAATGCTGTTATTGAATTTTGCTTCCGATTCGTATCACTTAGACCAAGTGTTGCTGGTGCTTCTTTCTCAGCCCATCAAAAAAGCAAGGTTTCCCCAACCTGGGGTAAATTTCACCTACCCAGGGGGTGAATTTGTTGATTCTGGATTTGTACATATTTTTTCTCATTGACTGACTGCGTTTGGTTCTGGTATACTGGTATCTGTTCATCATTAGTTGTTCATAAATAAGTGAAATAACATTGTTATGTGCTATTACAGTTGACAGGGGCCAATGGGATGAAAATGGTTGGGAACCCCTGAAATAAAGGGAGCCACATCATATAACAAAGTTAATGCCAAACTGCTTTTCTTACCAGGGTATCCTGATGATGTTTTGATGTACATCTGTCCATACTGATCCTCTGTCATGGTATCATACGCTTCATCCTCATCTTCCTCCTCTTCATTCTGGTAAGAGGTTGGACTGTCTGTCGTCTGATTACTACTTCCACCTGGACTTGAACGTTCTGCTGGAGCATAGTTTACTGGCTGTACAAAGGTAGTGGCACCCCATGTTCCAGGATAGGAAACTCTAGGTAACTTCAAAGGAGTTGAACAGTGATGGTTATTGGAACCATCACGCTTTGTGGTGAGAGCATGAATACCAGGTGTCATCAGATCTGGCTCGCAATGCTCACTCTTCACCCGGGAAAGCAGCGGAATGGGCAAAATTGGGGACACAACGGTCAAGGTGGCAGGTGGCTGGAGGGGACAAGGACTTTGCGGTTCAGAGACAGCATCTTCTATGGAGGTCGTCTGAGAGTCACAGTGCGGGGAGCTCACTTTGAACATCAGCTCAGTCCCTTTCTCAACAATACGCTGTATTTGCAAGAAGCCTGCTGTGTACATCACCACCAGCTGCTCACTGGCCGCCATGGTAAGTTTGCCGGTGTAACAGAAGGAAAGGATTTGCTGAAAGCAGGTGGGCGGCACAGTGGCGGGTAGCTCAAATGCATTCTTGCTGTTGCCACTGAACAAGTCGCGGAAATAGAGGCTGTTGGCAGCCAGCACAGCTCTATGTGCCTTGAAGGCTTGACCTTTGACCACAATGGAGACATCACAAAATAACCCCATCAACCGCTGCTCGTTCAGGCATCCCAGGACATTGTTCCCAAAATTTGGAATTTCAAGATGGAGAATCTGAGCCATGGTAAAGGTGCAGATCTGATCCTTGCAAGACTCACAACGACATCAAAATAAAACTGCAAATACAGGGTTGGGATGTCGGGTGGGGAAATAGGAAATGGCAAAGAGAAAAGGAAAATCGACATGTCAATGTTGATACTACTCCACAATTCAAAGGCAAACAAAAATCTCTTACAATTATAAACATTTGTTTCAATATTAAAGCCATTTCAAAACGCGGCAGCACAAATTACCTGTAGTTTTTTTCTTAAAGGATAAAAAAAACCTTATGGCTGGCTCAATCTGTACAAGACCCAGAATTTTTGTGCACTGAATGTAAATGAACAGCACAGCTATTAACATTCAGGCTGCACACTTGAATGAATGAACCTTTTGACTGATGCAGTTAAATGCTAACCAAATTAGAAATGAGACTTCTAAACACAGTACTGTGAACTTGCTGCTAATGTGAAGCTTAGCATTGGTACAAGCAGTAGTTTGATGACTCACTATAACGGATGGCAATAGGCACTGTATACCATGCCTTGCTGTTAAGCAATGCCAAGGAAATTTAGATAGTTTTGAATTATGCACATATCCTAGAGCTCCCACTGCAGTACGGTCAATGGAGCCATTCACGGATTAAAACATCAATTCTTCAAAGTATGGAGTCATATTAGAACTGTTACCTTTAATAGTGTCATATGTTATAGTTAATAACATTACAACTAACAGAATTTCAGCAGTTTATCTGCAGATGAAGAGATAATTGCCTGCACTGCACCTTTTTGGTATCATCAGTCACAGCAGGTGGCCTGGCTAAGTATTTCAACACATGAATGTCTGAAGGTATCAGATGGCTGGTCGGACAGTAAGCTCTGTCAAAGAAATGTGGCCATAATTCAACCTATTCAATAACGACGCAGTACGAAAATGAATAATTTAAACCTTTATAAAGTTTAGAAAGCATTACTGGAACGTAGAGATTAAGGCATTAACTTTACCTGAAAAGATTCACAGCACCATGCTGTTTCACTCTCTTATTCTTATAGAGAGAGATATCCAATCATACTTTTACCTTATGTTCTCACAACCCACCTTTTTCCCTTTTCAAGTATATATCCATGTTACTTTGGAACATGCTTCCAGCATGCTAAAGAGGAGTTGTTTGTTTGTTTTTTTAATGGTATACATTAAAATTCCTATCTCCCTTGTTTTTATTTGCTCCTTGTCAAACTGCGTAGGAAAGAACTACAGATGCTGGTTTAAATCGAAGGTTGACACAAAATGCTGGAGTAACTCAGCAGGACAGGCAGCATCTCTGGAGAAAAGGAATGGGTGACGTTTCAGATTGAGACCCTTCTTCAGACTGACTTATCAAACTGCAAGTGCGAACAGCAAGAACATGTTCATCCTATTTACTGTATCGGAATGCATC
Organism: Leucoraja erinaceus; assembly: GCF_028641065.1. Classification (NCBI taxonomy): domain Eukaryota; kingdom Metazoa; phylum Chordata; class Chondrichthyes; order Rajiformes; family Rajidae; genus Leucoraja; species Leucoraja erinaceus. The sequence goes on from NC_073407.1 coordinate 17,660,098, forward strand.
ATAATTTGGTCAGTTCAATTGAATTTCCCCTCCATGTTCTTAGCAAGATAGATTTAAAACATTGCAGTGCATCAATCTGCATTTATTCTCATAAAATAGATATGGACCAAATGACAAGTAGCAGCAAGGTCATCTCGCATAACTATTGAGTTTGATGTGCAACAGAACTAATGAAGGGAATTATTCTGAACTAATTCACTCAGATTAATTTGTGGCAAACATTGTAGATTTAACTACATGGCTGTAGGAAGAAACATACAACAAAAATAAAGAGCGTGCAGTACAAAAATCAGTGACCTACACAGAGCCTTGCTATCCAACGAGAGTTCAGCAGGATTTTCAAATGTCAGATTTGGGTTGAGGTTACATTCTTCTAAAACATTTGGTGTCAGGTCAGATTGGGCCTTGCTAGCTGGAGATTTTCCAAGCAAAGATGATTAACTTGGTAATGAAGAGGTCATCTGTTCCAATGACCAATCCAATGAGTGTGAATTCTAAAGGTGGCCTTGCACGCCATTTTGTGTTGTGGTTGGAATCAGTTTGATACCTGCCACCTATCAAGAAATTGTGCCAAGGAGCAAAACAGTATTTAGGCGATGGCATGCAAACTATAATTTCAGGGAATTCAGTCATCTGACTATTCAGTCCAATGACACTGGAAGCCAAATAAATGATAAAATATCCTTTAATGAAAAAAGTCACCAAGCATAGCGGTTTAGCAAAATACAAAAATACATTTTCTATCACAGCCGTTATCTTCAATAAATAAATAACAAGCCTTGGCATAAGTGATATGTTTTTGTAATTCAAACGACAAAGAGAAACCATTGAGTACAAATGAAACCAAAACAACCGTCTATAGCAAGATTCCTTCGAGGATGGGCTAGATTAAGAAGTTTGCTGAAATTCTAAATGGATGCCAGTCATCAAAATTGAATTTTCACTGCTTCTCTGCATGTCCTACAGCCAACTGCATGCTCTATTATAATCAGGGCCAGCCTTAAACCAATTGGATCAATTGCTCCCAATTGGGCCGCGCGCTAGGCTAGTGGGCAACACACGCTGAGCAGCGACCCCAGTAGGCAAAATTCCTCACCGACAACACAGCCCCGCGGTTAACTCTCAATAGGGAGGTTGCACGCAGTCGAGGTCGCGACCCGTACTGTTGCCACGCAACACCAACTGGAGTACATGCGATGAATTGCAGGTAAGCATTTGCTATGGCTGCCAGCACAGCAGGCCCTTCTTCTGGCCCAGCATCCGGACTGGTTGCACACTCGCGGACCCCAGGTTGTCTATCCCCGCGGCCGCGGGTGGGGAAGGTCGGTGGGAGGAAGGGGTTGCGGGGGGGAGAGGGTCGCAGGGGAGGAGGTCAGGGAGGGTAGTCGTGTCAGGTGAGGGGAGGGAGAGGTCGGGGTGTCGGTGCAGCGCGATCAGTGACTCTGGGTGGGCGGAGGGAGCAGAGCCCTGAGCCGTGGCCCCGCTCCACCCGGCCCCGTGTGTGGGCGCTGCCGACCCACAGCCCGACAATGCGGCCCACAGGGTGAGGGGGGGGGGGGGGGGGGGGGAGGGGGGGGGGGGGGGGGGTGGGGGGGGGGGGGGGGGGGGGGGGGGGGTGGGGGGGGGGGGGGGGGGGGGGGGGGGGGGGGGGGGGGGGGGGGGGGGGGGGGGGGGGGGGGGGGGGGTGGGGGGGGGGGGGGGGGGGGGGGGGGGGGGGGGGGGTGGGGGGGGGGGGGGGGGGGGGGGGGGGGGGGGGGGGGGGGGGGGAGAGGGGGGGGGGGGGGGGGGGGGGGGGGGGGGGGGGGGGGGGCCGTGGCCGTGGCCAGACGCTAGCCTCGGGAGGGAGAGAGGGGGCTGTCCCAAGGGATGCACGCCCTCGGCCGCTTTCATCTTGGTGCTCGGGTTCAGAGCAAAGATACTAGAGCATTTGGTTCTGAGCGCTCAGTCACCCCCCCCCCCCCCCCCCCCCCACAATATTGCAATCAAAGTGCTCCGACTTTGAGTTTGCTTTATATAGCGAAGACTTATCGAGATGGTGCTGTGTGGACATGACAATTAATGCAGCTATTAGTCGCGGATTGTAAAAGACGCAACACCATGAGATAACACCAGTTTAAACCTGATACCTTACAGCATTCAATGACAGCACAATTATTTACAGCGGAAAAAATGACTATTTCGGCGATTTTTAACAGGTAAGAAAGTACGCATTTCATGTGTTAACAGTGTATACCGAGGCCGTCATGTCTTCCACATGGATTGAGGTGCTCCGAGCGTCACGCCCTTTGACCTGATGACCTTACGTGCAACCCCCTATACTGTCACCATTTTCCGGGATACTATTCCCATATCCCTATCTACACCCACACATACTGGTATTTCACACCCGGGGCAGGTACGGGGGACCCGTTACTACAACTTTACTTCAGACAGTTACAGTGAGCCTGCCAGCGGATGGGTATACATGCCTGATGTTATCATGATAGTCACTGACCGAGCAGCTAACTCTTATCCGGAATTAGTCAGTCAAGGTGCATCTGAAGCAAACAGCACCGTCCGCTCCCATAAGCTGCAGTTACCAAATGGAATAGCGTTTGATTTACGCCACACACTCACATGCATAAATGTGTGGACACAATAGTTCCTTCATTGTCATGGTATAGTGAAATTATTTTGCATAGCGATCAGAGCGGTTATTGCCGTACCCAAGTACACTGCCCGGTTAGCACATAAGGCACAGAAACAGGCACCGAGTCTATATGCAATAGTTGCCAGGTGTTGGCGCCATTTCACGGTCCCAACGGTAGGTGGCTATGAAGGCCTGTTGCAGCCGTCGTATCAATAGAAACATCATGTCCCCTTTTCCCCCCATTCGCACACAAAACGTGTGTTTGTGTGTGCATAATACAGGACCCAGTGGTAAGCCATGGCTGCGGCTGCGATTGGTACGTGTAGTAACTAACAAATGTGTCGGAAAAAAAGTGGTCAATAACAGCTGCACAAGGCTGAAGCTTGAGATGCTGCCGGGAGCAGTCGTGCGGCGAAAGCATGGCGGCAGTGACAGCAGTGACACATTCCCCGCTCCCCGTTTTATCCGAGCAAGTTGGGGCAATCTGAACTTAAAAGTAAAGCAGATCTATATCAAATTATAACTTTGTTTTTAATTAGATGGACACCCATGATGCTTCCCCATACGAGTAATCAATGAATAAAGTAATATTGACAAGGCTTCAGATAGCATAAGTATAGCATCAATTAAACTAATCTAAGATGCAAGCAGCAATGTTGGTCTAATTTCTTCATGATTTCTGCCTATTTCACACAAGGATACTGTGCAGCATGGAATAAAAGTCTTCAAATTTTAAGCAGTACCAGAAAGTATATATTGCCTGCTCTAACATGACTGGATGAAAAATTATTCATGCATGTATCAAATTAGAAAAAATGTACACATGATCAGTATCATACCATTTGCAGAAAAAAAAACCATATCTCAGTTTACCATCAAAGCCACTGAAGTACATAGTGAACCAGTCTGAAGAAGGGGTTCGGCCCGAAACGTTACCTATTTCCTTCGCTCCATAGATGCTGCTGCACCTGCTGAGTTTCTCCAACATTTTTGTCTACCTTCTTGAATACATAGTTAACCAGTTGTCCACACACCTTCCCCAAGCTCATCAATTCACTTTTTGGAATATCTTCCAACCCATTATCTGGTATTCAATCCAAACCAGCTAATATAAATTTCGGGGGAAAACATTTGCTCATCATTAAAAAAAAATGTTTTAAAAATCATTGCTTCCTCAGCTTAACACGGTACATCTTATATGACTCAGGAAACTGATTTCCTAAAGTTAGCTCTGAAATTAGTCAATAAGCGACTAGTATCAGTGAATCAGATTCTGTCACTTTCATTGCTTCATTACCATTTATGGTAGCACGGCTTGGTATTTTATAAGCAAATCAGCCTGAGTCAGCATTACTCGACATGAGAACAGCAGGACAGAGTGCCCATTTATCCTGCATTGAATGTTGTGAAAACAGAGTTAGGCTGGGACATGTGCCATGTACACATTTCCCCCTTTGTGCTCAACTGCAGATCGTTTTTGTCTGCCAGTAAGCACAATTACTACTCAAGACATGTTGCAAAAAAACATTTTCCCTTCAATGTCTTTTCTTTTCTCAAACTATGCAGTGGTCAGCAACGCTGGGAACTTGAGCTCTCTGAACCAAGGTTAAGTTGTAATCAACAATAAGAATACAAAAAAGGAGGCCAATAACAAACTTCACATGCTAAATTTAAAAAAAAGTCTTCAAATTGTGCAAGTTATATAATTTACTGTTTCAGTGTAATGAATAGTCAGGCATTAATGAGGGACTTAAACTATGTTAATAACTTTTGTAAAAACTATCATGTTACCTAATTGCATCTGCTTTATATGGTTAGCACTTGCTTGAACTCCATAAAGTAAAGTGAAGAATTCATATGCCAGCGTTTTGGATAAGTAACATCAACAATTGTACTTGCGTAGAGGTCAATTCTATTGAAGCTGTGAATGAGCCACAATTTCAATTCAACAATGACAAAGATCAAAATAATTAAACTATTTCTCAATCTTAAAAAGAAGCAAGACCACATGCCTGCAATTACAAGAGTAGTTCAAGGCACTTTACTCAAAAATAACAAATCAATAGAACTACAATAAAATTCCCACGAGGAGAACAGAATGTTAGGAATTTAATAGAATGTTGAAGATTTAAAGATATATTCTGAATTATGAATTATAATAGACCAAATTATTTTAATTAAATGGGATTTTGATGACAGTTTTATATATTTCTCCTTTGTATTCCTGCAGAAGGTAGAGGGGAAATTATCTTGAATTTTTTATAGAAATTCCACTGTTCTTTATCATCACTGATGATGGTTGCATCAACTGCCTGAGCAGCATTCTTTGGAACGAATGTTCAAAAGCACTTCTACATACACATCAAGACTGTCCAATCATCCTGCATATTTCCCTACTTAATGACTGATAACTTGTTTCACTTATTAGAAACCCACCTACGTTACTAGTGTGCTGCAGGAGGATGAACAGATATGGTGGAGGAACAGCAGACACGTTTGGTGTATCAAATGTAACATGCATCTCGAAAAACACTTTCCAACATGTCTTCAAAATACGCCCCGAGATCAAAAATATTGCACACAGAGACTTCACAAAATTGCACATGAATCTGTTTTGTAGTACAGAATTCATAATCAAGGGATCAATTCTACTCATGTAAAATAAAGTTTCAATACAAAAGATGTACTGTTTCTACTATTCAAGTTTAAGATCTTAATGAAAAGTGCACATAACATTATTAACCTGTCAAGTCGACATCCATGTGAGTATATTTGAGCTTATTCATATCCCTCCTCTAGTTATAGCGACCAGAATTGTATACAATATTCCAGGTTCAGTTTCCACATCATTTTGTACAGCTATAAGATAACACCCCAATCCTTGTACTCAATGCCCTGTCCAATGAAGGCAAGTGGGCAGTATGCCTTCTCCACCATCAAGTATCGGAGTTGCCACTTTCACAAAACCGAATACTGCTCATCTTGGATCCTGCTCTACAATATTCCCAGGGCCCTGTCATACAATGTATGTCCTGCCCTGGTTTAATTTTCCAAAATGCATGACTTTGCATTTGCTAGAGTTAAAGGGCATCTTCAATGACTTGGCCTATTTCCCCAGTTGATTTAGATGCTGTTGTTGCCTATACAGATGCCTGTACTTCATAACCTATTTCTTGATCTATTTTATTTCAATAACTTTTTCCAGGGTGTAAATACACAGCAAATTTACAAAGTACATTGACTCACAGAATACTTAAGATAAATAATATTATTCAACCTATTGTGTCCAATTCAGTCAAAAGTGAGCTACCCAAACAAAACCCTCCTGGCACATGAACCGGAGACCATGGCTTGACGCACACAAATATACATTTGTCAGATGAGGATTTCTACCTCTTTCAGGTAGAGGTTCAGATTTGAGTTGTCCTGGAAATGGAAAAATTAATTCCTCCACCAATTGCTGTTTTTTAACCCGCCCAATAAAATAGGCCTGTTCTAGACTTCTAAATTTAAATCTTAAATCTTCCACAAGCCTCTTCTGTAACAAATGAATCCCTAATTTATCCAGTATTTCGATGTTCCGTAATCCCAGTAAATCTCCAAACCTTTCTCCAATGCAATCATTTTTTATAATGTGTGACAGGCACTTTGCATGAAAGTCAAGCTGTGGCTTAAGCATTGTACAGAGTATAATTCAGCATGCTCCATGTGCTACTTTACTTGGTTCATTTAGGGGCGGCACTGTGGCACAGCAGTAGATTTGCTGCTTTGCAGTGCTAGAGATCCAAGTTCTGACTATGACTATGGGTGCTGTCTGTACAAAGTTTGTACGTTCTCCCTGTGACCGTGTGGGTTTTCTCCGGATGGTCTGGTTTCCTCCCCCACTCAAAAGACATACAAGTTTATGTTAATTGGCTTCGATTAAGAAAAAATGTGAATGGTCCCTAGTGTGTAGGTTAGTGCTAGTGTATGGGGTGATCACTGGTCGTCACGGAGTCAGTGGGCTGAAGGGCCAGTATTTGCGCTGTATCTGTAAAGTTAAAATAAAAATGTCCTGAATAAGCGAGTTCGGTTTTCCGAAAAACGCAAGGAATCATGGGATTTGTCAAAGTTCATTCGTGAAAAACAAAAAGCGAACAAAGCACTGGCCTATAAATTGCGTATAAATTGTTAAGTATTCTACCAATTAATTCATCTAGAATTCTGTCAACTCAATAGCGGACAGGGGTCGCTCTTTTATGAACATTAATTCGATTTTATTTCTATCTCACTTCATCCGGTGGCGCTGTTGCTGGCTGCCTCCGCCTTCAGCCTGGTATCTTTTTTTATTTTTTGTTATGTTTAAAGTATGTTCAATAGTTTTTTTTTGGGTGTTTTATGTGGGGGGGAAGAGGGTATGGTAAGGGGGAAACTGTCCTTCAGTCGCTTCCTGGCGAGGATGCAACTATAACCCGAGTCGCGTTCTCGCCCCCTTCCTCGCGACCTACCAGCTGGATGGGCGCGGCGGCCTTTCCTGCCGGGACTGGACCACAGCTTCAGCAGCAGCAATGCATCGCTGGATACATCACAGAGCGGGCGATGCCTCACCTGGGCCTGCTGCATCGGCATCGCGGAGCTATGGTTCGCGGTAGTGAGACTCTGCTCACAAATCTGTCTCCTGGGGTTATGCAGGAGAAGGGTGCGTGGCTGGCTCACCCCTGTATAATAACCAACAGCCACTGGATAAGGCGAGAGGTGCAGCTAACGGTCCACGGCCCGTCGGGGAATGGGTTCCTCGAGAGTTGGATCAGAGTTGAGTTCGAGTTTGTGCTTCTTCTCCGTGCTGGCTGTAAGCCTGGGATTGCCACTGTTCCAGGCCGGTGTCCCGTCGCCCCGGACATCTCCGGCCGCCCCCAGACAGGGATGTGACGTGGACGGTAGTGAGATCACCTGTTCACACTTGTTCTACATTATCTAACTCCAGTAGCAATTCAACAGCAATTGCAGCGCCGGAGACCCGGGTTCAATCCTGACTACGGATGAAATGCAGGTCTGTATACCAGCTGCTAAGAATGTTTATCTCGAGTGACCTATGACTTGGGCATGCGCTGTTGAAATACCGAACTTGCTTCTTCCTTGGTCATTACATTATCAACATTTAAGGATATGTGCACTTAAAATTTAATGTCCCTCTGTTTCTTCCAATATCCTCCCAGTTATTGGATATTCTTTGTCTTGTTGCACCTCCTGAGACACATTAGAACACATACTCGATTCAATTCCATTACCCAATTTTTACCAACTAATCAAATCATCTATCTTGTCTTGACATCAAAAATAATTCCTCCTCTCAGTCAACAATACAGCCAAGTTATGGATCATTCTTTACCAACTTTACCATGCCCACTACATTTTTATCCATTAATTACTGTGCAAAACAAAAGTAAGGGGCCAAGTCTTGTGGAACCCATTGTTAACAGCTATCCAGTCACAAAAAACATCTCAATTTGAAATCCTCTCTTGGATTGCATACACGTTCACACTTCTTGAAGATACAAATTTAGCATTCAGTGGTGGCTGTGGGGGAATGGGTGAAAAAGACTGGCAGGAGGTAAATGCGAAATAATTGTATTAATGGCCAGTAAGGCAGAACGGGTTGTGGTTGTTGATATGGTGTACGATTTCATCATATTGTGATCATGATCTGCAGCATATTGCCGGATTTCTGGCAGTGAGCAAAGGATGTTAGCTACATGTCCCAAATTATCATTCAAAGTGTTGAGTTTTCAAAAAAATTAAAGGTAGGTTCTAACATGTTGCTCATTTGCTTCCCACAGCTTGTATCTGTCAATGTGACAGTAGTTGAGCAAAAACAGGAGAGGCAAAAAAAAAAAAAAAAAAACACACAAGCAAAAGTTTGGTACAGCTTGGCCTGGATCAGTGATTCCATGCAAACAGAAATTGCACTATTCATGACATGAAATCATCTGCAAGTAAAATACATGCAGCTTTCTGTTCAGCCACTCAGCAGCTGCAGTCCAACAATCATTTCTATACTGAAAGGCAAAAAACACTCATGATATTCTTAATATTAATTTACACTACGTAGGAGTTATACTGTGCACAACACATTTTTAAAATCAGTATCCAGCCCACTTTTCACTTACTAGATCTACAGTCAAAGCCAATTACCAACTCTGTGTAAAACAATGAACTACAGTTATGGATACTAACTCAAAACAAAATCACATTGCAAACAACCGTGATGTAATCCAAATTAATACTAAAAATCAATTTTTACTTTATTTTTAGAGAAGGTTACAAAATTATCCCACAAATTAAAAAAAAAAATCAGATTACAAGTTATCAAAATCCACTAAAAGCACTTCAGCTTCTTGTAGGCATTACACTATTTTAGAATTCACACTGAAGTACTTACCCAAGCTGGTCACCGTGTATCCTTTCACGAGAGCACACCCGAAGCACACAGAGCACATTAATGTCGCTTGCGTGGGCACAATATTGAATTTTAAAAGACATTTCAAGTGACAAGATTACATCGTGGAGTTAAGTTTTGCTTGATAGAGATAAGACTCAGAGTTTTGGTAAGAGGTTTTAAAGCAATAAAATAAACCCCATCACAAGCTCAAACTGATTTTGTCAATGGACAGTTCCTGCAGTCAGATCCAATACTCCACTAATGTAAGTGCCTATTCAGTTGGTCTCTTTAAAAGCTGTGCAGCTGAAGCAAATGCAATTCAGCCATTTTCATGCTGAATTTGCACCAACACAGACACAAATCTGGCATGAAAAATCATAGATGACAACAGGATTAACTGTCATTTTGATCATTACTGTGCCAATATCCTTTAGTGAAGACTGTGCTCCAATCAGACGGGCTCAGCAAAGTGCAATTTACAAGGATGTAGTTTTCTCTCCCCCCCACCTCCCCCAACCACATTTCTCTCACCAACTATTCAGTGGGCATGTGTCAACGAAAGTATCCTTGTTCACTTGAAACTAGCTTACAAGGGAGGATCACTAAACAACAGTGAAAGCAGACCATTGTCTGGGCAGGAAGCAAAACAAAGCAGCTAGTAACAGAAGGACTTTGATAAGTAATGCCTCATTTTCAATTATAATGTTACAACCAGCCATGGTGAAGATGACAAGCTCAGGCATTGCAATGATTTTGACATAACCCTTGCAAAACACCTCAATGAGGTAGGAGAAAAATGAACTAAACTACATTGGCTGCATTCAGTTACCGTTTGGCAATAAGAATCCATCCGACAATGAAAGCATCACATTTTGATCAAAGTTCCATTATTACCGATAGACACAAAATGCTGGAGTAACTCAGCAGGACAGGCAGCATTTCTGGATAGGAGTGGGTAACGTTTCAGGTTGAGACCGTTCTTCAGACTGAGAGTCTTTAGGGAACGGGAGTTTCCCTCTTCCATCATAGACGAATGCCTCACAAGGGCCTCCTCGGTAACCCTCTTCCTCCCCCTCCCACCAATCACAACAGGGAGAGAGAGGTCCACCCCATCAGCCGCCGCATACAACACATAATCCTCCAACATGTTCGCCACCTCCAACAGGATCCCACCACTAGCCACATCTCATCTCCACCCCTTTCCGCAGACATTTCCCTCCACAAATCCCTGTTTTGCACATCCCTTACCACCCAAATCACCCCCTCACCAGGTACTTTCCCCTGCAACTGCACCAGGTGATGCAACACATACCTCCTCCCTCGACTCCCTAAGGACCCTAACAGTCCTTTCAGGTGAGGCAGAGGTTTACTTGCACCTCCTCCAACCTCATCGACAGTATCCTCTATTCCAGGCATATCGGCGAGACCAAGCACAGGCTTGGCGATTGTTTTGTTGAACACCTCCGTTCAGTCCTCCTAGACGATCTCCCAGTTGCTAAATACTAACTCTCCCTCCCATTCTGACTTTTCCGTCCTGGGCCTCCTCCATGGTCAGAGGCCTAAGGCAAATTAGAGGACGGCACTTCATATTTCGCTTGGGCAACTTACAACCCAGCAGTATGAATATTGACTTCCCCAACTTTAAGTAACCCTTGCTTGTCTCTTCTCTCTCTCTCTCTCTCTCTCCAGCCCTCCCCCCATCCTAGTTCTCCGACTAGTTCGACTGTCCACCTGTTTAAATTTTACTTTGTATGGCTTGTTGTCATCTTCCCCTAGCTAACAATGATCTACATTTTCCTTGAACTACGTCCCCTTTGATCTCGTCTTCACCCTTCCATATCTCTCGTTTTCCTCCCCCGACTCTCAGTCTGAAGAAGGGTCTCGACCCAAAACGTCACCCATTCCTTCTATCCAGAGATGCTGCCTGTCTCGCTGAGTTACGGCTGTATTTTGTGTCTATCTTTGGTGTAAACCAGCATTGGCAGTTCCTTCGCTAAAACTAAAAAACACACATTCCTCATAACAAATGTCAAAATATTTGTCTGCTGCAGGGCATCATTGAGGTTTAGCCAAACCGCCTTGTTTGTACCAGGAAACCCGATGGTGCAGAGAGGATAAAAAAAGTTTCCATGTTCAACCATTATGCAAATCAAATTCAACACACATGCTGAAACATTCAACCACAAAACCAGAATTTCCTCTAACATTCATTGCAACATCAAAAGACGCACTGTAAATCTTGCTGATTCATAAAAATGACAGTCATTCATGAAGCACAAAGACTGTTAATTATGTGCCGGGTATTAAACAGACAGATTTCTATTCACTCAGCACATGGTCACATTTGGATGGTATGAGCCAAGGATGAAATCAAGCTGAATAAACCTTTAGACACAAAAAGCTGGAGTAACTCAACGGGTCAGGCAGCATTGCTGGTGAAAAGGAATAGGTGACATTTCAGGTCGTGACTCATCTTCAGGCTCTGAATAAGGATACTGATAAATATGTCCTCCATATGCTTGGGTAAATGGCCATATGACGTAATCTTGTCCATTTAATTGAGAGAAGGAAAAGGAGGAGAAAAATTAACTAAACTACCTTGGCGGTATTCAGAAACCATTTTCAGAATCGGGATTAAAGCAATGTTACAGAGAGCATTGATTGTCGTGTAAATTGACAACTGCTTACCAGAGGAGTGGAGGCAATTAAACGGATATGGAGATGCTCAAGTCCCATGGGAATTAAAAAAAATTCTAATATTTCTAGAATAGAAATGAACAGATCAAGGAAGCCTTATCTAGTGCTACATTTCCTAAATAACTACAAATAGACATATTCCAAGACCAGCAACTGAAAGCGTACACTTAAAACATTTCCTTAAATTACCATGAAAACAACATTTTGAAAAAACCTCAATGGTAACATCATGATTTTCTGAGGCTGTACCTTGTGGATTTAGACAATCTGCTAATAGAAACATCATCTCCGTTTAGATGTGTGGAGCTCCGCAAAAAATTAAAATATTTCAATGAGATCACTTCTCACTTTAAACTCGTGTAAACAACTAATTTTCTTAATCTCTCATAAATGAACTTCACCATATATCAATCTGATGAACCTTCATTGGTCCTCTTGGTAGAGATCGGACTTGTAACAATGTCCTAGGCACAATCTTGCCAAGGCCCTATATACTTACAATATCTGGCAATGAAAGGAGAAACAGGAATCGTATTAGTTATTAAATAGTGCCAAAGCATAGAACAGTCCTAAATAACTTTTGCACTAAAGAACAGTAAACAATGAGTACAATTGAAGTGTGTGTCCTTTCAAATGTTTGCCAACCTATGCACTTATTTTACAGCATGTTAACATTCATATACATGTAGACCCGGGTCTCGCTGGACATCAACTCGTGTCAGTCTCTCGCCAGTGCTTTTTTTCTTCTTGTTCTTACATTTTTCATTTGAGAGTTACCATTCAAGTCAGGGCTCGAAATTAGTGGTTGCCCGGGGGCCAATGGCCACCCAAAGTGCCACCGGGCAACCGAAATGCTGAGTCATTTTGCCCGACTTGGCACTGCAGATACTGGTTTATTCCGAAGATAGACACAAAAAACTAGAGTAACTCAGCAGGTCAGGCAGCATCTCTGGAGAAAAGAGTTGAGATATTTTATTATAATTTTGCTGCATGTCCTTGTGGTATATATCATGTCTTGATTGGTGAATATGTTTAGTTTGTGAGTTTATTTGAAGAAGAAATAATATGTGAATGCTTCATTGAGCATAATTCCGACTGGTAACTACGCACTTCGTCTGAGCACATTATCGCACGCGTCATGCAAGAGTCATCTTAAATGACCACCTAAGCTGTCATTTGGCAACCTAAAAAGCTGCCTAGGTTGCCCGGCTGGCAACAGGGAAAAAAAGTTAAGTGAGAGCCCTGCATATACAAATCTGTTAAAGCAGCACAAATCTGTTAAAGATTTCCCTTTAAAAAATCCTTATAACTTCTAAACAATCCTATTATTTTCAAAGTGTCAGTTCCTACATCGTAAATTCTAACATTCTAGCATTTTTCCTTCTCTAATTCCCAATTTTAACTTTTCTAATTCCCAATTTGCTCTCTATCCTTTCAGAAATAAAAGGATTGCATTTGCTATTTTTCAATGAAAAGTTTACTTTTAATATCGTTTTGCTTCAGGGACAAATAAACAGCATTGAAAATATATACACACCAGATAATCCCATTAGGTAAAACCTCTAGTTTGGGCCTGTGAATGAACGCCAAGCTCAAACACAATAGCACAACCAGAGTACTTCAAATGCAAGAAAAATAAATAAGCTTAAAAAAATATTACTATTCGGGCAGCAGCCACAACAAAATGCTTTCAAGAAATAAGTACCACAATTCAGAGTCAGATTGTGCGAATGGATCCAATTTCAAGTAAGAAAAATAAAACCAATAACATTTAAAAACTGAATTTGCTCATAGAATGCAGTGACAGAGCAGCCAGGCATCTAACTCAAATTGAAGGAGAAAACAGCAAAGCTTTATACAAGAAGTAAACTTTAAAGAACTGAAATCCAGGTAAAGGGCCAAACCTCTGGAGGGAAACCATGCAGAGATCTCGAAATTCAAAAAGACAGGTTTTTTTATATTAAATGTCAAGATTAATCGCAAACTAGTTTAGATGTTTACAAGGATACTGAAATTCCCGGCAGTAAGTTGCATCGTGGGTCTCATTGAAAGCCCGCAGTAGTGATTTGGTATGCTTGAGTTATTGAATTAGGCACATTGATTTTATGGGGTTCCTGGAAAAGATTGCCATTTTCCAAAACATCTACATTGCAGTGCAATGGGAGCGGTCTTTATCGAAGTTAATCAGAAAACACAAATGCACATTTATTGAGATGCTCCTAAATGAATGCTATGCCCTACAGATATAGTCAGACCAAAAGATACATGGCAACATAACTTGAGTAAGTGCTTTATAGATTTAAAGAAAATCTAGAATGCACGAACATACATGAGATGCAATAAATTAAATGCATACACTATACACACACAAGGCTTTGATTACTCTTTAAAAATCAGAACTACATGAGATGCAATGCTGCTGCAATAGAGTGGATAGACCAGTTGGCACTATGCTATCACATTTCCTTCTCAACCATCTCCCATTCTATGCCAGCATGGAAAATAATTCTCAAATCACAGAATTATTCATGAACTAGACACATTTTCTAAATTATAAACTTGGGCAAAGGTCCAAAACACCATAGCTAAAAGGAATAGAAGAGATAAATCAAAACACACTTAGGTGAAGGTAGACCCAAAATGCTAGAGTAACTTAGTGGGACAGGTAGCATCTCTGGAGAGAAGGAATGGGTGACATTGCGGGTCGAGACCCTTCTCCAGACACGCTTAGGTGACATGGAAATGGAGCTTTAAGTGTGCAGGCTGTTTTAGGGAGGAAACAGAGGAGCCATAAATTATGTCCTACTGATCATGAAAATAAATTTCAGGCGTTTAAAAACTTGATAATTATTTAGAAATACAATGACTAAATCTTAATTTAGTTCCTTTAATAGAAGCTGGCAGTCTCATCTCTAGGATGTTTCAAAATTGTTTTTTAGGCATTTCGCTGACGTGTGTTGCCAGAGATAGCAATAAGTACTACAGATACTTTTTTAAAGAGGAAACAGGGCTGCGTTGGACTGAAGGTTGTCAAATGTATCCATGCTATTCCTTCAGGGATTCTGCCAACTAATGCCTTTTACAGCTTTCCCGAAGACTTTAAATTAATTAAAAGGTTGCTGGAATCAGATTCTCCCATCAGCTGTGGCAAAATTACCACAACAATAAAAACATTAATCAGGAAACATCTTGCAAACCCACGCAGTTCTGACGTGTATGAATCAAAAAGGGCTATTGTATATTATGTGGCAAAAGTAAGAACAGAGCATCAAATTCAAGGCACAATTCTTTTCACAAAATCTGGAGAAATGTAGGAACCTTGTAGACAGATTATTCCAGCATTCGTTTCGCCATTCATTCAATTATTTTAAATCTGGGACGTAGAGCTATTCTTACAAAAAACAAATCAGAACTACAATTGCAATGTTAAACCACATGTTTGTGTCCAATTTAAGAAAATAAAACTGCAGAGTTTCACATTTTTGTATTGTATGTTGGATAAACCAGGACAAATAATAATAACCAGACCAACCTTTCACACGGGAAGCG
The DNA here is from genome assembly GCF_028641065.1 of Leucoraja erinaceus. Classification (NCBI taxonomy): domain Eukaryota; kingdom Metazoa; phylum Chordata; class Chondrichthyes; order Rajiformes; family Rajidae; genus Leucoraja; species Leucoraja erinaceus. Next base: position 17,675,391 of record NC_073407.1, read on the forward strand.
TGGTCCACAACGCAATTACCTCGCCATCCCTCCTCCTACCCCTATCCTCCAGTCCCCCTCAACCCGCAGAACTCCCCATCATCCCGCAGAATTCTCCCCCCTCTCTTCACCCTCTTTTCTCCCCACCCCTTATTTTTGTGATTTTTTGTGTAAATGGAAACCTCCCCCTTATCCCACCCCCACAATGAAAAACCCGATTTTTTCCAAATGAAACCTCCCCCCTATTCCACCCCCCCCCACAATGAAAATCGAGTTTTCTTTTAAAAAGTGAGTTTTCCCGCCATTTATTATGTAAAAGTTTATGTAAATAAGATTTGCAATCCCATTATGACGTCATTGTGAATGAAAACGGAAGAATTTGAATTAAACAGAATTTTTTTGACAAGAGCAAATTTTTATGTAAACGAGATTTGCGATCCTATTATGACATCATACGCAGCTAACAGATGGAAGTGATTTTTTGTCAAAGTGGTTTTTGTAAAGTTTAAAATGTGAATAACTTTTAATATATAGCATCAATCTGAACAAAACTTGCCCCAGTACATCACAGGACAATGGTGAGTAAGGTGGGCCAAAGTTGTAGCGCTATCCTGTACCATTTTGGCATAGGTTCAGGATCACACATACTCACATGCATACAAACAAACAAGATGAGAGTTTTGTGTGCGTATCCCTCAAACGACTAAAAGGCAACCCGCCCGCCCCCACATTCTAAAGTTAAGCAAACACATTCTAATCATTTGCTAGAATTCGTAACCTTGAATGACACTACATTTAGGATAGAGGGTAGAGCTTCTTCACTGCGTAATATGGCAGTGAGGGAGTGAGGGGGAGAGATAAAGGGATTAAACCATTAAGGATTTAAATCTGAGACATGTAATCTACTAATAATTTTGTTTCATACTCCGATTAAAAAGGAATTCAGCATAGAGCTAGAGTTTACAAAAATCAAATGGTAATAGTTATATAATCAGGCTCGTTCCACTATCCATGGTCATCAATCTTACTTTCCTGCCAATTTCCATAACTCTCAACTGCTCTGCCATACAAAATTCTTTATCTCAGCCTTGAATAGGCTAGAGAACTGAAAACCCCCAACCCCCCCACCCCCCACCCTTGAAATACACAAGAAAGGAACATTTACTGGAAAAAGAATAACAGAAGTGAAAGCCCCATGTCAAAGAACAGTGGTGCCAAAGGCTTTACCAACATAGGCATACAACACATTTTCTCCAGTGAAGTGCACTGCATACAAATTACAAAATCTTGCAACAGTAAAATGCAGAGGTTTCTCAAGATCATAGAAAATATCATTTTCCACTCCAATCTTTACAGAAAATAAGAATTTTTGTAATAATCACAAACAAAATCTAAATATGAAAATTGTATTTAATTTTAAAATTATACAAGACAATGGCTTGAATCAAACCAATAATCGTTAAGCTAGCTTTTTGATGAGCATTAACATTACAACAATGTTTTGGGATCATTCTTCAGACAGATTGTGGTGGCAGAGAAAGCTGGAAAAAAGAGGAAGAGGCAGGACAAAGCTTGGCAAGTGATAGGTGGATGCAGGTAAGGGGGGGGGGTCATTGGCAGATGGGCAGAGTAAATAACAGTGGATAGAGTTGTAAAAGGGACAAGATAAGGTGTCAGATAAGGAGATAGAGAAGTGAAATGCACAGAGGGAGGATGGATATAGGAGGGAGGAAAGATATAGGTGGAAGGGGACAGGTGGAAGAGGAGCTACAAATGTTGTAAATTACAACATAGCCTCCAAATTCAGTATTTGAATATTGCTGGATTCAACTCTACTTTAAAAGTATTGAGATAGAACGTCAAAGCACAGAAACAGGCCATTCAGATGTCAAATGCCTGCAATAATCTAAAATTTTTAATATCATAATTTTAATCTAATCTGGGCAACTGGATTTTTAGTGCAGATTAAAGTGATTAAAGATTTAAGTAATTTAAATAAAACAACTTCAGTGAAAAATTAAAATAGGTCAACAAATACTGCAGTTTTCACAATCAAGGCAATCAAGATCATTTGTGAAGAAGGTTGTGTTTAAATCTCTATATATATGTAGCTGATAATCAGAAGATTCAGCATCCATAACAGAAGACTGCCATGATATAAGAACAGAAAATATATCACCAAGTGAAGATATGGCAATATCAAGCCTGCACGCAATAGAAGGTTCATTAATTGATTGATGTCATCTGATCTTGAGAGTGAACATAAGCGTTGGGGAATATTTGCCAAACATCAATTCTGATGATGGAAGAGCTTTTGCTTTCATATCTTGGAAGACAATGTGATAATGCTTCCAACATTTTGTTGACTTGTATGATCAATATGAAAATGTTGGGCTATAGGAACGGATTCTATGCTGCACCATGCATGAATTAAAAAAATTGAATACATCGGTTACAGGCCTCATAAAATGATCATCATCACAACAATGGCTGTTTCTGGGTCACTCGCATCACAATTTAAACCAGATCAGATCCAAGTCAATAAAACAAAATGGACCAATTTAAGTTCATTCCACATCCCATCTTTTGGCTTATGGTCCACTCAAGGTATCTGGATAAGCACTGGAATGTGACAATTGCTTCAACTTGAGACAGCAATCCAGATAGCAGCTACTTTTTGGGTGGGAGACTGGGATTACATTTATTTCCTGCATTTGTCTCTAACGGTTTCACCAATGAACAAATCTATATTTCCTATCTATCAATTTCTCTGTAAGAGGGAACTTGGTTATTATTCACCCAGGGCCACTCAAATTTAATGTGTCACGATCAGATCTCTCCTTCCATGTTCAATCCTCGTCCACTAAATATATTACATATAAGATGAAAGCCTTTCGCAAGACATTCGCAAATCGCATCAAGTACCTACTTTATAGGACCAAACAGCTATTTCCTCCAACTTTACCAAACAGATTTTGCCTGGGCTGAAGATTGAAGGCTACTGCAAAATGGCAGTAACTAACGCAACATGTAACGGTAAAATGGAACAGCCATGACCACGACAGAATCCAGAAACCTGCCCCCAAAGAATAGTTCTGAGAAAAGGCAACAAATTAATCTACTGCAGATTTCTAGGCAAAACATTTGAGCAAATGGATTGTTAACTCCCCAAAGTAAAAAGCAGTTTATTTCCTCTCTAAGCATAAGAAATTTAGACCGTGATAGTATCACATGAATGGAAATGGTTTACCTTTCAAACACCAACAAGCCTCACAAGATAATGCATTTTAGCAGAATATTGGAAAAAATCTAGAATTCATGGATCAATTGGTCAATTTTTGGCCGATTTGCACTCCCAGGTACTGTGCTAGAATCTTTCCATGGTATGGAACCTCATAATATAGGTACTATAATATAATCCAGCAACACCTGTGAACCAACAGGTTTTGAATCTGTAGTACATATCGACACTGATCAACTAATTCTAACCAAGATCTAAAATTAACTAAAATCATTACTAATCTGTAGCTAATGAACCTACCACTGCAATTTTTGCATTCTCTGCTGAATACCTTTCTGAATTATGGAAACTAGCTACAGACAGTTCTCAGAACTCTTGCAGGCAGGTTCAATAATTAAAAAGAACAGATCTCCTGCTCAGAGGAAAATGATGACTGGGGACAATTTCTGTGGTCTGGATTTTCAGTGGCCTGGTACCAGTCAATTTCATCCTGTATTAAGTCAATTTATGCAAGTATTCTTGCTGTGATAATTAGCTGCCACCTCAACAACATTAGGTAAGTTTGCTGGATGTCTTTGCCTTCAAATATATTGAAAAACAATAGTTTTGCAAATGAATAGAAAGGGGCATGAATTAGGTGGTGTATGGGTGTGAAAAGAAAAACCATGACGCCAGATAAAAAGGCGTGTGAAAGTTTAATTGGGTATTAACTATTGAATGACTAAATACAAATTACAGTAGTACAATTGGATGCATTTTACATTTGTGCAAAGAGCAGACTTAGTGGATTGAATGGTTTCACTTTGTGAGACCCCTTTGCAAACTTCCTTGAATATGTTTTTGATTTGATGACTAAACAATCAACAATGGGTTTAAAAATTCATCTTCCAGGCCACAGCCCAATGAAACAACATATATTAGTCTTCAGTCATTATATGCACTCTAGGCTTGGGGCTGAGCAAGAAAGGGGGAGGAGATTGCTGCTGCCGCCAGCACCACCATCACCAACAGCTCCAGTGGGCGCCCGGCCTGCCTATGCCTGGCAGGAGCCCGTACGCAGACTCGCTCTCCTCCGACCAGGATGACTCCAGCAGCAGCTGCTCCGAGTTGCCCGTTTTCGAGCCAGGCCGGTGGCTACTCATCTTCAGCAGGATCTTGGTGTTGGACTGAGGTGAGTGTGGTGGAGGTGGAGGGCTGCCGGCCAACCCAACAGGACAGGCAGAGCCGAGCTCGAGCCAGCGGCTGCAGCACCGGCTGCAGGTCCGCCGCCAGCCCAGGGCCACCCGGACAGGGACAGGACACCGGGGAGAGGACGGGGACGGCCCAGCAGCAACTCAACAGCACCCGCAGCGATGGAAAGCCGGGCCCGACCCTGACCACAGACGAAACGCAAGTCTGCACACAATGCAGCACCACCGTTGCCAAGACGGTTTTTCGCTTGTGACCTATGACCTGAGCATGCGCAGTCGGAATACCGAACTCGCTTATTAGTGCAAGGGGTAATCGCTGGTCAGCACGGACTCAGTTTCCTTGCTGCATCTCTAAAGTCTAAAGACCTGGAAGGATTATGCTGTACTTAAACAAATTAACAAGATTCGTGGCAAAAGATATTTTCAACCCACAAATTGAAACCATGCTGTAATTTACAATTGATTTGGGACACAATTGATTTGGGAGGGCAGGCACTGTGTTCTTTTCTTAATTATCACAGTTGTGATAACTACCAAGATCTGCACATTTTACTTAATCTACTATTCCAGGTCATTCAAATAAATGACTCTCCAAACTGCATGTTTAAGCAGCAATAAAACAAGAATTGCCTAGACTGTCACTTTTATGTGAAGAACTCAGACAATTCCCTGCTGCTCAGAACAAATAGAAATGTATAGGTATGATGATTTGAAACCATCGCACAAAAAAATGTGATTTCATGCCTCTAGCTCTTACTACAATGCAACCGTTCCAGCAATATTCAATTGAAACCTACATGTTTAGACTGATAACAAGTATCACAAGGCAAAACATTTACCGATGCATACAATTATAATGGAATCCAGTCATTTTATCTTCTCGATAAAATGCAAAAAAACTGATGCCAAAGAATCTTACTCTGAGGGTTTCAGTGCTCGCATTCAAATCAGGTGCAGTGGGGCATTAAATTTTTAATCAATTTTAAACCAACAGAACTCTTGACATTTAAACAAAACACACAATCTGCTCCTCCAATTACAGCAATGTTCCGATGTCAATGTATAGATTCTTCTAAGATGCAGACAAATCCAACTGCCCACACAGAAAACAAAAATCTAATTAAATATCTGGCTCAGACCCCTTCCCTCTCCCAATCTCCCTATACGGTCCATTTCCCTTTTGCACTCAGTCCTGATGCAGGACCTTGATCCAAAATATCAACGATCCCTTTGCCTCCACAGACACGGCCTGACCCCCTGAACTGATTTGTTTGCTTGTTTACCTCAAATTGAACGTCCGGTGAGGGATCTATATTAGCCCGACCGCTGGGGGGAAAGACTCTACTCTTCCACAAAAGAGAGGCGTGGGATTTATCCACTCAAGCAGCCACACACTAACATTTCCTTTTAAAGATGCGCAGAGCTGAATGGCAGTGCATTGCCAGAGTGCACAAATGATAACCATTGAATACCTCAAATCACAATTAAGTAGCCAGAACCATCCCCCACGACCTTAGCTAATACCTCTGTCACAAGGACATATCCACTAAAGGGAAATGGAAGCTGCCATCCCATCAGACTCAATCACATATACAAACATTAGATCTGGCTCGACTAAAAATACACAGATTAAATCAATACAGCCCAAGGTTTTCACACACTGGGCTCAGGAAAGATGTGTACTTCCTCACGAAGAACCACAATCACTGCAACTGTCCGTTTACTGCACAGTAATGGCAGTCTTGAAGCTGATCACAACATGCTTCAATACGACAACAAACACGACAAAACATTTTGCAGAGTACATCGTGTTTCTGCCTACAGTACAAAGATACTTTTGTGAAGATGGTGTTAATGTATGCCATGACTATAAGCAAGAACACAACAGAATTGATGCTTGCTCATTGAAGATGTTGGCTTTTGATATTTACCAGAAACCCAGAGGGTGGAGGATACATCAACCTCGTTCATCACAAATGAAGCCACATTTTTGAACAATAGTATTTCTAATGGCATTACAGCTCCAGACTAGAAATCTTTAGTCAATGACAAAAAACATTTTAATTTTGATATGAAATACTGTTACTTGAGGCTGGGAGATCATATAATGTGCTGTTCTGGTCACCCCATTATTGGAGAGATGCAATGGAGAGGGAACAAAGGAGATTTACCAGAATTCTGCCTGGATCTGAGGGTTTCAGCTGCAGGGAGAGGCAAGTTTTTTTAGTTTTTTTTTACACACAGTGGTGGGGCCCTGAAACGCATTGTCGGGGTGGTGGTGGAGACAGATACAAAGGGTCTGGCAAGGTGCGAGCAGTGATGAGGGTTAAGACTGGATCAGTTAAGTTCTCGTTGTATGGCAGTGATCATTCAAGAGTCTGACTGGCATACTACTGATATTTCCACTTCATTCCATGCGCCAAAGGAATCAAATGATTCTAATCAGAGTCATCCCATGGGGCAATCTGCCGACGATCAAACGAGGCAAGCCTCTGGGCAACTGATTTGGCTTCTCTTCCCTAATTGCTGTCCCCGTCACCAAGTGGTCCACCTGCCAGCTCATTGTGTTTCCTTGAACATAAGTGCCTTCATGGCTGGGAATTCTTAATTCAAGGGAAAACTTCATGAGTTTTACAAATGAAATGGTAATTTTCCTTTTGATCAAAGATCAAGTTTCACATTACCCATTCTTGGCCAGGCTGAGCAAACAGGACTTCAGCTAATCTTCCCTCTATTATCTCGTCTCTGCATTACCTAACAGACATAATCTTTACTGTTGCAAAGAAATGATTCTGAATTAAATGCCGTGGTCAAACTCAACTCAGTTACAACAGGTTACTTCAAGAAAAATCTCAAATGAAAAGGAAGTGCTGGGTTTTGAAAGAGTATTCTGCCTAAATGCATTAACTGAACAAAACAATTTATAGAAACACATCACAAATTTTCCTGAAAAGTATTGTATTTCCGAGTGAAAAAACACAAAATATTTCCATCAATACATGCAACACCATGTCCATGTTCCAGCATTTCATTATCAATATCTTCAGACTGGAAAAGGTAGGATTTAATATGGATATAATTCCAAACTTCATGTATCTATTTGTTTGTTTGGCAACTGTCATGGCTCAAAACTTTTCAACATAATTTGCAGCACATGTGAGTTTTGAGGTGGAGACAGATGCACAAAAATAGCACGACTGTGAAATGTAACCCGTTTTACATGCAATGTACTTGCAAATTTTCTGCGTATAGATCAGAAATAGCTTGTCTAAAGGGTTGCAGAACATAGGTAACCCTTTACAGGAAGAGTTAAAGATCAGCAAATTAGACACGGCAAGACAACTTATTCACACCGGGAGACATCCAAGTCACCATACCTGGATTTTGAACATGCCGAACATAAAACTATGGTAATGTAATTAAAACAAATAATGGTTCTAAGTGTACACAAAAAAGCTGGAGAAATTCAGCGGGTGCAGCAGCATCTATGGAGCGAAGGAAATAGGCAATGTTTCGGGCCGAAACCCTTCTTCAGACAATGGTTCTAAGTGCATGGATGAAAAGTGAAGTCTAACCACATTTATTCTATCTTTAACAAGATGTGCGTTGATTGAAAGAATAGTAAAAAAAGAAAGATCCTGTGATCCTTAAGGCTGCAATGACTTTTCAAAGAAAGCATGAGGGGGATAAATGAGGTACATCATAATAAAATATTTTTTGGAAATCTTTTCACAAACACACCTAGCCAGAAGCCTTGACGCTACCATTTTATGCACACATTTACGTTTCAAAAAGAGTGTTTGATACTGTTAAAATACTAACCAAATAAATTAAAATTGTTGTTTTTAATGCTTTTAAAACTTTTTTTCCCTTATGGAAGTCCAAGTTTACACTTTATTTTGCATGTTTTAATGATTTCAAAAATAATTGTTTGGGGCTTCGAGTTTACCATTTATGGATTCCAGAAAAAAGAACCCTCAAACAGTTTCAAGCACAAAGCATGTGCAATTTGATGGATTTTCAATTTTCAATTCTTGGCAGTAACACTTACAGATATTTACATTTAAAATGCATATCTGCTCTGAACTGCTTAGTCACACAACACCTACGTTTAGCAGCTTTTGGAACTACGGTTTCTTTGTTAACAAAAGATTTTATTGTGCAAATTCTTAAGTTGCTAATCCATCTTGGGAGAAAAATCATTGAAAATATGAACCAAATATCTGCAGCTTCCACAAAAACTTAAGAGATGTCAAAATGCAGATAATTAACATATCAATGCTATGCAGGCTGTAATCACTCTACACATGGAGTTTGAACATCAGAACGATATAAGAGTCAAGCCAAAAACCTGATGTTCTTAACTGTAATATTTTCTCATATTCCTTAATTTTAAGGTGATAAGGAATAGGAGAAGAATTAGGTCATTCGGCCCATCAAGTCTACTCCGCCATTCATTCATGGCTGATCTATCTCTCCCCCCTAACCCCATTCTCCTGCCTTCTCCCCATAACATCTGACACAATGATTCACAAGCAAATTTTGATAGCACTTCAGTTATGTATACTTTTAGGCAGTCTCATTCAGTATCACCAAGACATATGCTGGTAACAAACTGATTTATAGTCTCTATAACAATTTGTCTGGTCAATGCAATTTCCTCCTCTTACACAAAAACTGGAATCCTGATATTAAAACTTGACTGCAAAATTGTATTTTGTAAAAATTGATAGCTCAGTTACTACTTTGCCAAGGAAATTCACGGTGACCTCCAGTTGCACCTTTTAGTTCCACTAGAAGTATTGAATCCAATTCTATGGCAAGGTGCCCACAGTAGCATTACATACAAAACTGAAGCGATATCTGTAAACTGAAACAAATGGTTCAAGCGAATTTTGATACCAGTATATAGTGGAGATGTCCAAGGTTTATTTATTAGTTACTTAAGGTGAATACTATAAAAGCCTTGGTAAGATACATCCAAAGATGAAATCCCACTTTCATTTAACTGTCTTGAAACTTTCATTTGTGTTTTAAGTGGAAATATGTAAAGAAATACCATTACGAAACAAGACAAATATGAAACCAGAAAATCTAAGTGAAACTAAAGGCAAGATGCCAGGACATTGAGATTCAGAATGTCATGACTCACGTATCACGTGATTTACTGGTGGTATTTCAGAAATAATTTACATTGAAATCATGTTACACCAGTAATATCTTGGTGAATTTAGTTTAAAAAGATGGAAAATAAAGTCAAAATGCTAATTTAATACCTGACCCAATAGCAATGAAATAAAAAGAGGGGACAGATACGAATGCAGATGCTGCAATCTTGTGCTAAATAAAAAACTGCTGGAGGAACTCAGTGAGTCAGGCAGCATCTGTGGAGGGAAAGGGACAGACAATATTTTGGGACATAACCCTTTATTCTATCAGATTGAAGGAATGGCATTTGTCCATTTCCCTCCACAAATGCTGTGTCACCGATTTCCAGCAGTTTGTTTTTCTGCTCAATGATATATAAAGTTAAAAACCACCACAGTATACAATAAAGGGCAATGGCAAAATTGTGCATGTTAGTTTAACTGGCCATTTCTTCAAAACAAAAATCAAGTCATTGTCACTTGTTAAAGTATTACCTGATACTACAGTAAACCAGTGTCAAAATGCTGCACTGGAATGTACAGATTTTTCCCCACCATAAATACAAAATGTGGAGCATTTGCACTACAATTAATACATAAAGAATAGTTCTCCCAACACTATGATGGGCAGTCTTTCAAAGAAAATTATAATACGCACTTATCATCATAGTTCCATCTTTTTAAACTAAATTCATACATTATCCCATCACTTTTAAAATGATTGGAATAAATCATCATCATCGTTGAAAACCTCAACTGGCATGGTGCCTTACAATGCTATGTACGACAGTGATCGCAATTTCTACTGAAGTGCGGGTGGCCGTTGGCTCGCTTGGAGCTCATCCGCCCTTTGGCAGGTCTCGTTTTGTTCCTGCTGGGGGTCCACAGCCCCATCCTCACCTGGCAAACTAGGTGGGGGAGACGGTTTAGTCGCCGACTACCCGACCAGGGAGCAAGTAGCACGGGATTACATGGTACCCGTGGCTGTGGGAACTCCCCCCGACCTGACCGGAATGAAATTCTATAATCATTCACAATAAACAACTGATATGCTTGGATAGACACAACATGCTGGAATAACTCAGTGGGACAAGCAGAGAAGGAATGGGCTACTTTTCGGGACAAAATCCTTCTTTAAAGATATGCCTGGTCAGGTACCTAGATTCTCAACAAGTGTGTTCCTGGCAGCAAGCAGCACTTGGCATAACCTCTGAGCAAGGGCAGAGTGGGAGGCAGGAGCAAGGTAAGGCAGGACAAGATGCAGAAATGAGCAAAGATAGGGCAGGAGAGCAAGCAAGCAAGAGCAGGGCAGCAGGCAGAGTGGGGCAGGGGGAGGGGGGGCGAGGGGGGAGGGAGGGGGCGAGTGGAGGGGGCAAGGGGGTATGCAAGAGGGAGGGGGGCAAAGAGGGGAGGGGGAGGGGAGGGAGGGGGCGGAAGGGGGCAGGAGGGAGGAGGGGGGAAGGGGGCAGGAGGGGGGAAGGGGGCAGGAGGGATGGGGGGAAGGGGGCAGGAGGGAGGGGGGTGGAGGGGGGGCAGGAGGGGGGGAGGGGGGGGGGGGGGAAGGGGCAGGAGGGAGGGGGGGGAGGGAGGCAGGAGGGGGGGGGGAAGGGGGCAGGAGGGAGGGGGGGAAGGGGGCAGGAGGGAGGGGGGGAAGGGGGCAGGAGGGATGGGGGGGGGGGGCAGGAGGGGGGGGAAGGGGGGGAAGGGGGCAGGAGGGGGGGGGGGGGGGGGACAGGGGCAGGAGGGAGGGGGGTGGAGGGGGCAGGAGGAGGGAGGGGGGGGAGGGGGGAAGGAGGGATGGGGGGAAGGGGGGGGGAGGGGGAGGGAGGGGGGGGGGGGGGGGGGGGGGGGGGGAGGGAGAGGAGAAGAGGGGAGAGAGAAGGGGGGAGAAGGAGAGGGAGGGGGAGGGGGAAGGGAGGGGGGGAGGGGGGGAGGGGGGGTGGGTTGTGGAGCGGGGGGGGGGGGGGGGGCGAGGGAGGGGGGGGGAGGGGGGGGGGAAGGGGAGGGGGCGGAGGTCCCGGGGGGGGCGGCAGGGGGGAGGGGGAGGGGGGGTGGGAGGGGGAGAGGGGAGGGGAGGGGGAGAGAGGGAGGGGGGGGGAGGGGGGGAGGGATGGGGAGGGGCTAGGGGGCAGGAGGGAGGGGGGGGGGGGGGCAGGAGGGAGGGGGGAGGAGGGGGCATGGGGGGAAGGGGGGGCAGGGGGGGGGAGGCAGGAGGGAAGGGGCAGGAGGGAGGGAGGGGGGGGGGGAAGGGGGAGGAGGGAGGGGAGAGAGGGGGACGGAGGGCAGGCCCGGAGGGAGGTGCGGGCAAGGCAGGGGCAGTGCGGGAGGTGGGCGCATGGGAGCACGTATAAATAAACCTCTGTCTGAACGAAACGCTGAACCCGAAACGTCGCCCGTTCCTCCTCTCCACAGATGCTGCCTGTCCACTCCAGCACATTGGTGCCAGTCTATAATAAAACCCCTGACCGGGGGGGGAAGGGGGGCACGACGACACTGCAGTGCGGGACATGGTTACAGAAAAAAAAAACTTCTATTGAAGTTCATTCCAGGATTGTCAACTTTGGCTGGCGGCGGGACTAGAGCTGGGGCAATGGCAATGTCCTCGTCCGGACCGGGGCGTGGGGGGAGAGAGAGGGGGAGAGGAGGGAGGGGGAGGGGAGGGGGGGGGAGGGGGGGGGGGGGAGTCCGCTGCCCGGCAACGGCCCAGCCTCGAGCGTCCAGCCCCCCCTTCCCTCCTCTCCTCGCCTCGACCCCGCGACCTCAGACTCAGACTCACCCACACGCCGGTCAGCTCCTCTCCCCGTGTGTGTGTGCGCGTGTGTACCGCTGCCGCTGCCGCTGCCGCTGCCGCTCGCCCTTCCCTCCTCCTCCCCGCTCGCCCGGAGAAACAGCGCAGCCCGCGCCGCACCGGAAACCAGCGCGCTTGACAACGGACGTGACGTTCACGAGGGTGCGCGTCGCCCAGCAACAGGCCCCGCCCACTCGTAAACAAAGCGCTGGGCGTGTCACAGAATTGGTCACACAGCCCGGAGACCCGGCCAGCTACACCCATGGCATTGACTCTGAAGAAGGGTGCTGACCCGAGTGCCTGTTAATTGCCTCCACAGATGCTGCATGGCCTGCTGAGTTCCTCCAGCAGTTTGTGTTTCATTCAACATTTTCAGCACTTGCAGTTCCTCGTGTCCCTTTCTAAGCAGGTCCCGTTTGGCCACGTTTCACACATATTTTTCTAAACATAGAAACATAGAAATTAGGTGCAGGAGTAGGCCATTCGGCCCTTCGAGCCTGCACCGCCATTTAATATGATCATGGCTGATCATCCAACTCAGTATCCCGTACCTGCCTTCTCTCCATACCCTCTGATCCCCTTGGCCACAAGGGCCACATCTAACTCCCTCTTAAATATAGCCAATGAACTGGCCTCAACTACACTCTGTGGCAGTGTGTTCCAGAGATTCACCACTCTCTGAAACCTTGTGTTTAAGAAGGAACTGTAGATGCTGGAAAATCGAAGGTACACAAAAATGTTGGAGAAACTCAGCGGGTGCAGCAGCATCTATGGATTGAAGGATGCTTCTTAGATTCATAGATGCTGCTGCACCCGCTGAGTTTCTCCAGCATTTTTGTGTGCCTTCGATTTTTCAGCATCTGCAGTTCCTTCTTAAACAGCTACACCCATGGTTTAGCGCGCAGAGCTTTTTCACTGTTCCTCGCTACACGTGACAATAAACTAAACTGAACTAAGCTATTCAGTCAGTTCAGTTCAGTTTTATTTGTCATATGTAGGTTAACACAGGGTCAACGATACAATGAGTACACTTTACTCTGCCTTGGAAAAGCAGCCAACATGTGTGTAGGAAGGAACTGTAGATTGACACAAAAAGCTGGAGTAACTCAGCGGGACTGGCAACATATCTGGAGATGCTGGTTTAAACAGAAAATAGACACCCAAAAAGCTGGAGTAACTCAGCGGGACTGGCACTGGCATCTCTGGAGAGAAGGAATAGGTGACGTTTCGGGTCGAGAACCTTCTGCAGACCGAAGAGCATTTCCAGTATTTTGATTCTGTCTGAAGAAACGTATCAAGCCGAAACGACACCCATTCCTTTTCTCCAGAGATGCTGCCTGTCCAGCTGAGTTACTCCAGCATTTTGTATCTATCCTCAGTGTAACCAGCATCTGCCAGATCCTTCCTACACATCACTTGTCCCACCCTGGCGATTTCTTCTTCTCTCTGCTCCCATCCAGCAGAAGTTACTTCTCTCTGCTCCCATCCAGCATAAGCCTTCTGTGTTATCAGGCTTATGAACGGTCCTTCCATAAGCTAGGGTACTGTCCAATTCACTTCTACCCCTCTGAGGACATTGGACTTTGTCTATGAGTCTGATATACTGCAATCCTCAGAACCATATGCTGCATTCTGTATCTTCGTCTTTGCCCTCTCCGACTTATGTTTATTTATGTAATAGTATATCCAATATGAATAGCATGCAAATAAGTTTTTCACTGTACCACAGTACATGTGACAATAATAAACCTAACCTACATTTGGGACATAGCCCACTCAACATTTCCTATCCGTGTACCTGCTCAGACATATTTTAAATGTTGTTTTTGTACCTACTTCAACTATTTCCTCTGGCAGCTCATTCCATAAACCCACCACACACTGAGTGAAAAAGTTGCCCTTGAGGTTCCAATTAAATCTTTCACCTCTCACCTTGAATCTATACTCTCTAGTTCTTGATTCTACTGCATGAGAGACTCTGTGCATTCTCACCCTTCATATTTCCCTCATGATTTTGCATTCTTGGCCAAATTCATCAGAAAGCGTTAAAAGTACAAAAGACAGCAATGTTTCATATAGACATGAGAAGTAGGAAGAGCAGCAGGTCATTTAATTTGAATACGCAAGGTTTAGTTTGATCTGACATAATGCTGAACTAGTACAGTGTGCCCCTATTCCTGTGCTGTACTGTTCTATGTTCTTAGCACCTCGAGCCCTTCCCACCACTCAACACGATGAAGACTGATAAACTTCTATTTTGTTGGAAAAAAAAAGTGCTGGAGAAGACACAAGAGACTGCAGATACTAGAATCTTGAGCAAAGCGCAAATTGCTGGATGGACTCAGCATTTTGATGAAGGGTCCCAACCCAAAACATTGTCTGTCCATTCCCTCTGCAGATGCTGCCTGGCCTGCTGAATTCCTCCAGCACTTTGTATTTTTGCACAAGATTCCAGCATCTACAATCTCTTGTGTCTTGATTTTTTTAAATTTGATTGAAAATGATTTTATTTCTGGTGCAATTTGAAGATTTGCTCCACAACTGTCACATACTTTACCATAAAGTGAATGGGAAGGGTGATATCAGGCTGAAATTTAAATTATTATATTTACGATTGGTAAAATATTAAGGCAAGGGACCTTAATTGCAAACCCAGACATTTATCTGGTCAGAGCATAAAAGGGTTGTGTACATGGAACATGCATGAATTCATATGACCTTTTATATTGGTGTGGCATTAATCGAAGGTCTATCTAAAGCATACTGTATTATATTTGTTAGCATTCTTTCAATTAAAACATAGATCTTTTACTAAACTAGAGATAACTAGGATTTTCATTTGTTGCATTTAGAAACAGATCTGCTCTCATTGTTTAATATTTACTTCCAGCAAACTTAAAATAGCTGTTGTACTAATAACATTTAATATCAATTACACAAGAATCAGGGAGCAGGCTGTTGCGCTTATTAGCAGCCTTAGACATAGCAGCTACTGGAAAAACTGTCACTTCAGAGCAGCTTTGTGTAAAATAAATGTTCCATTCTCCAACTTTCCGCCTTGGAGCTCGGTGTACACAAGGACTGACAACTCCAAGAAAAGTCATATGATGAGCTCACAGAACAGTTTCACATGAATTCAGCTTGGAGGTGCGACATCCATTTTAAGCCAGTTAATTGAGTAAGACCAGAGGATTTGTAGTTGTGAGCAGCTACTGTTAGAACATTATTTTTTCACACATTTCTGAGGAAATTACACGTGGGAAGTGGGAATTTATTTATACATTGTGTTTGAAAACAGGTTCTCTTAATTTAGAGAAAAGCAATTTAAATTAATTCCACACAGTGGAAATCACCAATGAAGACAGTAATGAGAAAAGGCTTTCTACCCAACCACTACATTAATGTGAAATGGATTGCTCAGTTCTTGAATGTTCCTTAACGTTAGTTGTACAAATCCTTCCACCCCATCGATGTTAATGTCAAAATGAAAAGTGTTCCTTGTAAGAGCAAGTCTTAGCATTCCTTTGAACTTTCATTCTCATTGAATGGACTTTCCTGTTTTCCAAGTGCAATACATGCCCACAAATATAGAGAAGGTCCATGGACCAGAGGTGTAGTATTCAGAGACACAAGGAAGTGCAGGTGCTGGATTCTATCAACTGATGGAATAACCCAGTGAGTCCTGTAGCCTCTATGGTGGGAATGGAGAAGGCTACTGACCCAAAACATCACTCCATCCTCCACCAATGCTGCCTGACCTGCTGAGTTCTTCCAACACTGTGTTTTGTATAATATTCAGAGTTGCACACAGACAGCACCCAAGATCAGGATCGAACCCCGGTCTCTGGTGCTGTGAAGCATCAGCTCTCCAAGCTATGCCATTGTGTCACCCACAAGTAGTAAGATGGAAAGTAAAACAAATTAGTGTTTTGGTTAGTGTCGATCCTTTTTTCAGTGGTAAATGTTAATTTAGTCAATGTAAATTACTTCATTGAACACAGCTTGCTTGAACAGGATTCAGTTCATGCTAGGATCTTTAGATTGCAATGATGTTTCGGAGTGTGGTAGTGCTAATACATTCAAAAGAATGTAAAATACAGGCAACGCTCCCCAAAATGTTATGACTACTTGGGCAACCAAAATTTGCCCGTGGAGAATTCACAAAATCACTACCAAAAAGTGAGATATGAAATAAAAATTGCTTTTGTGGGATTTATTTTATGGAAAATCGTGACTGGAACAATTTTCTGGGAATTCAATCCCCCCCATACATGAGAATACATCATATTTCAGATGAGCAGCTATGATGAGACCATCGCTCTTCCAGCATTCCCATTAACTGAAGTACTTATTGAACCTTAACTATCGTAAACACGAGGTTTCATTATTCACTCCCGTTCTAATTAAAGCAGCAGCAATATCTTTTGATCCAAAGATAAAAATGATTTCATTGAATTTTCTGATGAACCATCTTATTAAATGTGATTGGATCTCTACAGACTGAAACCTACCAAACAGTTCAGGCATTCATATCATATTTTGTTCCACAATCTGCTGAGTACTTCATTTCACCTGAGTTATTTTCATAGAATCACACAACACAGGAGATGGTTATTTGATTCTTTGTACATGCGCCAATTCTTTAAAAAGCAATGAAATTAATCCTATCTCCTTCACTTCTTTTCCCATTGCCTTGCAATTTTTCCCTTCAAGTATGTATGTGTCCAATTCCATGACTATTCCAGGTAGTTTGTGCCAATTAACAACAGAGCTCACTAAAATAAATCTCATCATCATCCCTGTGGCTCCCTGGCAGATATTTTAAAGCTGAACCTTCTCTCTATGGGAACAATTTCTCTCTGTTTACCCTAATAAAATTATGTTTACAGAAATATGTTCAAACTGAAATAATGAAAGCTATTGAACTTGCTGCACAGAAGCAATGACTATTTTGAATGAATAATTTAAATATATTTATGTTTCTTCAGAATCAATAAAAATTGTCCCATTATACAATTCCATAGATTTTTTATTGGTCAAAATGAAGATGTTTTTTAGTGTTAAACAAATATTTGAGCAATAATTATTTAATTGTAAAAAAGATTTTAGTTGCTATTGTCAGCAATAACTATTTGTGTTCAATCAGTGCAATTTCTCTGGTATCTGGTAGAGCTGCTGCCTCACAGACCATGGACCCAGGTTTGACCCTGACCTCAGGCGCTGGCTGGGTGAATATTGCACATTATACATGTGACCACATGTATAATGTTCGGGTGCTCTGGTTTCCAACCACACCTCAATGATATGTAGGATTGTAAGTTAATTGGACTCTGTCAATTGCCCCGAGTGCGTAGGGAGTGGATGTGAAAATGGGAAAACAAAGAACCAGTGTGAATAGGTGATCGATCGTCAGCGTGGACTCGTGGGCTGTGGCGTGCTTCCATGTTGCATCTTTCAAGCAATCAACTCAAACTTAAGTATGATACAATAAGAGCACAGTAAGCAGCGGAATGGGACAACTGGCTTCTTTTGTCTTGAAGCCTGCATGGACCTGATGGGTTGAAATGGCCCCCTTCCCTACAGTGATAATTCTATAATTAGAAGAGTTTTAACAGCAGTTTGATTGTTTAAATGCACTAACACAAGTCAATAAACAGAAAATGTATTTTTTGGCTAGTCAGCTTGATAAATATATTTCCGAATATTCACAATTGAACCACCATTAGTTAATCAACTCGCGGGAAAACCAATGCAATTGACATCAATGCAATCGCCAGCAATTGCAATCATTGAAGTACCCTGATCTTAAGATCAAGCAACATGTTTTACCACTTAAGCCACACTCTGAACACAAATTTAAAATGGTGAATTTTGTTGTACTTTAATCTTAGTAAAATCAGGGAAAGAAAAAAAATCACTATTTCATCTATCTTTGAAACTATTTACTGAGTTGGGGCAGCACAGTGGTAATAGCGGGTAGAGCTGCTGCCTTACATCTCCAGTGATATTGACGGCCTGTGCTGTCTGTATTGAGTTTGCATGTTCTCCCTGTGACCACATGGATTTTCTCTGGGTGCTTTTATTTTCCCCTTATCCTAAAGACATGTGGGTTTGTTTTGGGGCGTGGGTTGGTAGGTTAATTTCTCCTATGTGTTGGTGAGTGACAGAATCTGGGTAATTGAGTTTTGGAGCCCAGCAGTGTGGAAACAAGCCTTTTGGCCCTGCGTCACTGTGCTGAACAAGTTGGTCCTCTGGGCTAGTCGGAAACTGGTTTTACCCTCATCCAAAGGCATGTGGGTGATGGATTAATTGTAAATTAATGTAAATGTAAATTGCCCCACGTGCATAGATGAATGGTAGAATCTGGGTCAGTCATGGAGCAATACAGCAGGGAAACAGGCCCTTTGTCCTGACTCTGGGCTAGTCTCATTTGCCTGCATTTAACACAAATCCCTCTAAGCCCTTCT
Source organism: Leucoraja erinaceus (assembly GCF_028641065.1). Taxonomy (NCBI): domain Eukaryota; kingdom Metazoa; phylum Chordata; class Chondrichthyes; order Rajiformes; family Rajidae; genus Leucoraja; species Leucoraja erinaceus. The sequence continues at coordinate 17,694,203 of NC_073407.1, forward strand.
TAATCATATCGCTAAATGGAACTGATGGGAATATGAGTAGAGTAAAATAGGATTTGTATAAATGAGTCGTTGAATGTCAGAATGAAAATGGTGGATGGAAGGGTCAGATTCTGCATTGTATAACTGTGAATGCATTGTATAACAGTTAAAAGCAATGCAAAAGTGGATCCTATTTGCCTCTGTATGCTCAATATTTAGAATAAAGTTTGGAAATAGAAATCACTAAGCAATTGCAGTCGTGGCTTTCCATATATGCACCAATTGAAGGACAAAATATCTGTCTTACAGCCACACGATACAAGTATGTGAACATGGCATTTGTATGTTGACTTAACTAACATTCATTACTCAAAAAAAGGATCTACAATAATCAAAACACTCACCTTTTTTACATTACATTTTATTACTTGTGGGCTGCACAGTGACGCTGCTGGTTGGGGTGCTGCCTCACAGCGCCAGAGACCCAGGTACGATCCTGATCTTGGTTAGTGTCTGTGTGGAGTTTGCACAGTCTCTCTGTGACCGCGTGAATTTCCTTTGAGTGCTCCTGTTCGCGTCAGTAGATTAATGAGCCTCTGCTAAAATTGCCCTCAGTGCGTTGGGAGTGGATGCAGAAGTGGGATAACATAGAATTAGTGTGAATGGGTGATTAATAGTCAGCATGGACTCAGTGGGCCAAAGTGTCTGTTTCCATGCTGTATTTCTAAACTAAATTAAACTTCAACGAATATAAAAGGAGGAAATATAAAATATAAAAGTTCACATTCGTACAGTGTGCGAGGAAGAGAACCGATCGCATGGGGTCAAATAATGATTTATCACTTGCTTTTTTTAATTTACTAATTAGTACAGCTCATATATCAGACAGCACTGATTTAGAGTATTTACGCTTGGTTTTGATTTGAACAAAGATGTATAGTATCACATCTACAAAAATCAATTGATGCTATTTGTCATGTCAATTAATATCAGACTTGTGTTCTCTCTGGAGTTTTTATACAGATGTGAAGAATCGTTGAAGACAAATATTTATTTGAATTCACTTATGGTATGAAACGAAACAGAAGGACTAATGCAGTTTCTTCCATTGGCTTTATTTACGCATTAGAATTGTTTAACATTGTATGCCAAATCCAAATTTTCTTAAGGTAATATCTAGAAAGTCTTCTCCAGTGAGAATATTTAGGTTTATGATTGTCATATGTACCTGGGTACAGTGACAAGCTTAAATTTGCATGCTATCCAATCAACTTAGATAATACTATACATAATACAATAAACCCAAACACAAGTACAATAGACAGGGCAAAAGAGTGCAGAATTTAGCTCTCAGCATTGAAGTGCACCAGTTCCAGTTACAAAGCCCATTGTCCACAATGAGGTAGAGGTGAATCGGACAGTAACCTCACAAACCTCATTTATGGAAGGACCGAACAAAAGCCTGATGACAGATTATGAGTGAGAACAGGAGGTTAAAGGGGCTGTCCCACTTGGGCGGCCTAATCTGCAAGTTTAGAACAGTGTCTTCGACCTTCAAACTCGCAGCATGGTCGACACGTGGTCCTAGGAGGTCTTATGAGGTTGCTGGAACTCTCCTTCATGCTCGAGTGCCTCAGCTAGGTCACAATTTTTTTTTCAGCATGTTGAAAAATGTTCCACGGGTAAAATTTGTTTGGCATGGTTTTTTTTGACATTGTGTAGTGGAGTGGGGTCGCTATTTAGATACAGGCAGTCGAGGGCAGCCGTAGGCAATCTCCTTCGCTGACCGGGCATTTTTATTGGCTCAATGGAGTTTTCAGAACCAAGGAAAACCGACTGGTAGGTAAAATGCCCGCTAAACCTTATTATACTTCTTTAAAGTGTCTCCACCCCTTAAAGATTCCAGCATCTGCAGTTTTTTTGTGGCCCCAGGGTAAGGTAACCTATTTGTACATTTCTTAAGGGGGTTGGACAGGCTAGATGCAGGAAGATTGTTCCCGATGTTGGGGAAGTCCAGAACAAGGGGTCACAGTTTAAGGATAAGGGGGAAATCTTTTAGGACCGAGATGAGAAAAACATTTTTCACACAGAGAGTGGCGAATCTCTGGAATTCTCTGCCACAGAAGGTAGATGAGGCCAGTTCATTGGCTATATTTAAGAGGGAGTTAGATGTGGCACTTGTGGCTAAAGGGATCAGGGGGTATGGAGAGAAGGCAGGTACAGATACTGAGTTGGATGATCAGCCATGATCATATTGAATGGCGGTGCAGGCTCGAAGGGCCGACTGGCCTACTCCTGCACCTATTTTCTATGTTTCTATCAAAGTGCAACAACCATTATCAATAGACTGCAATAGATTATGAATAAATTACTGCAACTGAATACTCAGTTCAATAGCTAGCATGTATTGGAAGGAACTGCAGATGCTGATATAAATCAAAAATAGACACAGAAAGCTGGAGTAACTCAGCGGGAAAGACAATGCCGGGGCTACCTGAAGTGAGAGAAATCAATATTCATACCACTGGGCTGTAAGCTGCCCGAGCGGAATATGAGATGATGTTCCTCCAATTTGCATTTAGCCTCATTCTGGCAATGGAGGAGACCCAGGACAGAAAGGACTGTGTAGGAATGGGAAGGAGAATTAAAGTGGGAGATCAGGCAGGTTCAGGTAGCCTGAACGAAGGTGTTCTGCGAAACGATCGCCCAGTTTACGTTCGGTCTCGCCGATGTATAAGAGTCCACATCTTGAACAACAGATAGAGTAGATGAGGTTGGTGGAGGTGCAGGTGGACCTCTGCCTAACCTGAAAGGATTGTCGGGATCTCTGGACAGAGTCGAAGGAGGAGGTATAGGGTGGACAGGTGTTGCATCTTCTGCGGTTGCAGGGGAGCGGGTGGTTTGGGTGGGAAGGGATGAGTTAACAGGGGAGTTGCAGAGGGAATGGTCTCTGCGGAAGGCAGATAGGGGTGAAGATGGGAAAATGTGGCTAGTGGTGGGATCCCGTTGGAGGTGGTGGAAATATCGGAGGGTTATGTCTAGTATGCATTGACTCACTATAGCCAATACATGATTAAAAACCTGTTTCTGTATATTTTTTTAACATCCATACATAGCAGATTATTGTTAATTAGTAAACATTCTGGTGTATAAGTGTAGATCAGGTTATACAAACCAGTTTCTGCTATTCGTGTATCAGTTTGGCATTCACTAGATTTCCAACTTCAGATACTTGTTTCACTTTCAGCTCAAGCCAAAACACTTTGGACTGTATATTCAGGACATTAAGCGCTTTAATATTCTTGGAACATCTCCAAAAAGCCTTCTTGTAAGGTTTTAATCTTTCATTTAATGCAGCGTAACTGCAGCCTAATCAGTTTTGAGATTTCAGCATGAAACCAATATGTTTCACCCTTACATTCCACACGTCAGAAAACATAATATTCTCCCTTTTGAAGTCACGGAGAAATGCGGCACAGAGGCTCACGTGTCCATGCTGGCCGTGAGCACTCTATCTAATGCCAATCCTACCCTAACCCATTCCATTCCCTGTACATTTCCATCAACTGCACCCAGATTTGATTGGAGATGAATGTGTAGGTAACTGCAGTGGCTGGAATCTTGAGCAAAACACTAAATACTGGAAGAACTCAGCAAGTCAAGCAGAATCACCAGAGGAAATGGTGAGGTAGCATTTTGGGTCATAAGGCCATAAGTGATAGGAGAAGAATTAGGCCATTCGGCCCATCAAGTCCACTCCGCCATTCAATCACTCCCTCCTAACCCCATTCTCCTGCCTTCTCCCCATAACACCTGACACCCGTACAAATCAGGACCCCACAGGCTCCAGACCAGATTTGTTTGGTTTAGTTTATTTATTGTCACGTGTACAGAAACAGCAAGCAGTGTCACCACATTCTGGTGTCACTTGCAACTTACAAGTCTTTGAAAAGTCCGCTCTTGTCCTCAGGAGATATGCAATTTCTTATTTTCTCACCGTAAGGCCCGTGTCCTGGCTGCACTGGATCGATTAGGTGGGAGGTCGGCCTTGCCCAGCGCAATGCGCATGATGCTGTCAGCTTTTTCCGCCATAGAAACATAGAAATTAGGTGCAGGAGTAGGCCATTCGGCCCTTCGAGCCTGCACCGCCATTCAATATGATCATGGCTGATCATCCAACTCAGTATCCCGTACCTGCCTTCTCTCCATACCCCCTGACCCCCTTAGCCACAAGGGCCACATCTAACTCCCTCTTAAATATAGCCAATGAACTGGCCATCTGCAAACAAAGAGCAATTTACCTACCAATTTTGGGATGTGGGAAAAGACCGGAGCCCCCAGAGAAAACCCATGTGGAAACCATAGGAAGAACGTGTAAACTGCAGACAGACAGCAGCGGAGATCAGGACTGCAGCATATGTGCCACTCACCTCAACATTCTCACCATCCTGCAGGTAATTGCTACCTACACCCCATACCCCAACCACTCGATGTGAAAGAGCAGAAATCTAAATAAGTGCAGTGCACAATGTTAAAATAAATCAATCTCTAAGCCACTATCCATTTCTATTTAAATATTTATGTCCCTTCTAATCAATCGACTAATAAAATATCAATTAGAAATGGTGCTATTTTTGTATTTCTGTTCAATAACGTAGAATGGAGGCATGTCATTTTATTGATATATAAATGCGTAGATTTTTCTTTCGAGATACAGCATGGAAACCGGAGGAGATGCCGTAAACATGACTCCTTGTGTTCTGCTTCACTTTAATCTCTACTATTCTAACTATTACAATCATCATACTCTTGTACTTGGCTATAATTGTGCCATGTACATACAATTCCGTACAGTAAGATTTTACTGAATTGTATGTAAAACAAAAAACGTCACTGTATCTAGGAACATATGACATTGACTACCATTGAACCTTCAGTCATTGAGTCCAAGCTGACCATCGATCACCCGTTCATAGTAGTTCTGTGTTCTCCCACTTTATTCATCCACTCCTTACACATTAGGGGAAATTTACAGCGGGCAGATAACCTACAAACCCGCACATCTTTGGGATGTGGGAGGAAACCAGAGCACCTGGAGGAAACCCACACAGTTACAGAGAGAGTACAAAACTCCACACAGATAGCACCCCAGATCAGGAGTCACTGTGGTGGATGTTTATGTTAAAATGGATTTTGTGTGTTCCGCTGCTTTTTATTTGTATGACTGACTTGGCAAATGAAATTCCTTGTATGTTGCAAAACATACTTGGCTAATAGAGTATTATTGTGATTGTGAACCTCGGTCTGAGGCAGCAGCTCTACCTGCTGCGCCACTGTCAATCATGGTTGAAGGCGCTATTATTAATCAGAGAATTAGAAATGTAATTCCTCACATTTTTCTCTCTGAGTGTTATAAAATGTAATTAGATGAAATAGACACGGCAAAAGCTTCAATATATCCCCCAAGCGTCTGCTGCTGTTACTGCTTTATTGGTGGAAGAACACATCTCAGAAAGCCAGCAAGAATGGCAGAATGCAAATGACATAACATGGGAAATATAATAAATTTGGAGTGAGTCAGGACTGGTGATAAACCAGCCAACTTGCTGGCAGGTGCAATCATCTTGAGCAGCTCAAGAATATTACACATTCACATGAACATCAGGATGAGTTTACAAAGTCGAGTCAAGTCAAGTTTAGACCAAGTGCAAATTGAAAGAACAATATGTCATGTTCTGCTCGGGAGAAAAATTCCAATTTCAGATAACTGACACCTCTGTTCTCTTCCCACACACTGCACACCTAGTTTGTTTCGGCTCGAAACGTCGCCTATTTCCTTCGCTCCATAGATGCTGCTGCACCCGCTGATTTTCTCCAGCATTTTTGTGTACCTTAGTTTTTTTTCTTCCTTTGTTCACCTATTCTATCTATGGTAGAACATAACATGCTGGAGTAACTCAGCGGGTCAGGCAGCATCGCTAGAGAACATGGGTAGGCAATGTTTTGAATCAGGACCCTTCTTTTGACTGTAGTAGCGGGGAGAAAGCTGGAAATGAAGTGGGGGTTGGAAATGTGTAGGAAGGAACTGCAGATGCTGGTTCACTAAGGGTCTCGACCCAAAACATCACCCATTCCTTCTATCCAGAGATGCTGCCTGTCCTGCAGAGTTACTCCAGCTTTTTGTGTCGAATCTGACCAAGGGTCTCAACCTGAAACATCGCCCATTCCTTCTATCCGGAGATGCTGCCTGTCCCACAGAGTTACTCCAGCATTTTGTGTCTATCTGGGGGTGGGACCTGATAGTTGGATGCAGGTGATGGGGGGTTTTGATTGGCAGATATACGGTCAAAGGATAGAGATGAAAAGGTGACAGAAGGGTGACAAAGGGGAGCAAAGGAGACAAAAAGGAAATATCCTTTATCCCACTTGATCCGTCTGCCCATCATCCCTTCCCTACCTGTTTCCATCGATCACTCACCAGCCTCTGTCTCACACACACTTCGCTCATACTGCTGGGTACCGGCAAACGTTACTTGCCATCCGAGTCCTGATGCAGGGTGTTGACCCAGAATGTTGACCTTATGTCTCCACAGGTGCCATTTGACCCACTAAGTTCTTCCAGCATTGTGTCATTTGAAGCAAATACTAAATTATTTGGTGATCATTGCAAACATCATGTCATGCCAGTATGGCATTTTTATAGATGCCCTAGACAATAACTAACATATTCAACCCCAGTGTTTTGCATTTCAAGGCATTAATACAATTCATCCATGGAAGGATCAATAAATGTTTCTTAATTTGAAAAATGATTTTTTTTAAATGCTCTCGGGGTCAGATCGCCTTGCGCATGGGAGCTGAGATTCTTCCCCCCCCCCCCCGATGCAGGAGCTTGATTGCCCCGTACGGGAGCCAACATCGTCCCGTCAATGGAAGGCCCGAGGTCCCCGACCGTGGGAGAACAAAGAAGGGCAGAGATTGAACGTTTTTTCACCTTCCATCACAGTGAGGAATGTGGAGGAGTCACTGTGGTGGATGTTCATGTTAAAATTTACTTTGTTTTGTTTTATTGCTTTTTAATGGTATGACTGTACGGCAAATCAAATTCCTCGTATGTTGCAAAACATACTTGGCTAATAAAATATAATTATGATATTACCCAAATTATTTTTCCTCCTTTGTGATTTGCTTCATTGTGTTTGGCAGCATTGACGAATGCCAGGGATCACTTTGAGCCACACAGTTTTCATCAATGGATTAATAACAAATTATAGATTAGAATACTTTTGAGATACTTTGAAAAAAAGGGCAGCGGAAGATGGGTTGATATTTGGCAAACATCAAAGATTGAGATTTTCATGAGGGGTCTTCCACAGCATTTGAAAAGGATGAGGGATAGTGACAAAAGGAAATCACAAACTATGTCTGGCAGAAGACTAGATGTATCATTGATAAATCCAGTAAGTAGGGAGGTATTAGAACTTAGAACAGGAAAGCACAGGAACAGGCTCTGCGGCTCACTATATCTGTATCAAGATATAGTGGTGATCCATATCACATAATTCCCTGCATATGTATGTGCCGAAGTAAAAGCTTCTTAAATGCCACTGTTGAACCTGCCTCCACCAACAACCCTGCCAGCACATTCTAAGTACCCACCAATCTGTGTGAAAACCTTGCTCTGCACATCTACATTAAACTCCCCCCCCCCGACCTCTCACCTTAAAGACAAGACTTTGCCTTCCATCACAGTGAGGAGGAGATTCACTGTGATGGATGTTTGTGTGAATTGTGTTGGTGTGCGTCTTTTCTTGTATGACTGCAGAAACCAAATTTTGTTTGAACTTCATGTGAGGGATTGTTAAAAAAAAGAAAAAACAAAGCTATGCCCTCTGGTCTTTGGCATTTCCACCGTGGGGAAAAGATTCTTACTATCCTATTTATGCTTCTCATCATTTTGTATACTTCTATCAGGTCTCCTCTCAACCGCCAATGTTCTGGTGAAAACAGCCCAAAGTTGTCCAATCTCTCCTTACACCTAATTCCATCTAATCCAGGCAGTAGGAACTGCAGATGCTGGAAAATCGAAGGTAGACAAAAGTGCTGGAGAAACTCAGCGGGTGCGGCAACATCTACGGAGCGAAGGAAATAGGCAACGTTTCGGGCCAAAAGCCTTCTTCAGACTGATGTAGGGTGGGGGGGGGGTCGGGAAGAAGAAAGGAAGAGGAGGAGCCAAAGGGCTGAGGGAGAGCTGAGAAGGGGAGGAGACAGGGAGGGCTACCTGAAATTGGAGAAGTCAATGTTCATGCTGAAGCGAAACTGCCCAAGCGAAATATGAGGTGAGGATCCTCTAATTTCCAGTGGTCCTCACTCTGGCCATGTGGGAGGCCCAGGACAGAAAGGTCGGATTCGGAATGGGAGGGGGAGTTGAAGTGCTGAGCCACCGGGTGATCAGGTTGGTTATCGCGGGCCGAGCGGAGGTGTTCGGCGAAGCAATCGCCGAGCCTACACTTGGTCTCATCTATGTACATCAGTTGATATCTAGAGCAGCGGATGCAATAGGTGAGGTTGGAGGAGGTGCAGGTGAACCTCTGTCGCACCTGAAACGACTGCTTGGAGTCAAGGGGGGAGGTAAAGCGACCAGTGTAGCATTTCTTAGTCTAGTAAACCTCATCTGCATCCTCTCCAAAGCCTCTGCATCTTTCCTGTAATGGGTATTCAAAGCAATAACTGGTATCATGAATAACCTTAAACATTAAAATATTCTATGAAATGCAATTGGTACTATTTCATACGTTAGTTTTCAACCAAAGTGTTGTGAATTTGAGTTGCGAGTTGCAGAGACCACAGATTGCACTTTTCCTGCTTAAACTCACATTTCTTGTGACAATCCATTAGTTTGCCTCTCCTCATCCAGAGCAGCCTTTATTATTGGCAATTCCCAATAGATCAAATCATATCTAGTGTGCAGCATATGGAAAACTTTCTAAGTTGTCCCTCCAGATCTATATAAAGCCAAAATCTCAGAAATACGTTTACCAAATGGATCATAAAAGCAGCAATAATCAGCAATGGGTCTACAAATATTTCTGGTGCAATGCACTTGACTGACAACGTTTCACAGTATAATCCAGTTTCTCCGTCCAGGGATATTGCCCGGCTTGCTGAATGTTTAGTGCTTTTCAGTTTTAATTTCAAATTTTCAGCATTGTTCTTTTTTCTCTTCAGAACGGCACATTGCGTCTTAACTGTGTGTGTCTGGTTAAAACACAAATTACTGTACAAAATGCATCATCTGGAGTTGGACAAGGATGCCATTTTATGAAATGCAATCGGCAGCCATTAAAACGTAGTAGGACAATCTTGTTTTAAAGTCATCCTGTCACCAATCAAGGAAGTCAATCATTAGCTCCATTTGTATTGAACAATGAAATTAGATTAGACTAATGGGCCATACATCAACTTGCACCAGCTAAGTAGACTTCATGTATGCAAACAGCTAACATCAGCTCTTTGAAACTGATTCAAATGCAACAGACCACACATTGTATATCTTGGTATGGTGCATGATGAGCACAAAGTGGTTTTAGATTGGATAGTCAATATATGGAACAAACACACAAAAGATCGCAACCCATGAATTACAAGGGTTCTACACAGTACAGATCGAGTGATTGTGAGCCACAAGTGCACTCGAGATCGTCAATCACAATTATATTGTTGTATCATGTTGTATGGAAGAAAGGGATGAAATTCTGTGAAAATCATTTAAGTCATCTTTAATCCCAAGGGGCCTACTAAGTGGAAGACTGAGCTGAGGTCAGGCAAAGGAGGCAGATACACAAATGAATACAGGGCAGCCAGTCATCTTGTACACCTTCTAAAAGGACATTATGGAAAGCTGAGCAATAGAGACCACCAAGCAGGGTAATTTATTTAAAGGAGCACATCAAACAGTATCACAAGGAAATGCAGGTGCTAGAATCTTAAGCTAAACACAAAGTACTGGAGGAACTCAGGTCAGGTGGCATCTGTGGAGGGAATGGGGAGGCACCATTTTGTGTCAGAATCCTCCTTCAGACCAATTGTAGTTGGGAGAGAAAGCCGGAAAAGAAAGTGGTGTTTGTGCAAAGGCTGGCAATTGATAGGTGGACACCGACACCTAGGTAAGGGGGAGTTGGGGGTTGGGGGTTAATTGACAGAAGTGGCAAAGGTTGGAGGTGAAAACGTGACAAAAGGGTGTCAGATAAAGAGACAAGATGAGGAGTGAAATGTAAACCTAGAGTGTGGGCTACACTGGGGACTGAAAAGAGGGGGGTAAAAAAAAGAGGGACTCAGGGATAGATGTAAAACAGCAGGGAGACTGGTGAGTGGGTGGTGGGAGACTGGGTGTGGGTGAAAGCTGTGTGTACCAGGATGAAGGTGGCAACACTGTAAATCAGAGGGGGAAGAGGGGTGTTACTTAAAATTGGAGAATTCAGTTTTCATACTGTTGCATTGTTAACTACCCAAGCGGTTTACAAAGTGCTGTTTCTCCAGTAAGCTTGTGGCCTCACTCTGGCAATGGAGGGGGCCAAGGACACAGTAGATACCAATTAACATACAATCCTGCAGAGCTTTGGGATGAGGGAGTAAATTGGAACACCCAGAAGAACCCACGCAGTCACAGTGAGAACGTGCAAGCCCCACACAGACAGCAGATCAAACCTGGGTCTGTGGCGTTCTGAGGCAGCAGCACCCCAGCTGCACCAATGTGGCACCATACAATATCTTCACAAATTATAACCATCACTTGCAACAAGATTGGAAGAAGAAATCATTTAACCACTTGTTAAGAGGAGCAAGGTATCTCTAATATTAACATTTGCACTTTGGGGAATGCATAAAAAAACAAGGCAACAGCACATTAACTCTAGAAACTATGTGACGGCAAACTTTGTGAGATTGGATACTTGAGGCGGGTTAGCGGATAAACAGAGAAACGTTCATAACTGCTCTGCCCAGGACAAGAAGGCTCTGCAAATAGTGCGTTCGGCCGAACGCAATATGGGAACTTCACTCGCCCCTCTGCAGGATCTATACATCAGAAGGTGTAACTCCAGAGCCAATAAGATCATGGGAGACCTCTTCCACCCCTGCAACGGACTGTTCCAGCTGCTATGGTCAGGCAAACGCCTCCGTTGCCATGCTGTGAGAACGGAGAGGTTGAGAAGGAGTTTCTTCCCAGAGGCCATTAGGACTGTAAACTCCTACCTCACCAGGGTCTAACGTTACTATACCATTCTACTGTTTGTTTAAAAATTGCTGTTTTTTCCTTCCTCCCACAATATGCAATACGTAAAAGAATATGTGATTCTAGTCCATTCTGTTTGTAGTTTGTTGTTGTTTGTTTTTTGCACAAAGTCCACGAGCATTGCCACTTTTCATTTCACTGCACAACCCGTATGTGTATGTGACGAATAAACTTGACTTGATAACTCATTAGAAAGGTCCACAGAATGGTAAAAAGCAGTAAGAAGGATAAAAAGCAGTAAATATATATAATTGCTGCCATAAAATTTAATGTTGCCAATTTTTCAGTATTCAGCAGTAGAAGAATTGGTTGATGGCTGAACTATAAAATCTGTCACAAAAACCAATTAAAAATGATCATAAAATACTTAATGAACTAGTGTTCACTGAATATGTTAGGAGCCTAACATCACCCATAATTAATGATAATTAAGATTTATTTTTAATGATAGCCATCTTAGATCGGCTTAGTGAGCTCAGAACTGACACATTATTGTGAATGCAAGTATTCTATGATTGTCAATGAAGATATTTTGCTGAGTCATTTTGGGAGTTACAAATAATGGCCTCCTAAACTGCACAGCACTAATACTCGGTAGTTATTGTTGGTGTTGATGAAATGAAACATTCTACATCAGTATATTCAGCACTTGACAGATCTGGACATTGCTGTTGTGTATTAAAAACGGCACAATGGTGCAGCTGGAAGTCCTGCTGCACCACAGCGCCAGAGACTGACCTCGGGAGCTGTCTGTCAAGTTTGCACATCCTCCCTGCGACCATATGGGTTTCTTCTGGGTGCTCCGGTTTCCTCCGACATCCTAAAGACGTGCGGGTTTGTGGATAAATTGGCCTCTGTCCAATTTCCCCTATTGCGTCCACAGAGTGGATGAGAAAATGGGATAACAGAGAAGTAGTGTGAACTAATGATTGATGGTTGGCATGGTCTTGTGGGCCAATGTACCTGTTTCCATGTTGTATAGAGTACAGAAACAAGCCCTTCAGCCCAACATGTTCATGCCGACCAAGGTGTCCCATCTGCACGTCCCACCTGCCCGCGTTTGGCCCATATTCAAGATTCAAGATTATTTAATGACCACACAGTCAAGCTGGTGGAATTCATATTCAGTACAGGATGTTACACAATAAGCTGATTCCCGTCAAACATAACATAAAACACAAACAACATACAGTATATAGTACATGCACGAGGTGGCTTTGTGATATTATCATGGAGAGTTCAGAGTTCGAATTGCATATGGATAGAAACTGTTTTTAAATCGTGATGTTTTGGCAGGCAGTGAGCTGTAGCGCCTCCCTGAGGGCAGCAGGTGGAAGATGTGGTGTGCTGGGTGGGAGGTATCAGAAATGATTTTCTTCACCCTTGACACGGACCGTTTGAGATTGAGTGATTCTATTGATGGGAGGGGAGTGCTGATGATTTTGGATGCTTTGTTGACAATGCGCTGTAGTTTATTACGGGAGTGAGTGTCTAAACTGCTGTACCAAACTGTTATTGATGAAGTGAGCATGCTTTGGATGATGGCTGTGTAAAATCGGATTAGGAGATGTTTCCTCCCTCTGAACTTCTTGAGCTGACGGAGAAAGAAGAGTCTTTGGTTGGCTTTTTTATAAATGTGATCTGAATTGGTTTTCCATTTGAGGTTATTGCTTATGTGAGTGCCAAGAAATTTGAATGAGTCAGTGGTGGATATGGGTTCGCCGGAGAAGAGTAGGGGGGGTCTTGGATTACGTCTAAGGTCGATGATAAGTTCATGGGTTTTTGATGTGTTGAGTAGGAGGTTATTGTCTGTGCACCAAGTGACTGCTTTGTTTGTTTGAGTGTGGTATTCTGTTTCATTGTTGTTAGAGATGAGACCTATGATGGTTGTGTCATCTGCGTATTTGTATATTTTGACTGAACTATACTGGGATGCGAGTTGAATTTGTATAGAGTGAGAATAACCAGGGTGACAAGACGCAGCCCTGAGGGGCTCCTGTACTGAGGTGCAGAGGTTGAGATGTGGTGTTGTGTATCTTCACCCTTTGTTGTCTGTTCCAAAGGAAGCTATGGATCCAGTGACAGATGCAGGGGTCAATGTTCATGTCCGTTAATTTATGGAAGAGTTTGACCGGGTTGATGGAGTTGAATGCAGAACTGAAGTCCATGAACAGGATGCGGGCGTAAGTGTTGGCGGTTTCCAGGTGTTGCAGAGTGTGATGGATGGCCAGGTTGACTGTGTCTTCTACTGACCTGTTGGCTCTATATGCAAATTGATATGGGTCCATGTTGGAGGAAGTGCTGGTTTTGAGGTGAGCGAGAATAACCCTCCAAACCTTACCTATCCGTGTATCTTCCAATCAAAAATGAAATTCTGAACTGCAAAATAGTGAAGCATAGGTTAGAAAACTGAAGCACAAGATAAATTTTGATTGTAGTGTATCTGGAGGTGTGGTAAATCTGACTGTCAACATAAACATTAGCCTGGCTTGCTGTGGGCTAACATGCCTAGACTGGGCTGAATAGCCTCTATTTATGTGTAAGGAAATAAAAGAAGGGTGATGTGGTGACAGTGTTATCCACCTTTTCTCCTCTGGCCTTTGTCCGCTCCACCCATCTTCCAATAATCCCCTTCATCTATATCCAGCTATAACATGCCAGCTTTGCCCTGTCCCACCTGTTTTCCAACTTGCACCGCTCTACTCCAATAAGTCTCGATCCAAAATATTGCCTGTCCCTCCCCAGATGTTGCCTTATCCGCCGAGTTCCCCAGCACTTTGTATTTGGCTCTCCCCAAAAACATGTTGGTTGGCAGGTTGTCTAATTTAAATTTAACCGAAGCATTGGTATGTGAAAAGGAGAAGACTGATACTTGGTGACTGATAGATCATAGAACAGTACAGCACGGGAATGGGGGCCCCTGGCACACAATGTTTGTGCTGATCATGAAGCCTAGCTGAACTGATCTCATCTGCCTGCACATGATCCATATCCCTCTGTTCCCTGCACTTCCATGTGCCTATCCGAAAGCCTCTTAAACACCACTATCATATCTGCCCACACGACCACCCCTGGCAATGCTTTCCAAGCCCCAATCACCCACTGTAAGGAGGTTTACCAGAATGCTGCCTGGATTAGAGGGTTTCAGCTACAGGAAGAGTTTGGATAGACTTGGATTGTTTTCTCTGTAATGTCGGAGGTTGAGTGGAGACTATTGAGTCTCGTTCTCAAACAGCCTTAGCATATTTGTATTCTCCACACTGACCTTGCTGTTCTCCACAACTTTCTCCTTGGTGAATACAGATGCAGAGTACTCATTTAGTACCTCATCCACATCCTTCAACTTCAAGCATAGATTCCCCCTTTTATCTTTTAGTGGTGCTGCCTTCTCCATGGTAACTGTCTTATTTTTAACGTACATATAAAAAGCCTTAGTGACAGACCACAGAGATGAGCAAAAACAAAAACCCTTAAGTAACTTGACTTTATACTTTTACTGCTTCTGGGGGTTTTGTTTTTAGGGTGGGCACTATTTACTGTCCAACTCTTAATTCCCTTCAATATGAGTTATTTTACAGGCCATTCCAGAGGGCAGTGAGGAGTCAATCATATTGGATTGGAAGGATCAAATCTCATGGCTAGAAAGGGTTAAATGGGCTATTGTCCAAAGGCAAACAAATGCGAAAAGCTCAGTCTGCCAACTTGGTTGGCATGGCCAAGGTGGGCCAAAGGACGGTATTCCATGCTGTACAGCTCCTTGACTCTATTGGTGTGTCTGCAATCAAATTAGGTTAGACGGTATTAAAGAGAGATTTCCTTCCCTTTTTATTCCAAGCGTTTCAATTAATTTTAAATCCTCAGCTACCATGCCTCCAGATCTACAGCGTGGATTTGCTCCACTAATATAAAGCACTGAAGTCGAAGAAACTCTGGAAAAGAACTTCAAATTACATTTAATAACAGATAAAGAACTAGACCATGGGTGATGGGGTTGGAGATGTGAAAGGACAGATTGAACTAGCCAAACAACCTTGGAACAGTCCATGGGCAGCAAACAAGATACTCTGGAATTCAGGCAGCTGCTGCTCTTGCAGCCGTGGATGGATGAGCTGCAATAAAGCAAACAGCCTTCCTCAGTTGTTTTTGAAGAGACTCCAGTGCAATTTAGTGTCAATAAAATACTATATCAATCATACTACACAGCATTTCACCGAGACTAGTGTAAATCTAAAGATCAACTGATTCCATCAGAACACTATTAGGAAACGTAGGCAGAAATCTGAGTGAACAGCATTGATTATTATACATTTATCTGCGTGTTGTTATGTTAAGCGGCCTGTTATGCTGCTGCAAGTAAGAATTTCATTGTTCCTTTGCAGGTACATATAATAATTAAACACCCTTGGAATTGCATTCATCTTTCGACTGGCCTTCAAAGGTACCTGGTAATATCTGGAAAATAACAGAATGGGCAAGACAACCCGTTCAATATCGTGCAAAGTAGACATATAACATTTGAATGGTCAGAATAACCTTCACTTAAGTATTGCACCATGCATTCATTTTACCAAAGTCATCAATGATCTGATGCACTTCGAGTTATGTGATGAGATAAAACTGTTTATCATGAACCAATTGGCAATCTTTCTATCAGAAGAGATATAATTATCTCAAAGCAGCTGTATATAGGACAATCATTTGAAAGCAAACTGCTTAAGATGACCTAAATTAATTTGGTCAGGGTAGAGGTAACCGACCCAATTTAGGATAGATTACAAAATACAGTGCGTTGTGATTCTTTGTAATTCTTCAAACTTCCACAAATCCTGAGCTGACAAAAGTTGACAAGTTGAGTGGATTTAATCTTAGATTTGGAGCATCAAACTTCAATGCAAAATTGTACAATAAATACTTCATAAAAAGAGTATGATAGAATAAAATATTTAGATACTGAATGAGGTGGTTCATCAAGATCGCCACACTACTTTTTTTTTTAAGATATTGAGAACCTCTTAACCTGGTGCAAGACAACAACCTCTTCCTCAATGTCAGCAAGACAAAGGAGACTATGATTGACTTCAGGAAGCAAAGCAGTACACACACCCCCGGTATACACTGATGGTGCCGAAGTAGAGATGGTCAAAAGCTTCATGTTCCTCGGAATAAATATCACCATCAATTTGTCCTGGTCCAACTACATCGGAGCTATGGCTAAGAAAGAACACCAACACCTCTACTTCATTAGAAAGCTTAGGAAATTCAGCATGTCTCCAACAACTTCTACGGATGCGCCATAGAAAACATTTTATCAGGATACATCACAGCCTGGTTTGGAAACAGCTCCATCCAAAACCACAGGAAATTACAGAGCGTTGTGGACATAGTCCTGACCATCAACCACCCATCTACCTTATTGGAGACCTATTAACTAACTTTAATTGGACTTTATTTAACACTAAATGTTGTAGCCTTTGTCCTTTATCTGTACACCTTAGATGACTTGATTGTAATCATGTATAGCCTTTTCTTTGACTGGATAACACGCAAATAAAAGCTTTTCACTGTACCTTGGTACACATGATAATAAACTGAACTAAAGTTACATTTAAAATAAAAATATTCCAGATTTATATTTTCAGAACTGAATTCAATCCCAGCAATGAAGCAAATTAATGCAGATAAAGTCAAAATAAAGATTTTAATTAATGGCCATCTCGATTATGCATTTAGTAACTTGTAGAAGGAAGAAATGGTGAGGATGGACAATACCAGCAAATCTAGCGGGTCATATTTGGTTTCATTCCAAGAGAATATAGTGCTGGAAACTTCACTAGTCCTTGTATAAAAATGTATTGCTATATACAACAAGGTGAGTGGCCTGGAGTTAACAAGTGAATTGATCAGTAAAATAGTCATCATACAACACAAGGAAGTCAAGAGTATTTGTCAGTTATTTAAAAGCACAGTGAGTTTTACTGCACTGCTCTTTCACCATATTCCTGTTAATTTTAGCTTCTTATTAATTCCCCTTTGAGTGTAACTGTTGAATCTGCTTTGCGATACCAGAACATAAATATCGCACAAATCAAAAATCCTTAGTCGGTGTCTTAAATGAAATTAGGTTGGGAGGACTCCTACTCATTAGTTTTCACCTTCTCCAGTTGCTGGCTGATGAGGGCAATTATAGCTGCCCTGCCTCCCAAGTTTGAAGATCAGATAATTTAGTTTGAATGAGGGACAGGGAATACCTTCTAAGTTATTGCAAATATAATTCCAGACCGAGTAGAGGTCTCAATGATCAATAAAGTCCATGACCTCAGCTCCATTTTCCTCACCACACCTCACATTCCTTGATCCCCTTAAGAATCCAAAATTTTCATCCCTCAATCTAAAATGACTCTGCATTCATGGACCCCACCTCCCATCAACCATATAAAACTCAAAAGATTCACAACTTTGGGAGAAAAAATGGTCTGTCCATTCCCTCCATAGATGCTACATGACCTGCTGAACTCCTCCAGTACTTTGTGTTTCGCCCTAAACACTTGACCTTTTGACTAAAGTCCCCAATTCCAGACTCTCGAGCCAGAGGATACTGGCCTGTACCATCTACCTCATCTTTCCCCCTCGGGTTCTTGTGGGTTACAACACAATTACCCCTCATTATTACCCTTCAAAACTCCAGAAAGAAGAAGCTACTTTACCTTTCTTCATTGAGTAACTCCCTCAGCCCAGGGATTAATCTAGTCCAGCACTACTCCACCATTTCTATAGCAAGTATATACTTCCTTATGTGCAGAGACAAATATAGTACACTGTACTTTGAATGTGTACAACTGCAATAAGACTTCATCGCTCCTGTACTTTTACTGTGGGCTTGTGCGATTCCATATCAGGCTGAGGCTTAGATACCAGGGATGAGGAGGGTGGGTGGGAAAAGAAACAAAGAAACGATCGTTGGTTCACATAATTTAACTTAGCAAGATCTTGTTTTAAATAAAAATCAAATAAATCTTTTTGCATGATTGTAAACAATATATTTTACATTATAATGCACAAAACTGTTTTCTTTTCACATGCACTCTTATTTACATATCAACAAACACCATAAAACACCAGCCCAGTCCTCCAACTAGCAGCATTGTCACATGGATCCCATAGATAAAGAGTTCATTCATGGTGTTAAAGTCAACACGCCTACGCCCCAGCAACAGAAGCACTATGGACAGCTTGTATTGAAAGCGCAAGGACACACGTATGGAGAAGTACTGGATGCAGAACAGGATAGAGAGTGCCACCCAGAGTATGGATGTAAAAAGACTGCAGCTGAAGTACAGCAGGAAGCGGATGAAACTAAACAGCCACCGTGGTTTCAAGTAAAGGTCGAAGTTGTATTTGGTCCGGACAAGGTGCGCCGTCCGAACAGGGCCACATGTCGAGTGTAGACATGTAGAGTGGGGGCCGTGGAATGAACGCACCCGCCGGGGGATTGGGATTAAAGGCATCAAGGCAGCTTGCTGCAATGTTCTCTCGGTGACAGGAGTCCCAGAAAAAGTGGCTTTGCAAACAGCAAACAAATCATCGTCCGTTAGTGGTCAACAGCTTCTTACTGTTTCCTTTCCAAAGGTCTGCAAAAGAGAAACAAAAAAAGTGTTAAAATGCATCAAAACAAGTAACAACACAGGAACACTTAAATTCTACCAAAAAAAAAATTACAGAGTGCTGGTGAAACTCAGCAAGTCAGGCAGCATCTCTGGAAGACATAGATAGTTTATATTTTCAGGTCAGGGCCATTCTTCAGAATCCTTTACTTTGTGTTTTTTTTTGTAAACCAGCACCTGCAGTTCCTTATGTCCACCAGTCACAGTCTGAGCATTTTGGTTTATACTGGGACATTTTTAGACTTTACTTTGGAGATAGTGTGGCAACAGGCCCTTTGGCCCACCGAGTCCATACTGTCCAGTGATTACACTAGCACTATCGTACACACTATGGACAATTACAAAACCCAATTAACCTACAAACCTGTATGTATTTGGAATGTGGAAGGAACCTGGAGCTCCGAGAGAAAACCCACATGGAAATGCCACCACCATGCTTCACCATAGGTATGGTATTGACCAGGTGATGAGTCCTGGCTTCTTCCAGACGTGACGCTTGGCATTCAGGCCAGAGTTCAATCTTGGTTTCATCAGACCAAAGAATCTTGTTTCTCGTGGTCTGAGAATCCTTTAGGTGTCTTTTGGCAAACGGCAAGCAGGCTGTCATGTACCTTTTACTGAGGAGTGTCTTCCGTCTGGCCACTCTACCATAAAGTCCTGATTAGTGGAGTGCTGCAGATATAGTTGTCCTTCTGGAAGGTGCTCCCATCTCCACAAAGGAAATCTGGAGCTCTGCGAGAGTGACCTTGGTCATCTGCCTGACCATGACCCTTCTCCCCCGATTGTTCAGTTTGGCCAGGCGGCCAGCTCTATGTTCCAAAGTTCTTCCATTTAAGAATGACGGATGCCACTGTGCTCTTCGGGACCTGCAATGCTGCAGAAATTGTTTTATACCCTTCCTCAGATCTGTGTCTCGCCACAATACTGTCGCAGAGGTCTACGGACAACTCCTTCATCTTCATGGCTTGGTTTTTGCTCTGACATGCACTGTCAACCTTATATAGACATTGTGTGCCTTTCCAAATCATGTACAATCAATTTAATTTATCACTGGGGGACTACAACTAGTGGAGAGGATATTTCCACTAGTGGAAGAGTCTAAAACTAAAGGTCATAACCTCAGAATTAAAGGATGTTCTTTCAAGAAGGAGATGAGGTGAAATGTCTTTAGTCAGAGAGTGGTGAATCTGCAGAATTCTTTGCCACAGACGGCTATGGAGGCCAAGTCTGTGGATATTTTTAAGGCAGAGATGGATAGATTCTTGATTAGTACAGGCGTTAGAGGTTATGGGGAGAAGGCAGGAGAATGGGGTTAGGAAGGATAGAGCAGCCATGAATGAATGGCAAAGTAGACATGATGGGCCAAATGACCTAATCTTACTCCTATTCCTTATGACCTATATATCATAACATTTAACTCCTGGAAACAAATTTGGTCTCTTACAGAATACTGCTATGTTGCATACATTCCAATTCAGGCAAAAAGTGCCTGCATCAAACTGAAGATAAAAGTCAGATTTTGTCTGACCATATTGCATTCAAAATATGTATTTATTTTGTGCCTTGCTCCCTTTTTGTGCAGCAAGGTAATATTTGTGTAGGTGTCACATGGAATGAAATCCTCCTCTAAAAGCCAGTCTTCGAAGCTGCCAGGATCAAAAACATGGTCAAATCTGTTTTACATTTTGGAGGAGGAATTTAAAATATTATTTGAAACAAAAGTAATAATTTACTTTAAAATTAATTGCAGTTTTTAAATATTTATCTGAAGGAATGACAATGTATGCAAGTACGATGTATCCATTAGATCAAAGAAGTTTTAAGGCAATGATTTTTTGAATCAACGGGCTCGTAAAACCTCAGTAATGCCTCAAATCAAAATTCTCAGTGGGAATGGCTTACAAAATCCTGAATTTTTCATCATATTTATGAACAAAATCATGTGATAAGTAATAAAACGGCACTAGTCAGTACAAGAGGGAAGAAACATAAATCACTGAAAGGAACGAGGACTTTTTCCTTTAACTGCAGACATCTGATCTCCAGAAGATGCTGTCAGTTTCAATGTACAATTATGGCAAATGCTGACAGTATCACCATCACCATCACTGCAAAATTCAGGTCATTAAATAAAGTGGCTCATATCTGCTATGACACAATGCCATCCCAAGCACTGGCATCTGTCCAGTGATGTAGCACAAACATTAACTTCCTTATCATGGTTTCTAGAGGGAGGAGAGCATAAGTTGAACATAATTACACATAAACACAAAACCTCACTGCAGAATAAAACTGTAGGCTTTGAATCAAATAATTTGTGATTAATTTCTCGCTTAGTACAAGGAAAGTTTTCCAGCAGTACTCTATATAATAGGTAATTTATCATTAAAATTATTCCTTCATCAAAGAGAAGTAGATAATCATCAATAATGGCAAATAGCTATATTAATATACTATTTGCATAGCTTCAGAGAATGCCAAGGTATTTTAGAATAAATTGATTGCTTTAGCAGTGTATTAATTGGCAACCACTAAGGAACATCTATCAGTAATAATAATAACAGGAAATTCTGGAATCCTTTAGTGTGTTAGGTAGCATTTATGGAGATAAAATATAAACAGAGTTTAAAACTTATGGAGTGACAGCCGCTGTATCTGTCACTGGACTAGATCCAGTCATATTGTCTGATCTTACTGGGACTTCCAGCACAACAGGAGACGGAGCAGTGAGGGTGGAGGGGGGTGGGGGGGGGGGGGGGGGGGGGGGGGGGGGGGGGGGGGGGGGAAAGGGATGGTCTAAACAAAAATTACTGCTCCAATCCTCAACCAGGCCAGACATGGCATAAGCATTCATTTGAATGAGCACAGTCACGCTGCAGAATGGGAAGGCAAATTTTGTTTGGAAGAATCTTTTAGAAGGATGGTTCCTGAATTTTTTTAATGTATGATCAACAAATATTTTCTGAAAATAAGTATTGACATTGATGTAATCCATTTATTTAAAAATTGTTGTTGTAAAGCTTCACAGTTTTGTTTGAGACCAATCACTACTCCAGACTTTGGCTTCTAACTAAGGCTGTCAGATATTCTGGGTGAGGGCCTCTGGACTACACCTGATGCCAAGGCACCATCTGCACTTCGCACCACTGAAATGGGCCCTCTACATCCAGGTAAGTGCAGGCGGGTTGGCTCCATGTATTTGTTCTAGACAGGACTGTTCCGAAGCTGATTGCCGTAATCTACATTTACTGTGCTTCCTATCATTACAATCATGAGTTTAAACTAAATATTAGTTTTATATAATGATATTAGCATTGCAGTACAAATGTACCAGTTTCAATGCTTTCAACATATCATGGAATAATTTACATGTTGTCAGTCAATGAGGTGGAGGTGGGACAGGGAATGGGACACACACTCAGCAGCCTTCCTCTCAACAAACAAAATAGAATTGCTCAACAGTCTAATTAAACTGCGCAGCACAACAGCCTAAAAAGTCTGTTTTATGTAAGCATGATTCCTGAGCAATAACATCACCCGAGCAGGTGTTTTTTTTTTTCCATAGCAAAATGCAGTGATGGCCAGGTACATAAAATGAACAATGTACAAGGAATGAACACTTCTAGCTTTCTTTTCCCCACCCCTGCAATCAATGTGAAGAAGGGTCCTGATCCGAAGTCATTTATCCATGTTCTCCAAGGATGCTGCCTGACCAGCTGAGTTGCTCCAGCATTTTGTGTCGTTACATGGAATCAATTCCTGTCATTTCCAGCACAACTAAAGGAAGAATTACACCATTGCCTCCAATCTGACTGAAAGAACAGGCAATATTTCAAGGACTTGCATTTCTAAATATAGTCCTTTTTTGTGTTTACAAAAAGATGCCGGGACACATATCGCTCCTTGCTGTTGCTGTCTATGGTGGATTGTTGTCCAATAAGCTGCTTAAACGCAACTGCCTAATTTCACCTACAAATATTAATAAATTTTATCTTTTTTAACTTTAGTGATCTTTACGTAGTACAGGTGCACAACCTTTTATCTGGTGTTCCGGAAACCGAAAAACTCCGAAAACCGGCCATTTTTTCCAGGATGTCGTCTGCACACCAAAACTCGTGTTTGGCGCCAAACTTGACCCGAAACGACCCACGGTCAACCCAGGTCTGTACTACTGTAGCGGCTGCCTCCTCCCCGGAGACCGGGGAGACACTTAAACATCTGTAAATCATTGCTTAAATGTTAGTCAGTTAGTTTGGAGGGCTTTTATGTGAAGGGGGGGTTGAAGGGGTAAACTTTAATTCTTAGTCCCCTACCTGGTCGGAGAGACGGGGAGCGGTCAATGCCTTACCGGGTCGCCGTGCAGTAAGCTCCGCAGCGCTGTGGCCGGTGGGGCTGCGGGCGGCGCCGGTTGTAGCTCCGACCCCGGCAACTCTACCCCTGGCTGCGAGGCGCTCCAAATCCAGCGCCGCCCGCGGCCGGACGCCCCCCACCCCAGCTCCGCAAATGTTGGGAGTCGGCGGCGTCGCAGCGCTGGGATACCAGCGGGAAGCGGGCAATGCCTTCTCCCAACATTCGCGGAGCTGGGGGGGGGGGGGCGTCCGGCCGCGGGCGGCGCTGGATTTGGAGCGCCGCGCAGCCATGGGTAGAGTTGCTGGGGTCGGAGCTACAACCGGCGCCGCCCGCGGCCGGACGGAGCCCCCAGCTCCGCGATGTTGGGAGTCGCCGACCAGGTAGGGGACTAAGAATTAAAGTTTCCCCCTTCACACACCCACCCCACCACCACCACCACCACATAAAATCCCTCCAAACTAACTGACTAACATTTATGCAATGATTTACAATGATTCCCCGGTCTCCGGGGAGGAGGCAGTCGCTCCAGACTTTTCAAGCCGCCCGCGCTACCTACCTAATCTACGCTAAAAATCTTCCATTCGGAAATCCGAAAATGTCCGAAATCCGACAAGTGTCTGGTCCCAAGGCTTTCGGATAAAAGGCTGTGCACCTGTATTGAAATTCTAAACATTTGCAATTCTAGTTTTAAACTTTTTAGAAGTACTGTTACAAAAAAAGCACTGTCTACAAAAGCAAAAGTCTAATTTCAATATGATTTGCATTGCAAATACAATATTTGTAGATCAGGTGAGAAGGTCAAAACTAGAAATGAGTGATTTCTTCTGTACTATCTAACCACCACATTCCCCTTGGTGATTCTTGACATTGCGAACAGGGAACAGGGGCAGGCGTGCACCGGGAGCCAAAAGTAGGGCATATGCCAGAAAAGCATCTCCCATTACAGGCTGGAGAACAAAATGCAAAATGTAACCAGAGAATACTAATATTAAGAGCAGCTAACTAACTAACTCCACGTGGACAAAGTTCTGAATATGAGCCTCCACGTTATCAGCTGTTGAATCTTAAATGTATCAAACACTGTACATATTCAATATGCTCTAGTCCTTCCATAAGTGAGTACCAGTCCTGCTTTTTTCAACCTACATCATCACAGATATTGGACATTTTGTAACACAATGCTCAGAAACTATATACTGCACTCTGGTACTTTTCTCTTCAATCTGCCTGTTGTACCTGTATATGGCTTGATTGTATTCAAGTATAGTGTTATCTGATCTGATTGGATAGTTTGCAAACAAAAGCTTTTCACTGTATCTTGGTACACCTGACAATAATAAACCTAAACCTAAGTAAACCTGAGCAATTTTTCAGACTTACTTCGATGCTGAGCTGGAGGCAAGTCCAATTCAAGACCTCACTGATGATGCCAGCTGCCCTCCACAAAATCTTCTAATATAGCCTATAGGCAATATTAATATTGATAACCATATAAATATAACCATATAACAATTACAGCACGGAAACAGGCCATCTCGACCCTTCTAGCCCGTGCCGAACACATAATCTCCCCTAGTCCCATATACCTGCGCTCAGACCATAACCCTCCATTCCCTTCCCGTCCATATAACTATCCAATTTATTTTTAAATGATAAAAACGAACCTGCCTCCACCACCTTCACTGGAAGCTCATTCCACACAACTACCACTCTCTGAGTAAAGAAGTTCCCCCTCATGTTACCCCTAAACTTCAGTCCCTTAATTCTCAAGTCATGTCCCCTTGTTTGAATCTTCCCTACTCTCAGTGGGAAAAGCTTTTCCACGTCAACTCTGTCTATCCCTCTCATCATTTTAAAAACCTCAAGTCCCCCCTTAACCTTCTGCGCTCCAAAGAATAAAGCCCTAACTTGTTCAACCTTTCTCTGTAACTTAGTTGCTGAAACCCAGGCAACATTCTAGTAAATCTCCTCTGTACTCTCTCTATTTTGTTGACATCCTTCCTATAATTAGGCGACCAAAATTGTACACTATACTCCAGAATTGGCCTCACCAATGCCTTGTACAATTTTAACATTACATCCCAACTTCTATACTCATAACATTACATCCCAACTTCTATACTCAAATTGATAAATTAATATTTGAGTATTGGCTTACCTCAGGAAAACTATAGGCTATAGTTTTCCTGAGGTTGGTCAATACTCAAATATTAATTTGTATTACTGCTCGAACAAAATTGTGGAAGAACATGAAAGCAGCAGTATAATTGCAGTCTAACTGTACAAACCTATCTTTTCACTTCACTTCCAAAGTTCAGTATTTTTTAAATTATTCAAACCGGCAATTGACAATTGACTGGCAATTGACCCTCCCACATTAGCCCGCTCCCCGCAAAAGGGAGAAGAGAAAGTAAATTGTGAAAATTCTTAAATACAATCACAAAACATTTGTACCTTTCAAAAGGATGTTATACTGCATACAATGAACTGCATACAGCATGCGTTGACAGCATTTCAAAAGAAATAATAGGCACATCAAGTTTATATGTTGGGGGACACAAGGAAGAACAGATGCTGAAATCTTTATCAAAACACAAAGTGCTGGAGAAACTCAGGCAGCATCTAGGGAGTGGATACAGGTGACAGTTTGGGTCTGAAGAAAGCTTCAGACCTGAAACATTGTCCATTCCCTCTCCAGGTGCTGCCTGACCACCAGTACTTTGTGATTTCTTTTATATTTTGGGGGTTTAATGAAATTAAAAAAAGATGTCTCTTGAAAACTTGGTTCAATAAAGACTATCCTTCCATATTTATAATGAATTCCTATACAATATCAATCTGATAAATTAATTGTTCCAGCATCCAACTATGTCACACAACTTGAATACATATATTCAACTATGCCACACAACTATGGATGCTGGATTTTACCAAAGATACACAAAATGCTAAAGTAACTCAGCGGGTTAGACAATATCTCTAGAGCAAATGGATAGGTAACGTTTTGGATCAGGACCCTTTCAGAATGATTGAAAAAGGGGGGGGGGGGGGGGGGGGAGCGACGACTGAAGCAAGGAAAAACAAAACCCAGGACAAATCAGGGGCGGCAACAAATGATGGGCTGATGGGGAAGGGGGAGGGGGTGTTTATAGAAGTTATCCAAAATGAGTGAATTCAACGTTCATAGAAGAAGGATTTCGGCCCGAAACGTTGTCTATTTCCTTCGCTCCATAGATGCTACCGCACCCGCTGATTTTCTCCAGCACTTTTGTCTACCTTCGATTTTCCAGCATCTGCAGCTCCTTTTTAAACAACGTTCATACTGCTGGGTTGTAAGTTGCACAAGCAAGATATGAGGTGCTGTTCCTCCAATTTGTGCATGGCCTCACTCAGACAATGGAGCCGACCCAATATAGAAAGAATACATGCAAAAACCTGTATTATACCTTGACAAAGGAAAATGTCCCCATGCACAAGAAATATTATCTGACAAACCAGTTTAGTCAGCTTCACACCCTACACCTTCCCCAAATTTGAGCTTATCACACTGGAACTCCCTGCCACAGAGGGTAGTTGAGGCCAGTTCATTGGCTATATTTAAGAGGGAGTTAGATGTGGCCCTTGTGGCTAAGGGGATTAGGGGGTATGGAGAGAAGGCAGGTACAGGATACTGAGTTGGATGATCAGCCATGATCATATTGAATGGCGGTGCAGGCTCGAAGGGCCGAATGGCCTACTCCTGCACCTAATTTCTATGTTTCTAAATCTGCTTAAAGTTTTATACAAAGTGCTGGAGTAAGTGCGAGTCAGGCAGCAACTGTGGAGATAAAGGATAGGTAATGTTCCTTCTCAGTCCTGACTCGAAACCTCCAGAGAAGCTAACTGACCCACTGAGTTACTCCGGTGCTTTGTTTCTATCTATGGTATAAACCAGCATCTGCAATTCTTTGTTTCTGTATAAAGTTTGGGTCAGGGTTACATATCACCCTGTACTTGCTGATGATGGGGGAGGTAATTGGAATATTATCTGGCAATGCTGCAGAGCAGTTGAGCACATGGCCCAATCTTGCTGACAAGTAGGTGTGTTAGTTCCCTGTCCCCATCTTTAAACTTTGGAGGTGAATGTTGAGAGGCCAGGGACATGGAGTTTAAAGAGGCAGTTAGAAAAGAAGAAAAGCTGAAATTTATCAATGGAACCCAGGACAGAAAGTTATGTTTCTACATTCTTCACCTTCTTGCAATCAACAGTAAGTTTGCTTCTCAGATATTATGTAACAACATTGAAGGCCACTCTGCCCATCGATTTTACACCAGTTTGCAGAGTAAACCCAATGTCTTGTACTTGTCCGTTTCCATCCACCTGATTAACCAGCACCCAATTAGACCATGAACAATTTAAACTGGTCAATTAATCTTACAATCCGCACATCTTTGTAATGTGGGAGAAAGACCAGGCAGTCATAAGAAAGATTATGTAAACACCTAGACAGGATCAGTTTGAATCTGAGTCACTTGAGCTACATCACCACTTTTCTACCCAAATGTATACCTTCATTTCATAGTCAGGCATATCTACTAGTAAGATCACTGCTTTGATCCCACATGATGTTACTGTGCCCTCTATAATGTTTGCGACAAAGACCCATCATTTATTTATTTGCCTCTGTTCTCCACAATTTGAGATTTGTAATAGAAAAAATATCACATGTGGTTAAAGTGCACATGGTCAGATTTTATTAAAGGGAATTTTTTATACATTTTGGTTTCACCGTGTAGAAATTACAGCTGTGTTTATATGTAGTCCCCCCCCCCCCCCCCCAATTTAGGGCACAATAATGTTTGGGACACAGCAATGTCATGTAAACAAAAGTAGTTGTTAGTATTTTGTTGCATATCCTTTGCATACGCAATGACTGCCTGAAGTCTGCAATTCATGAACATCACCAGTTGCTGGATGTCTTTTCTGGTGATGCTCTGCCAGACCTGTATTGCAGCCATCTTTAGCTTATGCTTGTTTTGGGGGCTAGTCCCCTTCAGCTTTCTCTTCAGCATATAAAAGGCATGCTCAATTGGGTTCAGATCGGGTGATTGACGGCCACTCAAGAATTGACCATTTTTAGCTTTGAAAAAACTCCTTTGTTGCTTTAGCAGTATGTTTGGGATCATTGTCTTGCTGTAGAATGAACCGCCAGCCAATGAGTTTTGAGGCATTTGTTTGAACTTGAGCAGATAGGATGTGCCTATACACTTCAGAATTCATTATGCTACTACCATCAGCAGTTGTATCATCAATGAAGATAAATGAGCCAGTTCCTTCAGCAGCTGTATATGCCCAGGCCATAACACCCCCACCACCATGTTTCACAGATGAGGTGGTATGCTTTGGATCTTGGGCAGTTCCTTCTCTCCTCCATACTTTGCTCTTGCCATCACTCTGATATAACTTAATCTTCGTCTCATCTGTCCACAAGACCTTTTTCCAGAACTGTGGTTGCTCTTTCAAGTACTTCTTGGCAAACTGTAACCCGGCCATGCTATGTTTGTGGCTAACCAGTGGTTTGCATCTTGTAGTGTAGCCTCTGTATTTCTGTTCATGAAGTCTTCTGTGGACAGTGGTCATTGTCAAATCATCACCTGACTCCTGAAGAGTGTTTCTGATCTGTCGGACAGGTGTTTGGGTTTTTTTCCTTTATTATAGAGATAATTCTTCTGTCATCAGCTGTGGAGGTCTTCCTTGGTCTGCCAGTCCCTTTGCGATTTGTAAACGCACCAGTGCTCTCTTTCTTCTTAATGATGTTCCAAACAGTTGATTTTGGTAAGCCTAAGGTTTGGCTGATGTCTCTAAGTTTTATTCTTGTTTCTCAGTCTCATGATGGCTTCTTTGATGTTTATTGGCACAACTTTGGTCCTCACGTTGATAAACAGCAATAAACGTTTCCAAAGGTGATGGAAAAACTGGAGGAAAGACTAAGTGCTGAGAAATCTCTTATACCTGCATTAAGTAGGCAATTAAACACACCTGAGCAATTACAAACACCTGTAAAGCCATGTGTTCCAAAGATTATGATGCTCTGAAATGGGGGGACTATGTATAACCACAGCTGTAATTTCCACATGGTGAAACCAAATGTATAAAAATACTCTTTAATAAAATCTGATAATGAAATCTGCAATTTAACCACATGTGACTTTCTATTACAAATCTCAAATTGTGGAGTAGAGGCAAATAAATAAATGATGGGTCTTTGTTCCAAACATTATGGAGGGCACTGTAACATCTTTAAACAATATTTCTCAGAGATTCTTGGCAGAACACTATTTATTCCAATATATATATAGATGAAGATTATATATATCTTCAAAAGGAATGCAAGTAAAACTAAATGCCATAAAATAATCAACAAAAATGGGGGGAAAACTACACACAAGCATCTTTTTGAAAACAAACCACATTTCGCCCATTACATAGGAGACACATCTCACACGTGTCCAAAGGGCATAAACAATATTGAACAAATCATTCAACTGATGTTAAGGACCATAGACTCAGTCATACAGCAGGGAAACAGGCCCTTCGTCACAACTCATCCTTGTCGAACGAGGAGCCCATCTAAACTTGTCCAAGTACCTGCATTTGGTCCTTATCCCTCTAAACCTTTCCCATCCATGTGGCAGTCCAAATGTCTTTTAAATGTTGTTATTGTACCTGCCTCAGCTACTTCCTCTGGCAATTCACTCCATATATTTGAAAATGTTGCCCCACGGGCTCCAGTTAAATCTTTCCCTCTCACCATAAACCCATGTCCTCCAGTGCTTGATCCTACTCAGGATCAAAGACGTGCATTCACCTATCTATTTCCCCCATGATTTTATTCACCTATATAAGATCACCCCCTCATCCTCCTGTGCTCATACAACATAACCTGTCCATCCTCTTCCTCCAGCTCAGGCCCTCGAGTTCTGGCAAGATCCTCATCAACATTCCCTGCGCTTTCCCAGTTTTATGACACGAGGCAGATAAAGGATCAACAACAACGATGGGCCTGAGTCCCTGCGAGGAGCCTCGGGCCTGGCGTCGGTCGCACTCACCGCTGCGCTCGGTGCCCGGGGGCCGCGGGCCTGGAATGGTGGAGCCGCCGCCGAGGGACAGGGACAGGGATAGGGCCCGGGGGGGGTGGAGGAGGAGCCCGGGGCTCGGGTAGTGGCCGTGGCCGGAGCTTGGAGCCACTCACCCGCCAACCGCGGACATCCCGCCGCCCGGTGAGAGGCTTCTCCCGTCTCCTCAGCGACCGCGCACGCTTTACGGCACGTCGCCAAGCAGCATCAGCAGCCCTGCCCACACGCACACCCCCCCCCCCCCCCCCTCCCTTCGGAAATTATATATGCAGACACATGAATACATCCATGTACACGCATGTATATTACATGCATGGATTCATGTGCATACTTGTGTAACATACATGCAGCCCTGAACACATGTGTGTGAGACTATGAATTAAAGTGCATGTGTGAAACATGCATGCATCCATGTACACACATATTTGCATATTTATGAATGACAAATATGCATCCATGTACACACATGTGCATGTCTATGTGTGGTTAACATGCATACATATCTGTGTGATTATGCATACATTCATAGACATATGTGCATATCCATGTGTGACATACATGCATCCATGTAGCGATATGTGGATATATACATGTGACACATGTACATACCCATGTGTCCCATTATGGAATCCATGTACTTCTCCGACTTGAAGGTGCACTTCTGACATAGGTATTCATGTATGTGTATACAAAGGTGCATGCATGTGTCAGCATATATGCATCCATGCAGATGCGTATATCTATGGTTATGTAATGCATACATTTATTTTGGGGACTGTAGCCAATATTGGCGCACCTGGTATTTATTTCCATCCATAGAAGTCCTTGAGAGGCTGAATCTCTGCATTGAACCGCTGCAGTTCATCTGTTGAACAGGGTGATGGAGGAGGAAGTTCCCGTGACAATGAAGGAGTGGCAATATATTTACGAGACAGAATAGAGGACAGCGGGGAATTTGCAACTGGTGCTCCCTTGTGCCTGTTGTCCTTGTACTTCTTGGGGATGCGGATCACTGGTTGGAGAGCTGCTGCCTGAGAAGGTGGTGAATCTGTGGAATTCATTGCCACAAACGGCTATGAAGGCCAAGTCAATGGATATTTTTAATGGCCGAAATTGACAGATTCTTAATTAGTAAGGGTGTCAGGGGTTATGAGGAGAAGGCAGGAGAATGGGGTTGAGAGGGAAAGATAGATCAGCCATGATTGAATGGCGGAATAGACTTGATGGGCCGAGTGGCCTAATTCTGATTGTGGAACCTATGAACTTATGAAAGTGGCGCAAGGTATTTCAGAAGCACCTCATCGAGAACTTGAATCACTGGAAATTCCTCCTGAATGACACTGTGGGAGCATCTTGAAGACATAGAAGTGTACAGACCAAGTGCAGGTAAATGTGGTGAGTTTATTGTTGGTCAGCACAGACATGGTGGCTGTAGGGCCTGTTTATGTGCTGTATTACTTGAGATTAAATGTGAGTATATACACATACTTGTCGATGTTCAGATATGATCTGATATAGAAATGTTGGAGCAGATCCCATGAGTCAATGTGGCCTATTTGTGAACCTATTACTTATACTTTTAGGTGACTGTGTGGTAAAATATGCCAGATAAATGCAAAAATAACATAACTGAGGTCTCTTCAGAATTGACAAAGTTTCTGATAAAGTTGGCAAATCTGAGTCACTGACAGGTGAAAGACATGACCACTTTTTATCTGTGTTTGTCCACCACAGCTGAAGTCAAAAGGAACTGATGCTGGAATCTGGAGCAAAAAACAAATGCTGAAGGAAATCAGCGGATCAGGCAGCATCTGTGGAGGTAATGGACAGACAACATTTCGGGCGGGGTCTGAAGAAGGGTCCCGACCTGTCTGTTCCCCTCCAGGGATGTTTGTCCCGCTGAGTTCCTCCGGCACCATGTTTTTATCATCATGGCTGAGTTTGGGCCAAATTGAAAACTGGAGGCTGCAGGTTGGTGTAAGCTATCTGCACAGTATACAGACAAATGTACAAAATATTATAAAGTGCTGGAAGAACTCAGTGGGCATCTGCGGAGGGAATGACAGGTGACGTTTTGGGATCAGGATCTTCTTCAGACATTTCACAGAGAAAGTTGGGTGGCTGGATCACACTGCCAACAGATATGATAGTGGGATTTAAGAGGCTTTTAGATAGGCACATGGATATGCAGCGTAGGGAGAGAGATATGTATCAGGTATAGTAGATAAGTTTAACTTGACATCATGTTCGGCACAGACACTGTGGGCAGAAGGACCTGTTCTTGTGCTAAATGTTTTATTTCTGGATTGAATTAGGAATGTACAAAAATATGCAATAAATTAATAACCCCAATGCTGGTGCAAAAATCCCTGATGTCTTAGTTTAGTAGAGAGATATAGTGTGGAAACAGGCCTTTCAGCTCAGCAACACCCATACACAACACACAGGAGCAATTTTATAGAGGCCAATTAATCTGGAAACCTGCATATTTTTGGAATGTTAGAGGAAACCGGAGTACCCGGAGAAAGCCCTCGCAGTCACAGGATCATGTGCAAACTACGTACAGACAGCATCTGTAGTAAGGATCGAACCTGGGTCTCTGGTGCTGTAAGGTAGCAACTCTACTGCTGCGCCACTGTGCCACCGCAAAGTCCTTAGTGCAACCAAAGAGTCGTTAACAGGAATGTCATCAAAGGCCCGCACATCCTGGCCACACTCTTTTCTCGCTCCTACCATCGTGAATAAAATACAGGAGCCTGGCACCAGGTTCAAGAACAGCTTCTTCCCGGCAGCCAGGTGGCTCTTAAACACTTCACAACACCAACCTCAGCAACTTTGATCTTCTACGGACTAAAGGGCCTGTCCCACTTGGGTGTCATTTGCACGTCATTTACGTGACATCCTAAAAATTGGCTGTTGTGTCGCGCGCGTGGTGTGTGGTGAGGCGTGGTGGGGTGTGCAGTGATGCGCGGTAACGCATGGCACCTCGGTATTTTAGAATGTTCAAAATCCTCGCACACCACCTGCATGACGTATCTCTTGCGCACGCTGACGTACTGATGGCGTACGTGTAGTGCGCGGTGATGCATGGTTACGCACGGTGATGCATGAACATTGCCTATGCTAAGTTATTATGCTTCACCGTGCATCAACGTCCGTAACCATGTGTCGCCCGCACACCGTCGGCACGCTATTTGCATGTCATTTGAGCGCCGCACCACGTGGCCACTTGGGTATAAAGCACGCGTAGTTTTGAAAATTTTTCTACTGGGAAAATCCTTGCCACGGAGATCTGACTAAGTACGAACGACATCGCAAATGGCTCCCAAAATAAGCAGGGCCCTCAAGAGCACTTGGTGCGCGACTGTCGTACTGCTAGGCGATTTTTGCGCGACTATTGTGCATCAGTCACTACCGGCCTGTCGCGTAAATTACGCACAAGTGGGACAGGCCCTTGTGTCTTCGGTTGCATTACGGACTTCGGTTTTGCAGTATTATGGCTACTTAGTATTACGATGATTAATTTATTGTATTTTTAGTTAATATGTATTATGTATGTATGTTATTGCATTTACCGACCTATTAAATTGCAGCAAGTGAGAATTTCATTGTATTGTTGTCAGTTCACATGAAAATTAGACACTCTTGAATTGCTTCATGTGGGGAGTCTGTGAAATAATTAAGTAGTCTCTGGGTAGCTGTATAAATTTTGGAGTTATGTCAGAGAAAAAAAGATTTACTTATATATAAATTACCTGCAAAAGATTCATGGCTTGGCGTAATGTTCAGAATTGGGTTTGTTCTAATTCCATATTCTGAAAAGTCGCTTTTCAGAGGCATAACTTAGACACGGTATTTAGAAAGTTTAATTTACATACGGTTAACAGAATGTCAACAAGAACTCTTCAGACATCTTGCTCCTGTCCAGATTGTTTATGTGCAGCAGTAAAGTTAGTACTAGTGTACACATCAATAAAAGATTTTGTGATATGTGCCAACAAACCAACACTTATCACATTTAGGGCCATTTGCAACTTTGAGTGTTTGAGGTCGGCCCTTCGTATCGACTGTTGTCAAGAACTAAAAGTCAACATCACATCTCAGCAATTGGAAACTAAACTTGCGTCATCTGTCGATGGCAAGTACTCTACTGAGTCACTGACCTGGGTCCCGCTGTATCGCTAAACCTGTCGACTATGCTTTTTCTGTTGCCTGATGTCAGCTATGGCAAAGGCAACTCATTGATGTGCGTGTTTGATCAATAGATTGTAAAGCAGTTTGTGATTGAATAGGCCTTAAGTGGAATGAGTTCATAGCTGGTTTTACTCCAGTTTGTTGTCCATGAGATTGCATTGCACAAAACTACTTAGAAGGCAATATTATTTATCATTAATTTGTAAATCTAATTCAAAGATTTAATTTGAAGTAACATCTTTCACAAAATCCCCTGCAGCCCATAATCTACAAAAACGTGACTGCCAATTTGCAAACAGAAATGTATTTTCTGAACAAATCAGCTGTCTTGGTAATTTTGGTTGAAGGTTAAAACAGCCCATTACCAAATATATCTGAAGAAGGGTTACGGCCTGAAATGTTGCCTATTTCCTTCGCTCCATAGATGCTGCTGCACCCGCTGAGTTTCTCCAGCTTTTTTGTGTACCTTCGATTTTCCAGCATCTGCAGTTCCTTCTTAAACACCAAATATAACTCTCCTGGTCTGGAATATCAGCCTGAATTTCATATCCAAGCCTCTGTTCAAGGCCTTGAACCGTTGTCTCACATTTAGACGAGTCGCCAAGGAGACACTTTAGTAAAGCAGAAGTATTTCTGATCTTGTCTGAGTTCCACTGCATTTTAGACTTTTGCACGATAAAAGTTGCAGGAGTATTGCAACCTGTATTGACTGTCAGAGTTGATAGAATTGAAAGGTACAGCATGGAAACAGGCCCTTGGGCACACCAAGTCCGCAGCAACCATCGATCACCTGTTCGCACTAGTTCAATGTCACCCCACTTTCCTTTCCACTCCTATACACACCAGGGACAATTGACAGAGAACAATTAACCTGCAAACCTGCACGTCTTTGGGATGTGGGAGGAAGTCGGAGCACCCGGAGGAAATTCATGCGGTCACAGGGAGAAGGTGCAAACTCCGCACAGACAGCGCCCGAGGTCAGGATCAAACCCAGGTCTCTGGTGCTGTGAGTCAGCAGCTCTACCAGCTGACCCACTTTGCAGCCAAAAATAAGCGTGTTTTTATTTTGGTAAGGAGAGGCAGGAAGATGTATCGGAAGGTCCACGTGTGAGTAACTTTAAACCATTTGACATGGCAACAAGAATATACTGCACTGTGTGAGGGCTGCGGAATTGGAAACATTCCCATTCAGTTTGTGGATACAGGTGAGGGGGTTTGATTGGCAAAGGAGTGGAGGAGGTGACAAACACTAGAGGTGTAAAGGAGGCAAAAAGATGTTGGATAAGGAGGGAAGAGGAGGAGTGAAATGTAAAGAAATAGAGAGGTAAGAAAGAAAAGGGGGATGTAGATGGGAGATGAGTGTACAAAGAAAGGGGAATGGAGTAGGGTGACAGAGTGTGGGAGATACTGGAAGAAATGTGTGTGGATCTTGATGGTGAAGGGGAGGCAAGGAAATAAAGAGGAAGAGGTACTAATTAGAAGTGGAACATTCAACGTTCATATATTCAATGTTCTTACCGTTGGGTTGCAAGCTTTCCAAGGGGAATATTTCATCTTCTTTCTGCATTCATTAAATCAGAACCGATTTCATGTTTAGAAACTGTGCACAATAAGTTTCTCTGTTGAAAATAGCAAACAACACTATTAGTTTAGCTGTAATTTCATTCATTGATCTGAACAGAGGTATAATACATATCTTCTTCTGATTGTGTCAGTGGATTAGAAATCATGCTTCCATGCACCCACTTGGACCACAAACGGAAAATTGTACAGAGATTAGAGAGCCCCAACGTCTTGCATGTTCTCTGCATGTCTGATCATTTTCCAGCTCAATGGAAAAAAATATTTACAAATCCAATTTGTCTTGGGGGGGGGGGGCTTTTATATTTGGTACTGATGTACTCCTAACTTAGTTGTTTGTCCGATTTCATTTGCCAACTTCAACACTTTGTCTGAGTGTTAATTCAGAGCCATTTACTGGCGTTTATTAAAGACTGCAGTGAAAATAAGGAATAACCATTGTGATGAAGATGGCAATTGTTGCTTGTTTTTAACAATTTAAATGAATTATAACCACTTTGAAAGATTTATGAAATGCTTGCAAGAGCACAAAATATTGCCGGGAGCAAATTTGTCATTGGCACAAACGCAAATACTAATAAAAAAAAGGAATAAAAAATAAAATAAAAGGACATTACACGACAAAATAAATCAGAGATTTGCACATATTAAAAGGGTCTACTCCTGTCGTTAAATGCCCTGATTGGCTCTACCAGCAGGATTTAAAGTTAAATTATGCAAAATCAAAAACAAACCTTATAACACTTAATCATGCATGTGTTAAAACGTCAAGGCTTGAATACATCTTCTCAATTAACTTGCTTGAGATTGTGATTGCTCCTACTAATTTAATCAACACTGAAATTATTCTGGGACGGAGTGATGATGAATGGTGGATACAGCACCTTCAGTGATGGTGGAAGACCGTGCTGATGTCAGGTATGGGAAAAGGTTTGCTTAACACTCAGTGTGTGATTTGCTGATGATTTATCCTGGTGTGGGTGATCACAGGGCAAAATCCAGCCAAATGCAATCATTCAACAGGCAAAGAAATGTATCAAAAGGGGATGAAGTGAAGGGACAAAAGAAAAAGAAAGAGATCAGAATGAAAGGGAGAAAGGAAAGAAGTAAATGAAAGGACACTTAAAATTAAAAGCTTGAAAGAAAGACCTGCATATGTATATGTAGGAAGAAACTGCAGATACTGGTTAACATTGAAAATAGACCCAAAATACTGGAGTAACTCAGCGGGACGGGCAGCATCTCTGGATAGAAGGAATGTGTGACGTTTCGGGTCGAGACCCTTCTTCAGCCTGAAGAATGGTCTCTACCCGAAATATCGCCCGTTCCTTCTATCCAGAGATGCTGCCTGTCCCGCTGAGTTATTCCAGCATTTTGTGTCCATCATCACTTGTACATCTATCATGCCTATCATTAATAGAGTGTCCTAAATGC
This sequence comes from Leucoraja erinaceus, assembly GCF_028641065.1. Lineage (NCBI taxonomy): Eukaryota > Metazoa > Chordata > Chondrichthyes > Rajiformes > Rajidae > Leucoraja > Leucoraja erinaceus. The sequence continues at coordinate 17,731,811 of NC_073407.1, forward strand.
ATTACAGGTGATGAACAACTTCTTATGTCTAGCCAATGTTGCAATGAAAGTATTTCTGCAGCCGTTATGTGCAGAGCAAGCTCTCAGAAACACCCATCTAATTGTGATCAATTCATCTGCGATAGTGATATAGTCTGCATGCTAAAAAATGATCAGAACACTGGCAGAACATAGGCCCAGAGTCTTCTTCAAATTATTGGTATGGCCATCTTGAGGGAAGGCAGGCCGCTGTTCAACTCATCTGAAAGCTGGCTCCTCCAAATGTATCCACTGTACTGTTTGGGTAGACTGAACTGAAGTCTAGATCTGCCATGAGTTCTCACTTACATCTTTATGGATTTAAGCTGTGTCCCATATCACATAACCTTGCTGACACACCTGTGCATCGTTGACCAGTCGCATGTTAAAGAAGGTGTGTTGGTTGCATTTGCCTTTATGAGGAGAATGATGTTATGAGAACTTTTATGGTCTCACCTGTATAAGAACTTGTTCGACCCCGCTCATTCCTTCTTCTCTGCAACCATTGGGCAAAAAAATACAGAAACTTGAAAGCATGAACCACCAGACTCAAGAACAGCCTATCCCCCTGTATTATCAAGCTTCTGAATGGTCTTTCCATAAGCTAGGATACTATTCAATTCGCTTTGACCTAATTGTGGACATTGGATTTTGTCCATGGAACTGGTGCACTACAATGCTGAGAACTATATTCTGCACTCTGTATCTTGTCCTTTCCTCTAACTATTGTAGTTGAGTTTAACATGATTATATTTATGTATAGTATTATCTGATCTGATTGAATAAATACATCCTCATCTCCTTTCCAAAGGTATTTCCTTTTATTCTGAGGCTACACCCTCTGATCCTAGACTCTCCCACTCGTGGAAACACCTTCTCTGCATCCATGATATCCAGGCCTTTCACTAATAGGGAAGTTTCGATCCCATCAATTTGATGGGGAGCCGCTGACATACTCAACTTGTGCAGTGAAGAATCTTGCAAGACCCCCGAATAAGAGGATTATTGTGTCTCCGGGCCAAGATAGGGATGATCAGCCTGAGAAGGATGTAGAGAGGAAGAAAATAAATTAAGCAGTTAACGGTTTTTAAAAGCCAAAGAGATTGTCGAGGCTTGTAGCCCAGTACCGCCCTCTGTTGGTTGCTGTAAGGAACAGGCTTTCAAAACAAAACTTTGGACAAACTATCTCAATTTACTAAACTTAATGCAAGTGTAAATATCCTTACCGAGTACCAATCTGTAATCTTGGACACATTTCCTGCTACGTTCCCAATGCATGCAATTAGGGTGAAATTACGCAAATCACAACACAATGACATTTTAATATTAAAAGTTACATTCTCAAGGACCCACACCATCCTGGCCACACATTCATCTCTCTGCTGCCCTCGGGTAGAAGGTACAGGAGCCTGAAATCTGCAACATCCAGATTCAGGAACAGCTTCTTCCCCACAGCGATCAGACTATTAAACGCAACTTCCAACAAACTATGAACTATAACAACCTTTTGCACTTTATCTGTTTACTGATGAGTGTATGTGTATATATATGTATTCTATGGTATATGGACACACTGATCTGTATTTATAACTACAATATCCTGTTGTGCTGCAGCAATGCAAGAATTTCATTGTCCTATCTGGGACACATGACAATAAACTCTCTTGACTTGACTTGACTTGACTCGTGCCGACTTATTTTCAAAGCTCCTCCAGTGACAGCCCCCTGTAAATAGCAGTCTGACAACTGGGATCCCTGGCAGTCTCTGGGCACAAGATACTGAAGTGACTCAGTGGTTCATGCAGCATCTGTGGAGGGAAAAGGACAGGCGATATTTCGGGCCAGGACCCTTTGTTCATACTCCACCATGTGTCTTCCAGCTGAGATCACTACACAACTCCAATTCATTTTTTGTTCTATCCCTGATTTTCATTGCTCCTCGGATGCTGCCTGACTTTCTGAGTGCCTCCTGCAATTCTGTTTTTATTTCTGTTTTTATTTCTAGTCAACCTGAGGAGCACCGTCAGCAACAGACTGGTTCCACCAAGATGCAGTACCGAAGGCCACAGGAGATCCTTCTTCCCTGCGGCTATCAAACTCCTCCCCCTTCTGTCGTGGGATAGACTGACTCCTCTCCCACACCCCCTACTCAAACCATTGCACATTCCCAATCCTTTCCATTCATCATTTTAATTTCATATTTAATGTATCTTGTGTTTTATAACTGTTGGCAGATCAATTTCCCTCCTGGGATAAATAAAGTTCTATCGCTATTGTATCGTATCGTATTTTATAGATAGGACAGGTTTGGAGGGATATGGACAAAATGAAGGCAGGTGGGACTCGTGTAGCTGAGACATGTTAGCCAGTCTGGGCAAGTTGGGCCGAAGGGCCTGTTTCCACACTGTATCACTAATGACTCAAAAACTCTATTTCAAACTTTCAGCATCAGCTGTTTTTTGCTTTTCAATCATTGCCTCCAATTTCACTTCCTTCCAGAAGAAACTCTATAAAGGTAATTGCTCTGGCTAAATCTTATGGTCACAAGTCCTTGGGTTACATAAGGGCTTTGCTTCTGGGAACAGACTATGAGCCGATTACTACATAAATCAGAATCCTGTATTTTCTATGGTTATCTAAATCAAAACACTCAACGTACATTTTCTATAATTCTTTAATTTTAATTCCATCATCACCCTTATACTATCCATAATTAAACAGTCGGAATACATATTGTATCCAGTCAATGATTGCCATGAACATTCTCATATTATAATACGAGCATCAAAAATGCTTTAAAAATAGATAAACATTAAAAAGAGCAGCCCAGCGGAGCAAGTGGTAGAGGCACTACCTCACAGCACAAGAGACTTAAGGGCCTGTCCCACTTGGGCGTCATTTGCGCATCATGCAGGTGGCGCGCGAGGATTTTGAGCATCCCAAAAGCCTGGGGCGCGTCACTGCCTACGTCACCACGTCTCACCACACGCAATGCATTACGTTTGATTGTGAGCTCAGATGTGGTCTGTGTGGAGTTGGTACGTTCTCCCCATGACCCCTGCGTGGATTTCCTTTGGGTACTCCGGTTTCCTCCCACATCCCAAAAACATGCGAGTTGTAGGTTAACTGGCCTCTGTAGATTTCCCCTAGAATGTAGAGATGCGAAAGTGGAATAACATAGAACTAATGTGAATGGGTGATCAGTTGTTGGCATGGACACGTCGGGCCGAAGGGTCTGTTTCCACAGTGTATCTCCAAACTAGACACAAAAACAGAAAATACTGGAGATGTTCAGCAGGTCAGGCGGCAACTGTGATCAGAGACAGAGAACTAACCTTTCAGGTCGATGATATTTGTTCAGCGTTCTCACCCCACAAAATCTCCCTGACCTGCAGAATATTTCCAGCAATTTTTATTTCCGATTTCCAGCATCTGCAATTTTTTTAAACATCTTCACCTCCTGATGGTTTTGTCTTCTGATGAGCAAAGAGGTAAGGGATTGTTAATGTTTAGTGACTGCTAAACGTCAGCAGGGGGTGCTGAAAAGCCACAGTTTAAAAGCAGCAGAGAGACTCTGTCAATATTAAACCTGCACCATGATCAAGTCAGTTTCTCGGTCTAATGTGTATTGACTCACAATAATTTTTTCTAAAGAATATGCACTGTGAGCTTTCTTCGCGATGTACCGCCTGGAATATACATTAAGTCAGTAAACAAGAAGGTGCCGATACACATATCAATTAAAATATAAACTACAGCTATCAACAATGTGTTTCCATCAATATAACCCCTCTTCTCATTTGACATTGTGATCAATCAACTTCTAATTTAAGAAACTAATAACTAAAAAGTATAAAATCAACCCAAAGGGTTTGCGGACGTGGTGTCGAAGGACGAGAAGCCGAAGCAAAGACGTGGAAGCCAAATAACCGAACGGAAACAAAGCCTAAAAGCCAACTAACCGAATGAGTGGAACGCCTAAAGTGAAGCCACACATTGAAAGGCCGCTATTCCGAAACGCTAACTAACCGAAGGCCGCGTGGCCTAGAAGTCAACTCACTGAAAGGCCGCTGTGCCAAAAAGCCAATTAACGGACATGATGTCACCGGGGGGGGGGGGACGACGACTTGTCAGCGATTGGTCCAGACCCCCGCGTCCATCACATCACTCGCCCACCGAGTCCACACCGACCAGTGACCCCCACAAATGAACGTTATCCTACACACACACACACACTATGAACAATTTACACTAATACCAAGCCAATTAATATACAAAGCTGTAGGTCTTTGGAGTGTGGGAGGAAACCGAAGATCTCGGAGAAAACCCACGCAGTCACGGGAAGAACATACAATCTCCATACAGACAGCGCCCGTGGCCGGGATCGAACCCGGGTCTCTGGCGGTGCAAGCGGTGTAAGGCAGCAACTCTACCGCTGCACCACCGTGCCACTCTGATGATGAATATTGATGATTAAATATTTTTTTGTGTGGTATCGCATTAACAAGCCTGGTCAGCTTCTCCATGTAAGCATTTCATTCTTCCACTGCCAGTACGTAACACTCTTGACTCTAGATTTCCATGTAGCCGAGGCTGGGAATTCTTGGCTCTGGACTTCCCACCATCAGAAACATACTTCCTGCCACCAGTCTGCCCATTTCTGTCAGGTGTTTATGCTTCAATGTGGTTTTCTCTCCTTTCTCCAGGAAGCTGCCGGTTGTATGATGGTTGTTGGCAGGAGAGCGATATAGCACAGAAACAGGCCATTCAGCCCAGCATGTCCATGCTGACCATAAACCACCTCTGTACATTAATCCTGCATTTTCTTACAATTTACACTATCCCCCCCCCACAGTTTCAGCAACTACCTTTGGATTCTGCCACTCACCTGCACATCAGGGCTCATGTACCTACCGACCCACATGCCTTTGGGAGGTGGGAGGAAACAGGAGCACCCAAGGAAACCCACGTAGTCACAGTGAGGGCATGCAAAGTCCACACAGACAGCGCCTGAAATCAATAACGAACTCGGGTCTCGGGCACTGTGAGGCAGCAGCTCTATCAGCTTCACCACTGTGCTGCCCTCTCTGGAGTGTGGCCTCTAGAATGTCTCACCCTGAGTGCAACATTAGGGGGCCCAGTGACCAGACAGTCACATGTGTAGCAGGTATCTGTCATATGACATAGTGTGCGATTTGCTGATGTTTTATCCTGGCTTGGGATATCACTGGGGCAAAGTCCAGCCAAATGCTCACAATATTCCAAATCTGCTCATACCAGTGCCTTGGAAAGCCTTGTAAAGAATAACATCCTTGCAGCTATATTCTAGTCCCCTCAAAATGAATGATAGCATTGCATTCGCCTACCTTATCGCTGACCTTTTGGCAATCCAGCACCAGCACTCCCAAGTCCCTTTGTACTTCTGATGTTGGAATCCTCTCCCCATTTAGAAAGGAATCTATGCCTTTATTCCTTTGACCAAAGATTATGACCGGACACTTTGCTGCATTGTATTCCATTGGCCACTTCTTTGTCTACTCTTACAAGCTGTCCAAATCCTTGTGCAGCCTCCCTGCTTCCTCCACACTACCCGCTCCTCCACCTATCTCTTCATATCGTCTGTAAACTTGGCCACAAAGCCATCAGTTCCTGGTAAGAGTGTGGGAACTGGACTGCTACAGTTATCCGAAACTCTGTAGTAGCTTTTATCCCGCCCCGACGTGGCTGATTTGAACACAGAACACACCTCAAAGCTGTAAACTTGTGTTCCCCCATGTTCAGCCATGCCGAGCTGTCTGCCGAAATGTACAACACAGTCTGGGAAACTACAGAGTCTAAAAGTAATCTCATCCCGTCCCAACCTCCCAAAGCAGAAAAAACAAACATAAGTAGCTTAGTATGTGTCCAACCACATACTCAGGTGAAATCAATTACTGCGTCTAATAAGACTTCCAAGGACTTTAATTAAAATAAATTTAATTAAAACTAAGCCAGCTTTATATGATGATATGCTGCAGTTTACCCAGGGGGCTCATGACTCCTGGTGTAATTTACAAAGACGGAATTAATCACTGACAATATATGATGTAAAGAGCTGGTCAATTCTGCCAGCCTTTCCCCACAAGCTGTAGAGATCAGAGGAGGGGAAAAGGTTTGGCCTGACTTTACATACACATTTCATTACCACTGTTTGACCCTGCAGGGGTAACTTGTTGGCCCATTGCTGGTAGAAGGTTGGGCGGAACAATCAGGGAGGAGGTGAGAGGAGCCGGATTCTCTGTATTTGAGGTGTACAATCCACCCTGTGAATTGGCAGCACAATATATCTCTTTTTTTTCTCCACTTTAGTCTTTATTGCTTTTATGCGTACACTGATATAACAACGAAACGTACAACAATGCAGTGAAACGTACAACAGTGCAACAATATATCTCTAATCATTGACATTTCTAATCTGTGAAAAAGGTTCTGATTGTCTACCCTTTCTATTCCTCTCATAATATATAATTTAAAAAAAAATGTCAATAAATTAATAACCACAATATTGTGCAAAAATCCCGCAAAGTCCTTCGGGCAACCAAAGAGAGTCCGTAGAAGTGCGTAGTTGAGGTTAGTGTTGTGTAGAGTTTTATAACCATCATATCACTGTACACTGCTTGAAGCGATGCTGTGAATCCAATCAGAATTGGTGGTGGGGGTGGCAGGGGTGAGGGCAGAGGGTGAGAGTGGGGGCACAAAGCCAAAAGGCTGAGGTCAGACGCGCTAATCGTAACGCTCCGTGCCTCTGTTGAAAGTTTTTACAACCTCGTAAAAGGATGACGGCTCCTAACGATCAGGTGTCACAGCGCTGCCGGGAAGGAGGTCTCCAGTCAGCGAAGGGCCTTTGACTTGCTTTCAAATGCATCAGGAATTCCAGTAATCACATGGGGCAGTTAGTGTAGAATATAGAGACCTCCTCGATGTGTGCTAGCACAACCCTCAAACTGAAGCCATTAGTGTGATTGCTGGGGGGGGGGGGTTGCTGAGTTCAAGCTAAAATGTCAATTCTCATCTCCAGCAATGGAGCAGTTGTGGGGCTGTAGGTTTTCAGAGCAATCCTGACTGTGAAATCATTGCTCCCTCGGGGACTGCAAATTCCAGGTTGATGAGGGCTGCCAATATTTACTTACACAGCTAAAGATTTACACGGGTCACTCTCGTCAGGGCCCTGTTTTTTAAGTCAGAAACTGTGAAGTCTGTTATTTCTTTTCTGAAGTGAACCCTTGGCCTCCTGTCCAATTGTTTACCATTCGCTTTGGGCTTTTGTCACCCACAGTGCTTTGGATGTTCAGCCTGCAGCCGGAGCTGACAGGAGTTCTCAGCGGCCCCAGTTTTGCACGAGTCAACGCACAAGGCATAAACTGATGAGGCTTTCATCCAGTGCCATCAGAGGGGCACCATTCACATTGCAACCCCATACTGCCCAACTCTGAAAACCTGCAACACAAGAGACTCTGCTAACTCCCAAATCACAAATCCAGGTCTAGACCATAGAGGACATCAGGACTGAACCCCCACTTTTAGCCTTAACTCTTGATTTATTATTGTCATATGCACCGAGATATAGTGAAAAGCTTTATTTGTGTGCTACCCAGTCAAATCATACTATACAGAAGAACAATCAAGCTATGTACAAGTCCAACAGATAGTCCAACGAGAAAAATGTCAGAGTGCAGAGAATAGAGCTGCAGCATTGGAGCACTGCAGTTCCAGAGAAAAAGTGCAATGTCTACAATGAGTTGGGTTGGAAGATCAGGTCTACACCCTAGATGATGGGGCAAGCGTTCAATGGTCAGATAACAGACCTGAGTCTGGTGGTACATTCTTTCAAGCATTTGTATCTTCTGCCAGAGGGGAGAAGAGGGAATAACTATGGTGAAAAAGGTCCATTAATACATTGTGTGTTGTCTCTCAAGTATGGTGTAGATGGAGACGATGGTGGGGAGTCTGGTCTGGTCTGTGTGATGGAGTGTGCTACCTCTCTGATCACTAATCTCTAGGTTTACGTTTATCATGTACCGAGTTAGTGTAAAGCTTTGTTTTGTATGCTATCCAAACAGATGAGATATACCATCCATAAATGCTACCAGTTCAAACTCAAGTATAATATGTAGAGCGAAGGGGCTGGTACAGAGTGCAGAATACAGTTCTTAGCTGTAGCGCACCTTAGCTCATTGTAACAGTTAACACCCTCACAAACTCACTGTCAACGTCTTGAAATCACTTCCAGATCTGAAGAACATTCTTGAACCTCTCGTCCACGTCCCTTGAGAAACAAGTAGGAAAAATTAGGAAAGCAGGAAATGAAGAGAGGATTCCATTTTATCGAACATGTGTCAGGACTGCTGTTGGGTACTGGAGACCTACCCCAGGCCTTGTTAAGGATGTTTTATATTTAACCATGCCAATATACTGACCGATTACTGAATATCTCATAACAAGGCCCTACTCAGTCTTCGTACTCAGAAAGCGTAAATTTCCAAATGACACAACTGTGGTATTTGGTGGTAAGTGGCATTTAAGAGGCTTTGAGCTGGGTGCCTGAATATGCAGGGGCTGGAGGGATATGGATCACACGCAGGCAGAGGAGATTAGTTTAGCTTGGCAACATGTTCGGCACGGACATTGTGGGCCAAAGAACACGTTTCTGTGCTGTACTGTTCTTGTTCTATGTAACGACGATTTAATACAGTACCTTTAACATTGTAAAAAGACTCAAAGCCCTTCAAAGCATTTGACATCAAGCTACATAATGAAATATTAAGGTAAGAGAACAGAAAGCTAGCCAGACAGGTGGGTATTTAGGATTACCTTAACTGGATTGGGAGAACAAGGGGGAGACATTGAGGGACAAAATTCCTACACTTAAGACCTTTGATGCTAAAGTACATCCACTGATGCAGAAACAAGGTTATAACAGGGTCTTTACTCAAAAATGAACCCATTATATCAGCTGCTGAATGGAGATGAGCTGTGACCATGGTCTAAGAAGGTGCCTCAGGTATGAAGCTGTCCACCAACAGTGTCACGCAGAGGGCAGGAGGCAGAATTCCCATGGGATTCACCCGACTCTCCCCGCAGTCAAGAAGCAGCTGGGAGTTCAGACAAACAGAGCAAGTGGTTTCCAAATCAAACATTGGGATCATTTTGGAAATTCTAATCCCAGCATTAATGGAGAAAAATATTTTCATGCAAAGCTCCTTCTTCGTGCACAGCCTAAAGTTGTCGGACAACTTGTTCTATTTGATCTTATTTGATTGTGCACGCCGGGTTGATTGCATTTGTCGAAACAGGGCGGACCACGTGAAGGTTGCAATCTCCCACCCCATACAAAGCTCCAAACTGGACATTTTCTTGCAAGAAAGCAGCTTGGCGCTGAACAATGACTCCAGCAGATTTATTACCAAGAGACCAGTTTCCGTTCCTGCAAATTATAATTTGGCCTCGGCTTGTTAATTAGATACCTCCTCAACCTACATGGTTTCAACGATTACAGAATCTTTTAATTAGTTAATCATTACCAACATTTGGGATATTGGTTAATTAACCCTCTGCCCTCTCCAGTCTACTTTTGACGTCCAATGAAGAATTGCTTCATAAAGTAGTAATTAGTACAGTAAAGGGTAAAGGTCAGGTGAAATCATTCCTTGTCCGTCTTTGGACTTGTCCATTTGCACTGTTCAAAAGCAACCATCCTCTCACGATCGTCAAGCACTGATGTTCTGGCATCCTACCCGAGTTCTCTTCATGTGAAGACCAGTTACAGAGTTAGTCAATGGCAATAGGTGCCTGTGAACGACAGGACTCAATGGCAATGATAAGAATGATAAGATGCAGCTCTAAAGACTTTAGAGTCTTTGGTGATGCAGCTCTAAAGACTTTGTGTCCTGACCCAAACAATTGCCTATCCATGTCCTCCAGAGATGTTCCTCTGCCATTGCGTTACTCCTGCACTTTTTGTTTTACTATATAAGACTTTGTTTAGGTTGCATTTGGAGTATTGCATGCAGTTCTGGTTGCCCCATTACAGGAAGGATGTGGAGGCTTTGGAGAGGGTGCAGAGGAGATTTACCAGAATGCTGCCTGGATTAGGTGATATTAGCTACAAGGAAAATTTGGACAGATTTAGATTATTTTCTCTAAAATGTCAGAGGTCGAGAGAAGACCTGGAAGAAATACATAAAATTAAGAGAGGCATAAATAGGCTGGACAGTCACAACTTTTTTTCCCAGGGTGGAAATATCAAAGACTGGAAGGCTGGAGATGAGAAATGGGCTGGTGAGGATAGCGTGTAGAATAACATGATCCAATTGGTGTGATTTAGTCTGTGAATGGTCACAACCTTGACATATGCCCGAGTGGATAGTACCCAGAAAATGGGCATGAATCCATCTGATTTCTCAGCTCCAACACACCTAACACAAACTCCCCAGCAGAGGTCAGCATCAGAGTAAAGAACGCGCTGCTGAGGTCTGAGGTCTCTCACTAACCAGATTTTCTTGCTGCCGTTATTGCACAGGATTTCACTAAAACTGCTGTATTTAATATCACAGATACCAGCAATAGCACATTTAAAAAACAGAGTTCTCAGCCACATCTTTGGAGAGATAAACATTTCAGAACAATCGCCTATGCTCAAAATCATTACTCGGGCAAAGCCCCGATCTTAAACTCCTTGCCATTTTTTCCAAATCCCTCCTTATACCTTCTGTCCCAACAGTCTGTATTCCTCCAATTCATTTCCCGATTGTAGCTTAATAATGCCCCTGTCCCACTTAGGAAACCTGAACGGAAACCTCTGGAGACTTTGCGCCCCGCCCAAGGCTTCCGAGCAGTTCCCGGAGGTTGCAGGTGGTTGCCGGAGGTTGCAGGTAGTGGAAGCAGGTAGGGAGACTGACAAAAACCTCCAGGAACCGCACGGAAACCTTGGGTGGGGCACAAAGTCTCCAGAGGTTTCCGTTCAGGTTTCCTATGTGGGACAGGGGCATAAAGTTTCATTCTTCCTAATGGCAGCTTTAAGCTACCGTGAACCCCTCCAACTTCTGAAACCTCTTCTCGGAACCTTTTGTCTTTCCACCTATCTCTGCTCCTTTAAAATGAATTGATTGATTGATTGATTGAATGGTGCAGCATGTAAACAGGCCCTTCCTCCAACCAAGGCCATGCCAACCATCGATCACCCATTCACACTAGTCCTACGTTATCCCACGTTCTCATTCACTCCCCACACACTGATGGCAATTTTACAGGGGCCGATTAACCTACAAACCCGCACATGTTTGGGACATTGAAGCACCCAGAGGAAACACAGGAGAACGTGCAAACTCCAAACAAACAGTACCCGAGATCAGAATCGAACCAAAGCCTCTGGTGCTGCGAGACAGCAGCTGTACCAGCTGACCCACCCTTTAAATCACCTAAACAGATTTGCTTCCAACTAAGCAACTGGGGACACAAGGAACTGCACAAGGATGATCTCTCCGAAGAGCCCGGGAGCACCTGTTACAGTAGTCGCTTTATAAATGCTCAAAAGCATGGTGATACTCACTAAAACGTGGACAGAAGTAGTTGGAGTGAACATCGTTGATGCATTTGAGGAAACTTGAAGAGTGAGGGTGGATGTAATTCTGTGAAGATTTGTTGATTGAGGTGGAGGGAGACAACTGTGGAACACCAGCACCAACGCGAATCAGATGGGCCAAATGGCCTGTTTCTGTGCTGTACTATATATTGCTCAGCAATTCTCTCAACCGGAGACACAGCCTCAACCGGCCCTTCTAGGTTGTGCGCCCCTTTCTAAAGAGCCTCACAGGAGAGGGAACTCCCTCCCGTCTGCAGGCGAATCCAAAGCCAGTTGTAGAACAAGAAAGGAGCCAACGGATCTGAAAGAATAAATATTTCATAACATCCTAACAGTAGCAAGAATTGCTTGGCGAGTGGAGAAGCAGGATGAGAGGAGGATTTTAGACCGAGGTTATCAGAGAGTAAAATGAAATATCTTCACGATGCTATCCTATAGGAAATTCAGCACAGAATCAGGCCATTTGGCCCATCTGATTCATGTTAGTGGGAGTGGTCCACAGTCGTCCCACTCCACCCCTATCATCAACTCCCATCACCACTTCACCGTTCCATCCATCGCTGCACTATCCAATTGAGAAAAAGGTGAAACAAAAACAAAAACACTAATTGGAAGAACTCAGCGGGTCAGTCAGCATCCACGGTGGGAATGGACAGATGGCATTTCAGCTCGGGACCCTTCTTCAGAGAAAAGATTAAACTCTGCTTCTTCAGTGAAATATTTTGGGTTATTAATCAGTAGAATATTCACGTTGTGTTCTGTGATTTCGCGTTTCTTAAACTAAAAGGCAAAAATGGGAAAATTTACAATTTGGCTATCTTGCAGTGAATCTCATTGTCTATGTGAGGGAGCATTTATAATCTACAAATTGTCCTGCACTTGGTCATAGATCAACAAACCTATCACTATTAAAAACGACACTGTTTTCTTTTAACATTTTAGTAGCTTCCGCACTTACTTCAAAAGATTTGCTGTTGAAACCCTCATCTATAATGTTGGGACCTCTAGACCTGATTGTTTCAGTGTTCACCTGCCGGCCTCCTTCACTCGACTCTTTCTACAACAAACTCATTCTAAATTCTGCTCCTCAGGTCTGAACTTGAACCCTAGAGAGTCAAGAGTGTTTAATTATCATCACATCAACAATGGAACAAAATTCATACCTGCTGCTGCTAAACAGGCTCCTAAACACAACACCCCACTGATAATATATAACAATTAAAAATACAATAAATAGGTAACCATAATAGTGCAAAACCGAAGTCCGTAGTGCAGCCAAAGATGCAGTTGAAGAAGGATCTCCACCCGAAATGTCATCCATTCCTTCTCCTCAGATATGCTGTCTGACCCACCGAGTTACTCCAGCTCATTGTGTCTATCTTCAGTTTAAACCAGCATCTGCAGTTCCTCAAGGTTCAATTTAATTGTCATTTGGACCCCTTGAGGTCCAAACGAAATGCCGTTTCTGCAGCCATACATTACAAACAAATAGACCCAAGACACAACATAATTTACATAAACATCCATCACATCCCTGTGATGGAAGGCCAAAAAAACTTATCTCTCCACTGCACTCTCCCCCCCACCCCCCAAGGTCAGAGTCAAAGTCAAAGCCCCCGGCTGGCGATGGCGATTGTCCCGCGGCCATTAAAGCCATGCCGGGTGATGCAAGGTCGCACACCGGGTCTTGGTGTTAGAGCCCCCGGCGTGCGTTCGCAGAGTCCCGCGGCCATTCCAAGCCGCGCGGGGCAGTGCTGTAAGGCCCCGCTCCAGGAGCTCTTCGACCCCGCAACTCGGGCGGGAGAAGTCGCCGTTGCGAGAGCCCTGAAAAGCGGTCTCCCTCCAGGGGCCCGCGGGCTCCCGGTGCCGCCGTCCGCCAGACCCGCAGTTGCAGCCTCCGAATCTCCGGAGGCCGGGCCGCAGCAGTTCCTACACAATTCATAGTAGATCATAGTTGCTGAGGTTACTGTTCAATTTGGCCGATGGCTGTTGGGATATAGCAACTCTGGAACCTGGTGGTCACAGTTTTCCGGCTCCTGTGCTTTCTTTCCAATGATAGGAGTGAGATGAGTGCATGGCCAGAATGGGGTGGGTCTTTGATGATATTGGCGGCCTTTTTGAGGCAGCGCCTCTTGTAGATCCATTCGATGGTGGGGAGGTCAGTTCCCTGTGTCTACCACTCTGTAGTTTCCTTCATTGCAGGGTGTTCGAGTTGCCGAACCAGGCCGTGATGCAACCAGTCTCCCAGCACTGCGACATGTCTGTCAGGGAATGTTGCCGACTGGCCCAAGGCTGTGTGGGGGAAGACCACAGTCTGGGTTTCTTCCACTGTCAGACATTGAGGGGCAGAATCCAGTGGGGACACTCATCAAACAAGGGAGGGGATATCACCCCATGGGGCCACATGGGTGACAATGCTGTTTGGTGTGTAGACAGGTAAGAACACTACTGATTTTGACGTTATCGAATGTAAACACACTGAGAATCCATTAAATTCTTTGCACATTTTTTTGTTTTGTATAGATTTTTATTACAAATAACACTTATTGCTGGGAGAAAGAAAAAAGCCCAGTTTGGAGCTGCCACATCCATCTGACTGACTGTGGGATATCCAGGTAACGGGAGGTGATAGTCATCCTCTGGGTGACTGCGTCCCACCTGCATGACAAGACCTCTGGTAAGGACAGTCCCATCCTGGCAAGGACAAGCTATGCAGTGGGTTTTGCCTGGTTTGACCAATTTTTCAGATTCTAGTTTGATCTGGATTTTTAACGCTCTCTTTGAAGGTGAAATCTACACTCATTTTTATAAAACATTAATTAAAAATGAAGTCAAAAAGCAGCTCATCTGAAATGGCAGCCTAATTAAAGATTAACGTGTGTTACACAGATGTAAAATCAGTGATCGGGAGCCACTGCAAACAGCAGATTCTCATCCAGCTACAGTTTTCTGTTTGTTTCTTCTTTATAATTGATGAGTGTATCATGTCAGATAGGTATAGCCGAGTGATATCGTTGGGAAGCTGGAAAATGTGAGGTTATGCCGACTTTGGAAGAATGAAAAGGCAAAGTATTATTTAAACAGAGTGCGATTACAAAATGTTTCCATAGAAATGCACCTGGGGTGGGGAGGTGTTAGTACATTAACATGGGATAGTATGGCACAGGAACAGGCCCTTCAGCCCACAATATCCACACTGAACATGATGCCAAATTAAACTACTCTCCTCTGTCTGCACTTGATCCATATTCATCCATTCTTTGCACATCTGTATGTCTGTCCAAAAGCCTCTTACATGCCACCATCCTGGGGAGCATGTTCCAGGCACCCACCCATACATCGCCTTTAAACTTTGACTCTTTCACCCTCTAGAATTTGACATTGCCACTCTGGCTTTGACATAAGTCTACCTTATCTATACTTCTCATCATTTTATGTTATTCTATGTATCCTCAACACAATTATAGCTGATCTACACTGATGACGAGTTCTCTTCTGTGCCCATCACGCTCAGTCGCCTGAAACTGATCTAGCTCCTCTTTGAATATTTCTAATGATCTACCTCTGGGGTCAAGAATTCCAAAGATTCACCATTCTCAAGAAATTCTTAAGCTTTAAATGACCAATCTGATGTAACTAAATCCCTTCAAGACTCTCGTACGAGTGAAAACATCACAGCATCTACCCTATTATGCGCTCTCAAGATCTTATACGTCTCAACAAAGTCACCTTATTCCTCCACCTTCATCCAAAACACTCACCCTTCTTCATCATTCCCCACATAGTTTGCCACCACTCAAATAAAATTCCCTTCCTGCTCATCCTACCCTTCCCAGATCCCTACCATTCATTGACAACTCACTTGCAAAGTCTCCCTATCTTGATTATCCCAGTGCAATTATTGCTCTCAGCAAGATGCGACTGGGAGATGCTCCTATGGGCAAATTGTTTGTAGACGCCAAACCAAATGTAAGCTGCACCTTGCTAGGTGTTACCTGAGAATATTCCTACAATTTTCTTGTTAATTGCCACTTACTTGTTTTATTACACAAAAACAATTAGTTGTGTCCCTCGTCTTAACACTGCAGCGAAGTAGAGACTTACAGCAGGCAGCAATGTATCAGCCAGTATCATTCCCACAAGGGACAATGGATTTTACACATTGTTACCATCTCCTGTTGCTGACTTTACAACCAGACATTGGCACAAGTACCAGCCACAGGGATTGGCACCAGAAACAGAGACGGCTGCAAATTACAAATCTCTGGCAGTGAAAATATGTTTAACTCAATCACACCTCAAACTGTTCAAGCCTGTCGATGGCCTAGTCGTGCACTTTATAGCCAATCATGTTCTTTGGATGTGCGGGCACGATTGAAATGCCAGTTGCAGGCAGTTGCACAGAACAAGGTCTCACACCACTGGCAATAATGATCAGCTCATTTGTTTAAATCTCCCCACATTGCCTCCAACATCTTCCACATTCTCCCACTCACCTACATGCCAGGGGGGATGTACAGTGGACAATTGCCTGCTCCAATAATTGTTTATGTGCATCTCTATTCACTTTTTCCTTTGACAGTTTTCCGTGAGGAATATTTTACTTCATTTAAGGTCAATGCAGATCGCAGCGATTGTTGTAAAGAGTAAACATAGCGACAATGAAGAGGAGGTGAAAAATGCTGCAACATATTCAACCGAAAGCCGATAGGGGCTTTTGTCCCAATTCATTAACCACCTCCTTTTATAAAACGTGACCTTGTTTTCTCTCTCATTCCAGGGATTCATTAGCTCCTTACCTATTGAACTGAATATGTTGAGAAATCTATTTATGCCAACCATTTCATCAGTGTAGTTGTTCAACTCACCAATTGCTCCCTGGTGACAGAACAACTACATCAGGCTGGTGATGGGCAGTATCGGGGGATGTCGATTTCACGCCCTATTTGCAACCAAAGGAAATAGGTCTTGTTGACATGCTGGTGGACAGGAGCTGATAGACCCACGGGGCCTGTTCCTGGGCTGCAATGTTCCGCCATTATTTCACCCTGTGTAAATATGGGAGGAAAGAAAGTAGTGGGGGGGACATGATGATCAGAGAGACAAAGTGAGGGGGGAAAGGAGTGTGTAATGGTGGAGATGGGAGAAGTTGAAATCAAAGTGAGTAAGGATAGAGAGAGGGAGGAATGTGGGAGGGGGAACAATGGGAGAGGTTGAGTGAGGTTGGGGTACATGATGGTGAGTAATTGAATCATCATCATCACCATCATAGGCATTTACTCAAAGTGGCGTAGGATTATGCATCCTCATGGTGAGTCCTTTCTGTGGGTCTATGTCCCTCCAGCTGGACCCCTGTACGTGGCGGCTCCCAAGGGTTGAAGGTGGAGACCCTCGGGGAAGAGTAATGCAATCGTGTCGGTGTGAGGAGAGGCTTGCTGCCAGGGTTGCGGCCAGGTAGAGCAAAGACTGCAACCCTGTGCAGTAGTGTCAAATTACTCAATACCTGATCTGTGCCTCCAAGGTAACTTCTTCATGAATAATCTCCCAGCAGCTGGAGGTTTTTACGAGTGCTGCTGAATAATGCATGGTGACTAGGATTCGGCCTAACAGATGGCACTGGTGGCTGTTACACGAGCTAAAACAGACACAAAGTGCTGGAGTAACTCGGTGGGCAAGGCTGCATCTCTGGAGAACGGGGATATATAACGTTTCGGGTCAGATCCTTCATCAGAATGTTTGTGGTGGGGGGGAGGGTGCGGAGAGGTGGAAGAGAGCTGGGAGAGTAGAGGGGCAGGACAAAGCCTGGCTAAGTAATAGGTAGATACAGGCGAGGTGAGGGGGGGGATGGGTTGATATACAGATGGTTGGACAAGGGCCAGAGATGCAACAACACAAAGAGTGGGACAAAATGATCGAGCAGTTGTGAATTCTGAAGCTAGAGGAAGAAATGTAGATGGAAGGGAGAGGGGAGAATAGGAGCAAGTCCAGGTGGGCCACGGGAGAGAGGGGGGAGGGGAAGGGAAGGGGAGCTATTATGTAATTACCTAAAATTGGATAATTCAGCAGAATATGAGGTGCTGTTTCCCCAGTTTCCATGCGACCTCACTCTGGCAATGGAGGAGGCCGATGACAGAAAGGTCAATATGGCAATGGGGAAAAGGAGTTAAAATGGTGAGCAGCCGGAAGATCCAGAGTCGTGCAAGAGCACAATTGTCGGCAAAGTGGTTGCCGAGTCTACACTTGGTCTCCCCGATGTATAAGATGCTACATCAGGAGTTGTGACCAGCACCTGCAGTTCCTTGCTGGAAATGCCTGGTAATCGCAACGTCAATAGCTCTACCAGCCGTGCCACTGTAGTTTACCCATCTCCACAAATGATGTCCGAGTTCAGGAACAGCTTTTCCCACTGAACACTACAAACTCTAAACTTTTCACTGTACCTCGGTATATGTGACAATAAACTAAACTGATTATGACTTGACTAAACTAAACTGATTGTGAACTATTGTGTTAAAGAAGGAACTGCAGATGCTGGAAGATCGAAGGTACACAAAAATGTTGGAGAAACTCAGCGGGCGCAGCAGCATCTATGGAGCAAAGGAAATAGGTGACGTTTCGGGCCAAAACCCTTCTTCAGACTGAACTATTGTGAACAGACCACCACAGCCAGACAGAACATTGTGAACTATGGTCTGTCTGGTTTGCACTAGGGACTTTGTGTTTGTTTTGTTTTACACACTGCACTGTTTTTTTCTTTTTTTAACTTTAAAAAAAATGTTTGTTTATTGTTTCATCCAGTGAGTAACATGCATACACACCTGTTGTACTGTTGCAAGTACCAGTCTCATTGTTCCGTTGCGATGCATGTGACATTAACTCTGCACTACAAAGGATATTTTGGCATGGTGGGTAATCCAATAATCCCACTTAACATTGACAATAAAAGTCTCCCTCAGTTGCGTGGATCATGAGGTAAAAAAAGTTACAGAACCACTAACCACTATTGATTGGCCACACGTTGGCTTCAGTAGCAACGATGGGACATAACTAGCATAGATATAAAAAAAACCCGAATAAACGCTCAAGAGCTCTCCATTCCTTGCTGAAGTGCTCCTGGCCTTTGCTGTAATCCATAACCTTCTGCTTTTCCATTTTCTCAGGTACCTCTGAACACAAATCATTGTGACAACCCAATCACTAGGGGCCAAAATTTTATAAAACCTCTCAAGTTGTGAACAATGAATCACCGCGCGAGCGTGGCTCGTGTTTTCCAGTAAATCTCGGAAAACCTGGGAGTTATTTTTGAACGTAAACAGCACGCATTCTCCATTAGCTTGCTTTTCTTTTCTGTTCCCCTTTCTGTTCCATTTTACTGACGACTGCATCCTAATGGTCCTTTTAAACTCATGATGAATGCCTATGCTGCATATTGATCGTCCCGGTGATTGATTACTGGATCTGGCTGACAGATGAGCTGCTAAGGTAGCTGCCAATATTGGGCCACAGAGGGGTGGATTACCTCACTGGAGAATCTAATGGATTCTGACCTAAAAGGGCAGCACCACAATTCCCTCATTTTATGAGAAGGAAAACGTTTTTCACTTTATAAAAAGAAATAAAAGAAAGAAAGTCAATTCATGAGCCATTTAACATGGAAAATTCTCGGTCAAAATTGCATGCTGTAAAATATGATGGATTGTAGGATAGAGCGAGTAGACTAAAGCACACTAAATAGATCTGGAAGAAAATGTTTTTTGTCCATTTTTGGTGAAAAATGCTGAACATCGACATACCTCTGCCATCTTGAGGAATAATTTACTTTTCATTCATCAAAATCTTTAAAAAATAAAATCTCCATTTGCTTTTAGGTGTGTAAAAAGAGTCAAAAGCTAAGTCTTCCCCCACGATCTGTCCCACCTTACAAGGCAGGTTTTCTAAAGCATTTCCTGTTCTCTGGGTTTTGCAAATTAGGATTCTTGTCGCATTCTACGAGTTTAACCCTTTGCTGGCTGTGGATGGATCGGGGGGGGGGGGGGGGGGGGGGGGGGGGGGGGGGGAGGGGGGTTTGACAGCACGATTCCTAAACCATGGGCATCCTCGTGGGTATTAGAAGAGGAAGTGGGTGGAGAGAGGGAGTCGGAGGAAGGGTGAAGCAGATACACACAGCACAGGAGGAAAGAGATGGCGTTCAAAGAGATCGCTGACTAGAGTTGAGGAAAAGTGATACATATAAATCATATAAATCATGTTAGAAAGGCACCATCATTTGTTCTATAATGCCTGCCACCATTCACCACCTGATCGCAGGCACACTGCCCCATTCAGGATGGATCTCTGGATCGACACAAGTACACCAAAGAATGAATTAATTTACAATTCAGTAAGAATGATTCATGTTAAAGATGTGGTCTAGGCACTGCACGTCTAAGAATGGCATGTATGACAGCACCTTTCTTAATTACCTTAAAGATATAGGGTCATAGAAACCTAGAAAATAGGTGCAGGAGTAGGCCATTCTGCCCTTCAAGTCTGCACCGCCATTCAATATGATCATGGCTGATCATTCAACTCAGTATCCTGTACCTGCCTTCTCTCCATACCCCCTGATCCCTTTCGCCACAAGGGCCACATCTAACTCCCTCTTAAATATAGCCAATGAACTGGCCTCAACTACCTTCTGTGGCAGAGAATTCCGCAGGTTTACCACTCTCTGTGTGAAAAATGTTTTCCTCATCTCGGCCCTAAAGGAATTCCCCCTTATCCTTAAACTGTGACCCCTTGTTCTGGACCTCCCCAACATCAGGAACAATCTTCCTGCATCTAGCCTGTCCAACCTCTTAAGAATTTTGTAAGTTTCTATAAGATCCCCTCTCAATCTTCTAAATTCTAGCGAGTACAAGCTGAGACTATCCAGTCTTTCTTCATATGGAAGTCCTGACATCCCAGGAATCAGTCTGGTGAACCTTCTCTGTACACCTTCTATGGCAAGAATTTATTTCCTCAGATTTGAAGACCAAAACTGTACGCAATACTCCAGGTGTGGTCTCACCATGTGGTCATGCTGTCATAGAGTCATACAGCGTGGAAATAGGCCCTTCGGCCCAACTTGCCCACCTCGACGAACATGCCCCTTTTACACTACTCCCACCTGCCTATATTTGGCCCATATCCCTCTAAACCTATCCTTATCCATGTGCCTGTCCAGATGTTTTTTTAAAGGTTGTGATAGTACCTGCTCATATTTGTTTTATTTTAAACTGGTAAGATTGATTTATTATGTATTTTCCTATTTGAATTTTCTCCATTTCCATTTTGAAACTCATAGCTCTTTCAAGAGATTGCATGTATTTTCTCCTCCTCGTTTTGAGTGCCTCTCCCAGTTTTCGCACTCGTCGTGCTCATAGGCTTCCAGCTGTGTGCTTTGGTGCATCTTGGTAGCAACCCCTACAATCCATATCCCCTCAGCAGATGCTGCATGACCTGCCGAGTTCCTCCAGCAGTTTGTGTTTCATTCAACATTTCAGCACTTGCAGTTCCTCGTATTTCCCTTTCTATCAGTTCTGATGAAGGACACCTTTGGATGCAAAGAAGATGGTCTCAGATCTTCCATTGCACTATAGTTTTATGCAAGAGGTCAATTGGCATCTGTGAACAGAGAAACAGGATTAACTATGCAGGTGAGGCAGCATCTATGGAGCGAAGGAAATAGGCAATGTTTCGGGCCAAAATCCTTTGGGTTTCGGCCCAAAACATTGCCTATTTCCTTCGCTCCATAGATGCTGCCTTACCCGCTGAGTTTCTCCAGCATTTTTGTCTATCTTAAATTTTCCAGCATCTGTAGTTCCTTGTTAAACAGGATTAACTATGCCTACTTTGACAAAGTTCTCCTTCTGAAAAAGAGTCCTGACCCAAAATGACTTCCGTCCACTTTTTGAACAGGATTAATGTTTCAGCTCGGTGACATTTTATCAGAACTGAGAGTGGTCAGAAATAAAAAAATGTTTTAAGTTGCAGATTGAGAAGTGGGAGGCATGAAAAAGAAATCAAAGGAGATGCCTGTGGCAGATTAAAGACAAGTGGATGACATATATATTGGCGGCAGCAATGGAGCGAGGCTGGTGAAAGACTATCGATCACCGTTTCAAGGAGTGGATGCAGAATGGAAGTCGAGGAGAAGAGAGGTGAAAAACTTCTCCTAAGAAGTTCTTCTAAGAATTTTGTACAATTGATATGGGTGACAAGACAATGCTGGACGAATGGCTTCCAAAGAGACCATCAGTCAGTGCCCTTTTTAGGAAGGAAAAAAGGAGAGGTGCTGGAGGACCTCAGCAAGTCAGGCAGCATCAATGGAGGGAAAGTGACAAGTTGACCCTCAGGTTACTTCATCAGTCCACTCCAGATTTTGCTCACGATTTTAAGCACCTGCTGTTTCTTGGGCCATCCTTCATCGTGATCCGGGTTTATATTTAGTTACTCGAGGTTAAATTTAAATTTCTCCGATGCTGTGTCGGGAACTGATCTCACATCTCAGATACACAAATATTGACCCTTTGATCTCTGGTCTAGTAAACACAACACCGGCAATTTCCTTCAATTCACCAGAGGTTTACAATAGCCAAAAACCCAGAGAACCCCAGGCCTTTTGATTATTTACGATTCAGGTTTAAGAAAAATGTTATTAAGCTGGAAAGAGTGCAAAGAAGATTTACGAGGATATTGCCAGGACTAGGGGGGGCCCGAGCCACAGGGAGAGATTGGCAGGCGGGGATTTTATTCCTTGGGATACAAGAGGCTGAGGGGTGATCATTTGGAGGTGTACAAATTCATGAGGGAATTGGTAGGGAGAATTCACAGAGTCTTTCTTGTGGAGTAGGGGAATCGAGAATTGGAGGTCACAGGTTTAAGTTGAGATAGGAACCTGGAGGGGTAACCTTTGCACAAAGAGGTTGGTGGGTAAAAGGAACAAACTGCCAGAGGAGGTAATTGAGGCAGGTATAATAGCATTTAATTTGAGCAGGTACATGGATAGGAAACGTTTAGAAAAAGGAAGGTACATAAAAATGCTGGAGAAACTCAGCAGGTGCAGCAGCATCTATGGAGCGAAGGAAATAGGCAACGTTTCGTGCCGAAACGTTGCCTATTTCCTTCGCTCCATAGATGCTGCTGCACCCGCTGAGTTTCTCCAGCATTTTTGTGTACCTTCGATTTTCCAGCATCTGCAGTTCCTTCGTAAACACAAGGTTTAGAAAAATATGGGTGAAACGTGGCCAAACGGGACCAGCTTAGAAAGGGACACGAGGAACTGCAAGTGCTGAAAATGTTGAATGAAACACAAACTGCTGGAGGAACTCAGCAGGTCATGCAGCATCTGTAGAGGCAAATACCAGGCACTTGGATCAGCACCCTCCTTCAGAGTCAATGTGGCATCTTGGTTGGCATGGATGAGTTGGGCCGAAGGGCCTGGTTCAATGCTACATGACGGTAATGCAAGTTCACCAAACAAAATGTGGTGAAAATGAGACTGTTTCACTGTCATATGTAGCAACAACAGAACAATAACATTCTTACTTGGTGCAGGACATGTAAACACAGTACTTCGTAGATAACATAATAGGCAAAAAAAATTAAACTAAAAAGCTCAAGATTTTTTTTTAAAAGCCCAAAGTCGTCAGTGCAACCAAGACAGTTCTTAGTCTATAGTCTAGTTAGCATTGTGTAAGTGTTGAAGCACCTGATGGTTGTTGGTGGTAAGAAGCTGTTCTTGAACTTGGAGGTCACGGTTTTCAAAACCGTAAGAATGGTGTCAGACCAGGTCATTTTATTTATTTGTCCTGCAAGTTGTGGCGGATGGATTGCTGAATTGTACGGCAGTTTTTCACTTACTGAATATTCCCCCTCGCCGCCCCATTAAGTCAGGGTCAGTGCAAACCAGACAGGCCAATCTTCTTAGTCTATAGTCTAGTTAGCATTGTGTAAGTGTTGAAGCACCTGATGGTTGTTGTTGGAAAGAAGCTGTTCTTGAACTATTTTTGGAGGGAAATCACCAAGGGATTCCATTTTCTGGATTTGTCAGAAACTGGAAGATTTATCTGTATCCGAGTAAGATTCTCATTCGCTGAAAGATTCTGGGATTTGTTCACAGAAAAACAAGGTGATGTTAGCTGATTGTGTTCTGATTTACAGAACTGGGCTTATAGATTTTTTTTCTTCTTTTAAAACACCTTGCAAGTATCCTCGGAGGGAAGGATGACACTCCATATTTCTAAGATACATCAAACGGCACGAGTCTTACGAGTAATTCAACACACATATGATAGACAGAGATTAGGATGCAAAGTAAATGAAGGAATACCTACTGCTCTTTTGGGCCCAGTGCTGAGATACAGCTGGGGATCTTTGCAGTGCACACACCTCCTTGTCTGGGTTCCACCTACACCAAAGATTAACTGTTCAAGAAGGAACTGCAGATGCTGGACGATCGAAGGTACACAAAATTGCTGGAGAAACTCAGCGGGTGCAGCAGCATCTATGGAGCGAAGAAAATAGGCGACATTTCGGTCTGAAGAAGGGTTTCGGTCCGAAACGTCGCCTATTTTCTTCGCTCCATAGATGCTGCTGCACCCGCTGAGTTTCTCCAGCAATTTTGTGTACCTACCAAAGATTAACTTCCTGTTTTAGGCTTCCATCATGCATGAGGTCCCATCCTAATGAGTGGTACCCCAAGCAAAGTAATCCCCTGTTGGAGAGCCCAACTTTCCCTGGAGGCAAGGAGGCTCTGTCTTGAAGAAGCATCCAAAGTAATCAAGGATGCACAATAAAAACTGCATGTGTTGGAACGTTTAGCTAAACACAAAGTGCTGGAGGAACTCAACCGGTCAGGCAGCATCTGGGGAGGAAATGGATGGATGACATTCGAGTGAGACTTTCTTCTGGGATGTGTTCACAGAAAAACAAGGTGATGTAGCTGATTGTGTTCTGATTTACAGAACTGGGCTTATAGATTTTTTTTCTTCTTTTAAAACACCTTGCAAGTATCCTCGGAGGGAAGGATGACACTCCATATTTCTAAGATACATCAAAACGGCACTTTTTTCCGACTGTACTGCTCTGTAAGTGCCGTTGGGTCTTGGTGTTGTGGGTAGGGAGTAAAGCATCATCATTATTGCAAAGGAGCACCTGCAACAAGGTGTCATTTCAGATGAGAAACATGTTGGTTAGCCCTCACACTCCAAGAGAGCATGTGGGTGGCTGTGCTGTAATATGAAGAACGTAGTAGGGTATTTAGGACATAGAACAGTGCAGCACAAGAACAGGCCCTTCGGCCCACAATGTTCCTGCTAAACAAGAAACTAACCTCATCTGCCGACACATGATCTATATTTCTCCATTGGCCTCCTCCATTGCCAGAATGAGGTCACATATTGATACGAGGAACAGCACCTCATATATTGCTTGGGTAGCTTACAACCCAACAGTATGAACACCTCCAATTTCAAATAATACTTCCCCGATACCCCTCTCCTTCCCTGCCCCATCCTTCACCCCAGTGTGCACACATTTCCCCCACTGTCTCCCACTTTCCCTTCCTCGATATGCTCATCTCCCATTTCATATTTCCCTTTTATCTTCCCTCCTTCCCTCCAGCCATATCACTCCCTGTGGCTTTACATTCCACTCCACCTCTTCTTTCCTTATCTGACACCTTTTGTCTTTTTGTCTCTAGAAACATAGAAAATAGGTGCAGGAGTAGGCCATTTGGCCCTTCGAGCCTGCACCGCCATTCAGTATGATCATGGCTGATCATCCAACTCGGTATCCTGTACCTGACTGCTCTCCATACCCCCTGATCCCTTTAGCTACAAGGGACACATCTAACTCCCTCTTAAATATAGCCATTGAACTGGCCTCAACTACCCTCTGTGGCAGAGAATTCCAGAGATTCACCACTCTGTGTGAAAAATGTTTTTCTCATCTCGGTCCTAAAAGATTTCCCCCTTATCCTTAAGCTGTGACCCCTTGTCCTGGACTTCCCCAACATCGGGAACAATCGTCCTGCATCTAGCCTGTCCAATCCCTTAAGAATTTTGTAAGTTTCTAGAAGATCCCGCCTCAACCTTCTAAATTCTAGCAAGTACAAGCCGAGTATCCAGTCTTTCTTCATATGAAGGTCCTGCCATCCCAGGAATCAGTCTGGTGAACCTTTTCTGTACTCCCTCTATGGCAAGAATGTCTTTCCTCAGATTAGGAGACCAAAACTGTAATGCAATACTCCAGGTGTGGTCTCACCAAGACCCTGTACAACTGCAGTAGAACCTCCCTGCTCCTACACTCAAATCCTTTTGCGAGTTCGTCGCTTTCTCCACCCATCTGGCAATCAGCTTCCCACGTCTGACTCCACCCATCACATTCCAGTCTTTGTCCCACTCCCGCAACTTTTCCAGCTTTCTCCCATCTACTCCACCAGCATGAAGAAGGGTCCCGGACTACAATGCTGTTTGTCCATTTCCCTCCACAGATGCTGCTTGACCCACTGAATTCCTCCAACACTGTGCTTTGCTCAAGATTCCAGCATCTGCAGTTCCAAGTCTCTAAATGTAGGGTCTTTGCGCTGTTCTCCAGTCACTGCCTCTCAGCTGAGATAGCAGAGACAGAGCATGCACTGGTGAAAATTGGGGGGGTGGGGGATCACAGCATGGTTCAGGAACAGCTCCACCACAATAAACGGCAGATAATTGTGCACACAGCCCACTCTATCATGCAAACCTTCCCATTGACTCCATCTACACTTCATGCTGCCTCATGAATCAAGGATGAGTTTCACACTCCTTCTTCTCCCTTCAGGCAAGAGCTACAGAAGTTTGAAAACACACACCTCCAGATTCGGGGACACTTTCTTCCAAACTTTCATCAGGCAACCGAACCATCTCATCTCCAAGTAGAGAGTGGTCCCCTGACCTACCATCTACCTCATTGGAGACCCTCAGACTATCTTTAATCAGACTTTACTGGACTTCATCCTGCACTAAACGTTAGTCCCTTTATCCCCTGGGAACACAAAAATGCTGGAGAAACTCAGCGGGTGCAGCAGCATCTATGGAACGAAGGAAATAGACAACGTTGCGGGCCGAAATCCGAAGGAACTAAGGAAATGGGCAACGTTTCGGGCCGAAAGCCTTCGGGCTTCGGCCTGAAACGTTGCCTATTTCCTTTGCTCCATAGATGCTGCTGCATCCGCTGAGTTTCTCCAGCACTTTTGTGTACCTTCAATTTTCCAGCATCTGCAGTTCCCATTATGTGTACACTGTGGACGGCTTGATTGTGATCATGTATACAGTAGCGGACTGGGTCTAAAAATATTGGTTGCCAGGAGACAAAGGGGGCCCACTTCATCAGGGGCCCACTTGCCATCGGGCAAACTGACACCCTGGCCAGACCGCCACTGCATGTATAGTATCAAGAGTATCAAGAGTATATTTAATTGTCATTTGGACCCCTGGAGGTCCAAATGAAATGCCGTTTCTGCAGCCATACATTACACACAAATAGACCCCAGACACAACATAATTACATTTTACATAAACATCCATCACATAGCTGTGATGGAAGGCCAAATAAACTTATCTCTCCACTGCACTCTCTCCCCCCCAATGTCAGAGTCAAAGTCAAAGCCCCCGGCTGGCGATGGCGATTGTCCCGCGGCCATTAAAGCCACGCCGGGTGGTGCGAGGTCGCACACCGGATCTTGGTGTTAGAGCCCCCGGTGTGCGCTCGCAAAGTCCCGCATTCCAAGCCGCGCGGGGCAGTGGTGTCAGGCCCCGCTCCAGGAGCTCTTCGACTCCAGCAAGAGTGGTCCCGGGAGAAGTCGCCGTTGCAGGACCCCCGAAAAGCTTTAATCAGACTTTACAGGGAGCCGCGGGCTCCCGGTGCCGCCGTCCGCAGACCCGCAGCAGCAGCCTCCGACTCAGCGTCAGCAGCAGCAGCTAGCAGCGGCAGCGAAACGCTCCTCCACCGCTCCAAACCCTCCGGTCTCGGCCAGCTCCGTTTCGGTGAGATGCTGAGCACCCGCTGAGTTTCTCCAGCTTCTTCCTGTTGGAGGCCGCTCCTCGTTGCGGCCCCAATGACAGCTGAGACCCGACGAGAAAAGGTCGGGTCTCCAGTGCAGGGAGAGCGTTTAAAAAGTTTGGTTGCCCCTCCCACCCCACCCCCACTTCATCACACACCCCACATAAAATATACAAAAACTACTTAAAAACACAGACAAAAATAATAAAAACGCGGACAGGCTGCAGAGGCCGCTGCTGGCCAGAGTCCGCCACTACCGCCGCCTAGTCTTTCCGCTGACTGGAAAGCACGCAACCAAAAAGCTTTCTGCTGTACCTCATTACACATGACAATACACTAAACTAAAAAGTGATGATAGTTGACACTTTTGGTGGTGTTTACATTTTGTGGTGTGTTACTTTCTCGCTACACACTTGTGAAGGAAAACACCAGCTGAAACTTTAGTTCCTTTTGATTTGGATTGTGGGGATGGAAGTTACCCATCTTACAAAACTTAAGGGGTTGGACAGGCTAGATGCAGGAAGATTGCTCCCGATGTTGGGGAAGTCCAGGACAAGGGGTCACAGTTTAAGGATAAGGGGAAAATCCTTTAAAACCGAGATGAGAAGACCTTTTTTCACACAGAGAGTGGTGAATCTCTGGAACTCTCTGCCACAGAAGGTAGTCGAGGCCAGTTCATTTGCTATATTTAAGAGGGAGTTAGATGTGGCCCTTGTGGCTAAGGGGATCAGAGGGTATGGAGAGAAGGCAGGTACGGGATACTGAGTTGGATGATCAGCCATGATCATATTGAATGGCGGTGCAGGCTCGAAGGGCCGAATGGCCTACTCCTGCACCTAGTTTCTATGTTTCTATGTGCATAGGGGACATGGCTGGAGAATGGGGTAGAGGGTGGCAATGAAGAATTGGGCAAGTAGGATAAAGAACAAGGAAGAAAAAAAATGTTTGTCCTAAACATCTGACGGATTGTTAACTTTGAAGCATCAGAGGCCGAGGGCAGACCTGATGGAAGAATATACAGTAAAACCCATGAGAAGCATAGACAGGGCAGTCAGTCGGAACCTTGTTCCTAATGTGCATAACTTTTAGGTGAGAGGGGTAGAGTTTAAGAGGGATGTGCAGGGCAAGTTTTTTTTAAACCCAGAGAGTAGTGGATGCCTGGAATGCGCTGCTGGTGGAGGAGGAGGCAGATATGATAACTGGCATTTATGCAACTTTTAGATAGGCACAGTGAAATGGATCTCGACCCGAAACGTCACCCATTCCTTCTCTCCAAAGATGCTGCCTGTCCCGCTGAGTTACTCCAGCATTTTGTGTCTATCTTCGATTTAAATCAGCGTCTGCAGTTCTTTCCTACACAGTAATATGGACCATGTGCTGGCAAAGGAGATTAGTTTAACTTATCATCAAGGTCGGCACGGACATTGTGGGCCGAAGGGCCAGTTCCTGTGCTGTACTGTTCTCTGTTCGATGGATGAAATTCACAGCTTTTTTTCTCTGTTGCTGTGGTGCCATTTTCAGCAAATATAAATTTCAGTTGTTGCCCTTATACAGCAGATGTTGGTCCTATAGTTCTCTCCAATTGCTCCCTTGTGACAGTTGCTATTGATTTTTTGCCTGGGACTGCATGGCCAGATTAACACCGGTGATAAATGGCTAAGGATTGATTTGCACTTAATTGACAATTTGGTGAACCTGTTTTAAAATCCCTGGGTTTGGGCCTGAGAATGGAGCATTCAAGGGTAATTTATGGCCTGATCAATAAGACTTGGCCTAACATCTATAGTCTTAGTGAGGAGGCAGGAGAACTGTCACATCCCCAGTCAGGACTTATTGTTGCTGAGTCTTTAACTACAAGGCAATAATATTGGCTTGACAACAGAGGGCAGTAGAGTCTTGGAGACAGTGCTATCGGAGGGGAGAGAAATCTTGCATTTTTAAGGTTTATCTTCACTTTGAAACAGCGGATTGGGGGGGTGTGGGGGGTGAAAAACAGTGGCACAGCTGCTGCCTCGCAACGCCGCAGATCCAGGTTCAATCCTGACCTCGGGTGCAGTCTGTGTGGAGTTTGCATGTTCTCCCTGTGGGTTTCTTCCGGGTGTTCCGGTTTCCTCCCACATCCCAAAGACGTGCGGGTCTGTAGGCTAATGGGCCTCTGTAAATCGCCCCTAGAGTGTAGGGAGTTGATGTGAACAGTATTCTTTATCCCAAGTCCCTCTCCTCATGCAAACAACAGCCGTTTAAGATCCAAGCTCCAGATTTCAAATATTACATCAACTTTTGCTTTCTTTGTCCCCAGCAGTGCCGTGTATTGTGGACATTCCAGTTAGTTCCTGCTCCCATTGATTGTGCAACCAAGGTACACAAAAATGCTGGAGAAACTCAGCGGGTTCAGGCAATAGGCAACGTTTCAGGCCAAAACCCTTCTTGATTGTGCAAGCAATGTCTTTGCTCAGTAAATGATGAGACTGGGGAACTTGCTACCGCAAGGTGCGGCAGAAGTGGCTGTATAAGTATCCAAGGACCAAAGGATTTGAAGAATGGCTGTGCCAGGACAACAGACCTTTAAGGCCAAGATAAGACTACACTTTTAAGAACTTAAAAACTAAAGGATACAAGATGGTGCCAGAAAAATGCAACTCATGTATTGCCTCAGTGTAATCTGCTTCTCCTACACAGTCTTGTACTTAGATATGATTGTGTCTATGTATTGTAAGGCCTTTACTGAATTCAATGCAAAAGTGGAATTTCACTGCACCATTCAACCAGCAGCATAAAGCATGGAAAGCACGGTGGCGCAGCGGTAGAGTTGCTGCCTTACAGCGCCAGAGACCCTGGTTCGATCCCGACTACACAGTTTGTACGTTCTCCCCGTGACCTGCGTGGGTTTCGTCCGAGATCTTAGGTTCCCTCCCACATTAAAAAGACGTACAGGTTTGTAGCTTAATTGGCTTGGTATAAATGTAAATTGTCCCTAGTGTGTGCGTGGGAGGAGAGTGCTAATGTGGGGATTGCTGTTCGGTGTGGACTCGGTGGGCCTGTTTCCACGCTGTATCTCTATAAACTAAACTACTATACTATTAAGCGTTGATATAAAGTAAGTAAGGTATGAGGTGTGTGCAAAACCTAAACATCACATGACTGTTGGGCTGGAAGGTAGTGCTGTACATTCACTGGAAGTCCAGGACAAGGGGTCACAGCTTAAGGATAAGGGGGAAATCCTTTAAAACCGAGATGAGAAGAACTTTTTTCACACAGAGAGTGGTGAATCTCTGGAACTCTCTGCCACAGAGGGTAGTTGAGGCCAGTTCATTGGCTATATTTAAGAGGGAGTTAGATGTGGCCCTTGTGGCTAAGGGGATCAGGGGTATGGAGAGAAGGCAGGTACAGGATACTGAGTTGGATGATCAGCCATGATCATATTGAATGGCGGTGCAGGCTCGAAGGGCCGAATGGCCTACTCCTCTAATTTCTATGTTTCTATCATGCATATCATATTTTCATTTCCACAGGCATTCACATGGTTTTTTTTTTACAGGCTCCACTACTATTTCTAAGGATTTGATGACGATCCTCAGTAATAGCGATTCATACATCAGAACAATGCTGAAGGAACATTTGCAAACAGGGCCACAAAGTGGACAGAAAAATTCCAACACCACTTCTGCATGGAGTGGCATTATTTACTGCACGACTCATTCTGTTTACATGGTTTCTCTTGAGATTCTACACCACTGAATACTCTTCAAATCATCAGCACAGCTTGTGATACATCTCTCTGATACATCAGCTGCTGCACTAAGCTGCATTGTTCAGTTAAACATCCCCCTGCACCAGGCGTTTGGGGATGTAACACATAGGATGGATCCAGTACTGGGCAAACCAACTCTCCAAGTTCATTGCAACTACATAAAGGTTATCCTGATTAAACTATTACAATATAAGACCACCTGCATTATCCAGCATAAACATTACCCCAATATTGTTTCCTAATGTAAAGGTCAAACAATTCATACGGCACCACATACTTCATCTTGCACCTCTCTGTTGCATTGCACTCATCATTGTATTTAACTTTAGTGTATGTATATAATTTACTCTGTGAACTTCATGCAACGACTTCTTCTTGTGTATGGCGTGCACAGCCTAAAGTTGGAGGACAACTTGTTCTATTTGATTGCGCACACCAGGTCGATTTCATTCGTCGAAACAGAGAGGACCAAGTGAAGGTTGCAATCTTGCATCCACCCAATATTCATGCGACCATGGAATTTCATTGCACCCTAGTGTATTTGACAATAAACAAATCTGAATTCTGGTAAAGCCACTGCCTCTGGGCTCTAGCGTATAAATTGCCCCCAGTGTATAGGGAGTGGATGCAAAAAATGGGATTAAAAAAAAAACGGGTTAATCGATAGTGAACATGGACTCAGTGGGCCATAGTCCCAGCTTCCACATTGTATCTCAAGTGTAGGAGTGGATGAGAACATGGGATAACATAGAATTAGTGTGAACTGATGATCGATGGTCTGCATAGACTCGGTGGGCCAAAGGGCCTTTTTCCATGCTGTATCTCTGAAACCAAACTAAAAAACATGACAGAACACCATGCAGTCACAGCCACCACACATCACATTCCTTAAGGGCCTTTCCCACGAGCATGCGACCTGCCTGCGGCGAGCACGACCAAACTGGAAACGGGGGCCGCGCGGAGGTAGAGTGAGTGACGTGAAGTTTGAGCGAAGTCCGCGGGAAGTTCGCTCGTGACATAAGGCGTCAAGACGCTGCGTACGGCGTTGAGATGCTGCGTACACGCCCGTCGAGGCGGCTGCAGGCGGCAGGCTGTTGCCGCGCGGAATGTTAGAACACGGTTAGTTTTTCGGAGCCCCGCGCGATGTCGGGACCAGCTCCGCACATCTCCATACGACTCCGGCGATCGAAGTGGGACCGGCCCCGCGAGGCTGTACGGCTCAAGCGATCACGTTAGGTCGCGCTTGCCGCATGGAGTCGCATGCTCATGGGACAGGCCCTTTACACTGTACTGACCGACGTGAACCAATATAACAGCACACACCTGCCAGCAAGATCAGCCAGACAGTTGAAGGATGTACAAGGACACCTGTACATGGACACCTGTACATGGACACCCGTTCACTGCTCTGTCACGCTGTGTCTTAAAATAGAACAACTACTGGGATGTTTCCAATTGGGTACGATTAAAGAAGGATATTAAAAGCACTTTTAATTGACGTGTCTCGGCTTCAATGGTTAAGTCAATTCACACTAAGTATACAATTCATTTTAGAAAGAAACAACACCATCTTTTTTTTCTGCGTTTTGTTTAAATGTGGGTTCTGAAGGAACAATGGCGAGTAATTCCTCCCTTCACTTCAAGATCATTTCCCATCATGACTGAGACCCGAGTTTGAACACAGACCATTGTCAAACTTCCTCTCAGAGAGGGGGCTTAATTGAATTTCTGACAATGCAAACTTAACTTAATCATGCCAGGTCATCCGAGTTTGCAGATTTTTGGGGCTGGAGTACAGTGAATGGGCGGTTCCATAGATGAAGGGAGCAGATAGACAGTAGGTCCAGGGTGCAGAATCAGATAAGCAGCATTAGGAGTCCAGGTTTCTTGCTCACTGTGTGGTACCTGACCCGTAATGAGATGACCTACACTTTAATGTGTAAACAGAAGGCCAATTTGTTAGGGTTTCGAGCACTTTCACCCACAGAATTAAGTTACCGGCTTTCTTTTCTTCACAAAGCACTGACTTCATCATTGCCTGTCTGTGACTTTTTTTTGCGGCGAATTCAGTTACAAAACATAAGCAAAGCAACAGGACTAATCCCAATGTAATGAGTTTGCAAATGTCACTGTGTAAATCAGTGTAAAGGTTAAGACAGGCACATTGTTCGAAACTCAGTGGAACAGTGACATTATTGGATTTAAATCTCTTGTGTTACCCGCTGCAACCTCACAATTCCAGGTGGTAAATAGGGAGCAAGGGATGGCCATTCCATGTACAGCCCAGCCTCCTTGGTCCATAATGTCTGTGCCGAACATGATGCCCGTATGCGAGCCATATCCCTCCACTCCCTGCATATCCACATGCCTGTATAAAAGCCTCTGAAACGCCACTATTGTATCTACCTCCGCCACCACCCCTGGTGCCAAGTTCCAGGCACTCATCACCCTCCATGTTAAAAACATGCCCCACACATCTCCTTTAAAAACGTTGCCCTCTTGTCTTTGACATTTTAACCCCGGGGGAAAAAAGTTCTGAGTCTCTACCCTATCTATGCCATTCATGATTTTCTATACCTCTATCAGGACTCGACGCCCTCTGGCAGGCCAGAGAAAACAATCCAAGCCTGTTCAACCTTTCCTGGTAGTTAATATCTCCTAATCCAGGCAGCATTCTGGTAACCATTCTTCTGGACCCTCTCCAAAGCCTCCACATGTTATTTCTGTAATGGGGCAAACAGAACTGAATGCAATACTCCACAGGTGGTCCAACCCAAGTCTCATCCAAGTGGATAGTTGCCTGATGGTTCATTATTGTCATGCATATAGTGATACAGTGAAGTGTTTGGTCTGCATGCCATCCAGTTAAATCATGCTATCCATGAGCACAGTACAATAGAGAGTCTGGACTGGATGCAGAGGTCACAATGTTACACTGCCATTTTGCAACTTCCAAGTCCCTGAATCTTCTGATCTAAGCCAAAGCTCTTCCTTTGGTGGAAGTGCTGTGCTGACTTGAGGTTGATTGAAAGATACAGCAACAGTTCCGAGTTATCCCACTTCCTCATGCATTTCCCTACACACAAGGGACAATTTCCAGAGGCCAATTAACCTACAAACCCACATGTCTTTCAGATGTGGGAGGAAACCAGCGAACCTGGATGAAACATACATGGTCACACAGGGAGAACATGCAAACTCCACACAGCCAGGACTCCATGTCACAATTGATCCCGGGTCCCTGGCGCTGTGAGGTGACAGCTGCACCAGTTGTGCCACCAAAGGTGTTAGATTGGAACCAAACAGTGATGGCCAGGGACTGTTGCACATAGGGGTTGGTAATAAATATCCAACTGGCCAGGCTCATCTGCATCACACCAGTGGGTTTTTAAGCAAAGAACACCTTAACACCAGGGGTCATTGAGATTATAATTGAAAACAAATTAGATTAGTATAGTCATAAATCATGGATACAGATGCTTCAGTCTGACTCGACCATGCCAGTCATAATGCCCCATCTAAAGTAGTGCCCTTTCCCGCATTTGGCAAATATCCCTCTAAACTGTTCATGTCTATATACCAATCCTTTAGATGTCTTTATTGTACATGGCTCAACTACTTCCTCCGGCAGCTCATTCCATACAACCACCACCCTGTGTGTAAAAATGTTACCCAGCAGGTTCCTATTAAACCTTTCCACCCCCTCCTTCCCTCACCTGAAATCTATGCCCTTTAGTTCTTGATTCTCCTATCCTGGGGTGAAATACTCCATGTATTCACCCTTTATTCCTTAGTTGCAAAATAGCAGATTTAACAGAAAAAGTCAGAACATGGAAGTTTAATAGCCAGCTCAATTTTAAGGGCAACACAACCACAATGGATAGAATAAGCTCAGCTAATGATTTAATTTACACGATTCAAGTCCTCTGCAATTAGACCCATTCTGCCCGATTCAGTTCCCACGGCATCAGGACGAGATTAAATTAATGGTTGCAAATATATCTTGCACCAATTCCTTTTTTTTCTACAATATAGGCTCCTGAAGCCATCGGTAATGAATACTGTAATTTGCTGAGCTGGCGGATGTGAAAGTTAGTAAGTAAATCTCAAGCAAACACGGCATGCAACAGAATCCATTCATAGGGAAGTCTTATCTTGTGTTTAAAATCTCAGTTCAGACATCGCCGGCAAATATTATTTATAGCAATCCCTACATCCGTGACATGTTTCCTGGTCATCAGTAATCACAACAAACAAAAATTAAACATGACCAATATTATCACAAATAATAACAGAGAGGCTAAACGAGGCGGGGGAGATTTCTCAAGTAAAATGAAACAAACAGAACACAGTACAGGAACATGCCCTTCAACCCACAATGTCATAGAAACATAGAAAATAGGTGCAGGTGTAGGCCATTCGGCCCTTCGAGCCTGCACCGCCATTCAATATGATCATGGCTGATCATATTCAGTATCCAACTCAGTATCCTGTACCTGCCTTCTCTCCATACTCCCCGATCCCTTTAGCCACAAGGGCTACATCGAACTCCCTCTTAAATATAGCCAATGAACTGTGGCCTCAACTACCTTCTGTGGCAGAGAATTCCACAGATTCACCACCCTATGTGTGATAAATGTTTTTCTCATCTCGGTCCTAAAGGATTTCCCCTTTATCCTTAAACTGTGACCCCTTGTTCTGGACTTCCCCAACATCGGGAACAATCTTCCTGCATCTAGCATGTCCAACCCCTTATGAATTTTGTAAGTTTATGTCCATGCCAAACATGGTGCCAAAAACAAATTAATCTCAACTGTCTGCACATGATCACATTCCTCCATTCCTTGCATATTTGTAAGCCACTTAAATACTTCTGTGATATCTGCCTCCACCACCACCCTATGCAGCATGATCCAGACAATTACAACTTTGGAGAAAAAATAACTTGCTCAGCACATCTTCTTTAAGCTCCGCCCTCTCACCTTAAAGCGACCTTATGCTTCAAATGTACGTTGGCCTCTGTGTGTTGCTGCATCTAAGAGTCAGACAGTTGGGGTTATTTACACTGATCAATAATGGAGAAGTTAAATTATTTTAAAAGAACATATAAATGAAATAATTATATTTCAGCTGACACGCTGTTTTTGAACGAGAAAGACCACTCAAAGCTTTTGACCAAGTTCATTAATACTCTACAATTGGCCCTCAAGTTCCTTCAAATCAGAATGTTGTCCAGTCTGGAAGGAGCCCTTTGGCCTAGCGCGTCTTCTCTAGTTCTCTGCGACTAACTCTTCCACCGGTTCCAATATAATTTAATCTTCAAGTATTTATCCAATTCCCTTATGAAAACTATTGTGGAACCACATTTTCAGTTTTATGAAATCCACAACCAGAGAGTCAAGCATAATTATTGATCACGTGGATTGGCTCAGAACAAGATCAATGAAATCCTGACTTGCCGCAGCTTTATGGACGCATTACATGCAACAATACATATACGATAAATATCAATTATTCTGCATAAACTGGACCATAATAGCGCATAAAAAATGTAGTGCGTAGAGAATCCACAGCGGTGCAAAGTCCCTGGTGGTTTGGAAGGGTGGAGCTAGGCTTGTGGTTGGGGGGTTGTGCAGGGTGGTTCAATAAAACCAGATGACTGATGGGAAGAAGCTACCCTTGAACCTAGAGAAGAGGGTTCTCAGGCTCCTGTACCTTTTCCCCCAATGGGAGCAGCATACAGGGATTGTGAGTGGTGTGGGCTTTTAATGATGTTAGATGGGGGCCAGCGCTTCCAACAATGTAGATTCCAACAATGGGGGAGGCTCAGTAGCCGTGTAAACCCAGCAGTGTCCACTACCCTCTGCAGCCGCCTTCATTCCCAAGCGTTCAAAGTTCCAAACCAGGCCACGATGTAACAAGTGCGGTCTCCATCTTATACCTGTAGAAGTTCGATAGATTATTGGGCAACATGCCAAAACTCAAACTACTGAGGAAGCAGTTATTTCAAATAACTCAGTCATGTGGCTGTACAGTATGCAAACAGGCCCTTCGGCCCACCTTGTCAATGCCAAACAAGCTGGCATATTGGACGGGTCCCATTGCCTGCATTTGGCCCATAGCTCTCTAAACCCTTCCCACCCATCCAACTGTCTTTTAATTGTACCACTTGTATAGTTTCCTCTGGCAGCTCGTTCCAGATACAGACCACTCTCCGAGCGAAATAGTCGCCCCGAAGTCCCTCTTAGTAATTCCCTCCTTTTTGATGATTGCGTTTATTCTCTCTTATTGGAAGCAGTTTCTCCTCTTCCACTGTATCAAACCCTTCATTTAAATCTGCGTGTAATTTGCATAACCAGTTCCCGCCCACAAGTTGGCCTGCACATCTGCCCATGTTTCCCTGACCTATCCCAAGATTGATACTGCAACCATCCTTTTTATCAAGGAGTCTTGAATTTATAGGGGGGGGGGGGGGGTGGGTGGGGGGGGGGGGTGGGTGGGGAAGAGTAACAAATCACAGGGTTGTAAAATTTACAACCTTGCAGGATGTAAATTGACTGCTTAGGCTCAGCGACCTTTGAAGCACACCCTTCATTTCTGTAATACATTTGGAAATGTAAATATGCACGCATCAGCCAGCAATCTGAATTTTATGTTAAACGCACACAATGTTCTGCCATAACTCTCGCTTGCATATAATAACAGGAGAGTTCTGTTCAGTCCATTACGCAAAGAGGCTGGTTATGGGCTTTAGGCCACCTCTCTCGCCGTTTATGGTTTTAAATGGTGAAATGCACTAAATAAAAGTCAAACATGCCCGTGACATTTCTAAAATGAGTGTGCGAAAGGCTCGGCAGCTTTACGAGTCTCCCCCCTCTGACAGATTTGATGACTTCCAATCTGATGGGCATTAGAGTAATGCAGAAGGCAGTGACCCAGACCCATCTCACACGCAAGGGAAAGGGAGAGCTCAGCTACTCCAAGTGTTCTTTTTATGATGCTAGTCTCGTGGGCTTATCTTTAGGCCGGACACATGCTGGAGAAGGCCACTCAGCCCGTAGGGGCCAACTGGATACAATCTGCCACATCTGGGATCTCCACCAGCCACTCCCTCACCTACTGCCCCATCACCAGCCCGTTCCCTCCATTGATGGCCAAAGGGTAGTACTGAACACAGAGTGATTCTACCCCACAACCCACCCCTTACTCCATTTTCCTCCTTCATATCTCTTTGCATGTTTTCCAACGTTCCATTTTTGATTTAGAACATAAGACACACGAGTAGAATTAGGCCATTTGACCATCGTGTCGACTCTATCATTCAATCATGGCTGATCTATTTCTTCCTCTCAAACCCATTCTCCTGCCTTTCACCCCCATCACCCTGGACACACTTACTAATCAAGACTTTTGTGGCTATTTACAACTTGATCAAGATTATAACCTGTTTTGGATATTGAATATCATTAATCCTTTGGCCTTCGCTAACTGGCCTCCTCGCTCCTTATTTTATCCACTGTTTGTTAAAAATAGATGAATAAAATGCGTCACAAATCTCCTGATATCCATGTTTGATCTGTGGACATGGTCCCTTCAGCACTGCGTTTTATGGTCAACTATAATAATAACTTTATTTATAGAGCACTTTAAAAACAACCACCGTTGCTAACCAAGTGCTGTACATGACTAATCATGGACAAAAAAATTATTACACGACAATAAAAACATTAAAAGAGAGAGTACAAACAATAAAATTAAAACATTAAAAGCACCAAAACAGGAGCAAAGTCTCAAGCAGGGTCAAAAGCCAAGGAATATAAATGTGTTTTAATACTGGTTTTGAAGATGGACAGTGAGGGGGCCTGTCTGATGTGCAATGGCAGAGTGTTCCATAACGCCGGAGCAGCAACAGAGAAGGCTCTACCCCCTCTGAGCTTCCGCTTAGACCTCGGTACCTCCAGGAGCAGCTGATCAGCTGACCCGAGGCACCGGGCAGGAGCGTATGGATGAAGCAGCTCAGAGAGGCAAGGCGGGGCGAGCCCATTTAAAGATTTAAAAACAAATAAAATAATTTTAAAATGAACTCGAAAGTACACCGGGAGCCAGTGGAGGGAGGCCAGATTTGGCGTTATGTGCTCCCTCTTTCGAGTTCCAGTTAAAAGACGAGCGGCAGCATTTTGAACCAACTGGAGACGAGCCAGGGAAGATCGAGCAACTCCAAAATAGAGTGCGTTACTGTAATCCAGCCTAGATGTTATAAAGGCATGGATTACTGTTTCAAAATGCTGCCGCTCAAGAATGGGCTTCACCTTTGCCAGCTGCCTTAGGTGAAAGAAGCTGGACTTTACCACCACGCCTATTTGATGATCTAATTTAAAATCACTGTCCATCCTAAAACCCAGGTCCAAAACTGTCGGCTTCACACACCGTGCCAGGGGACTGAAGTCAACAGGGGGAGGTTCACGGCAGCCATTTGGACCAAACAATATCACCTCTGTCTTCTTTTCATTAAATCCTAGAAAGTTTAGGGCCATAGAAACATAGAAATTAGGTGCAGGAGGAGGCCATTCGGCCCTTCGAGCCTGCACCGCCATTCAATATGATCATGGCTGATCATCCATCTCAGTATCCCATACCTGCCTTCTCTCCATACCCCCTGATCCCCTTAGCCACAAGGGCCACATCCAACTCCCTCTTAAATATAGGCAATGAACTGGCCTCGACTACCCTCTGTGGCAGAGAGTTCCAGAGATTCACCACTCTCGGTGTGAAAAAAGTTCTTCTCATCTCGGTTTTAAAGGATTTCCCCCTGATCCTTAAGCTGTGACCCCTTGCCCTGGACTTCCCCAACATCGGGAGCAATCTTCTTGCATCTAGCCTGTCCAGTCCATCCAGGACTTAATGTGATTTGACAGAAAAGGCAGTTCTCTCTCATTTTATGAATCAGTATTTGATATTTCTTCCATCATTTGTCATCGCCTAAACACAAAGAGCTGAGATCTTTCTCTTTGTATTGTGAGAAATCCCGCAAGTCTCCTTCATTTATTCTTGTATGCAGCTCCGGCAGAATGTGATATTTAATGCAGGCCGAGGCGATCATTTTATTCTGGCAACATGTTCAATATAGACATTGTGGGCACAAGGGCCTGTTCCTGTACTGTTCTATGTTCTATGTTCTCACAATACAACCAATTGTAATGGACAGCCTTGCATTGAGAAACTGAGGGCCCTTTTAAACCATTGACTGTGGGAAACCCATTAAGCCCTTTATGGATTTTATAAGCAAATTATTGAAAGGCTTAACTTTTCTTTACAACATCATTTGCAGTGTTGTATTGATTATTTGCTCCAGGTCCGTGTAATGATCTCATCAAGGCATTAATGAAGTGCATTCCACTCCATTTAGGAGAATCAAACCCTTTTGCTTCGTGCTTCACAGTGGAGTCCACACTCCTCGAGCTGGCAATGATGGAACGAGTGAGACCAGGCGCGCTGGATGTGGATGACAGGAGCTATGGGCCCATTTTAAAATGGAGGCTCTTGACAAATTAAAACATTATTCACCAACACGAGGACTTGTCAGACGCTAGCACAAAGCTTTTACGACATTCTGGGCCTTGCCCTTGTGGACCAAGATGTTTCACATCAAGTATTATGTAGGTGCAGAGAAATAGTGGGGAAATACTCAGGGGTGGCACAGCGGTAATGTTGCTGCCTTACAGCGCCAGAGACACAGGTTCGATCCTGATTACGGGTGCTGCCTGTACGTTCTTCCCGTGACCGCGTGGGTTTTCTCCGGGAGCTCCGGTTTCCTCCCACACTCCAAAGACTACAGGTTTGTAGGTTAATTGGCCTCGGTAAAATTGTAAATTGACTCTTAGTGTACAGGATAGTGTTAGTGTGGGGTCGGCACAGACTCAGTGGGCCAAAGGGCCCGTTGCATCTCTAAATTAAACTAAACCAATATTGGGCCCTGCCTGAATGGCCCCTGATGCTTCAAAACCAAGTGCAGGTGTCTGTAGATTTACTTCACATCCAGAGATCAGCAACAGTGTGATACGACCCTGGCTTTGCACTGATGTGTCAGTGTGGGTTGTGTTCCCTGCCAAGGGACTTCACACTGTTTTCCGAGTCAGAGGTGATACAATTAACCCACCTCAATCCGTATCTGGCCCAAGATTAGGTGTAGCTATTCCAATAGTTTGGCTCAGCCCCAATCTCTGAAGATAACTAGTACATCAGTCTAAACACTTTTTCCATTTCCTGCACCAGCCATCCCTTCGAGTGCGATGTCAAATTTAGCCTCAACTACTGGGAACTGAAAGACAATTCTGAACTTAACGAGAGTTAG
The DNA here is from genome assembly GCF_028641065.1 of Leucoraja erinaceus. NCBI lineage: Eukaryota > Metazoa > Chordata > Chondrichthyes > Rajiformes > Rajidae > Leucoraja > Leucoraja erinaceus. The sequence goes on from NC_073407.1 coordinate 17,773,613, forward strand.
AATGAGTTTGTCCCATTCCATTCCATGTGAAATAACAGCAGGCAGCATGACATCCGCCCGAGATGGATGAGTAGCAGTGGGCTGGATAATTACTAAAGGGCAGTCTCACAGCATCGCCCAATATTTAGGAAAGACTTTCAGAAATCATATTAGCATTTCTAGTCCACACACAGTAGTTAGAAGTTCAATCAACTAAGTCAACATCATTTAAAACAGACAAAATTAATATTTGACAGAAACAGATAAAATTACTAATTATTAAATAAGTCAATAAAGTCAACCACTGATGTCATTGGGTAACTCCAATCCCAAGCAAATATTTAAATTCACTTCCTATAAATCGTTATCGTTAGTGCTTCCTTAACAAGTGAATAATCTTCACCATATAATCCAAGCTAAACGATATTTAATATGGACATTTCTTAATTCCCATAAATCTCCAGGTTCATTAAGATACAGCATAAGAATGCAGCAAATATAAATCATGTTTTATTTTCCAGCTTAGTTATTGTGCGATCCGTCTAATGTATCCAATCGTCTCAACATTAAACTAAGGCCATGTCATAAACCCAAGGTGCAAGTGAAGGTTGGAGTGAAGATTGTCCATTGTGATCTGTTCCCACCGGGAAAAGGGCCGATTGGCCAAACAAGCAAGAATTAAGGACCATGTCCTCCACAGATGATGCCTGATCTGCTAAGTTACTCCAGCACCAAATGTCCTCAAGATTCCAGCGCCTTGTGTCTCTAGGAATTAAGGCCAAGCCACTTGTGAGGCAATGTTGAAGGTTAACAGCATGTAAGGCAGATGAACCATAGCTCCGCATCTAAAATAACAGGCTCACAGTATGGAACACCCACAATCATTTTCCTCAGGGTAGAGGATTTAAAAACTAGAGGTCCTAGGCTTAGGATTAGAGGCGAGCACAGTGGTAGAGATGCTGCTTTACAGAGCAAGAGACTTGGGTTCAATCTTGACACCAGGTACTGTATGGTCATGGTTTGTATGATCTTCCTGTGACCGCATGGGTTTTCTCCGGGTGTTCCAGTTTCCTCCCACACTCCAAAGGCCTACACGTTTGTAGGTTAATTAGCTTCTGTAAATTGCCCCTGGTGTCTCCATGCTTTATCTCCAAAGTAAATTCTAAAGGGGGCAATTTAAAAATTGGGGGCAACTTTTTCCAATCAGGGGGGAGTCTGTAATTGGAATGAGCTGTCCGAGGAGCCTATAGAAGCAGGTACGGAAGCACGCAACAAGCTTTCCACTGTAACTCTGTACATGTGACAATAAACTAAACTGATTAAAACTACAACTTTTAAAAATCATTTGAACAGGTATAGATAGGAAGGGAGTTGGAGGGATAGGGGCCAAATGCACGCACTGGATTGGAGTTGCAGTGGTCAGCCTGGCTTGGCATTGCTGTCAATGTGATCCACGCCGCTACAGACTGTCTAATGCAGTGGTTCCCAACCTTTTTTTGGCCATGCCCCACCTAATCACCTCTAAAATCCTGATGTCCCCCCCCACCCAAGTGGTGATATATAATTCTTATCATTTAAAAAGTGAACTCCGTTTCAGCTGAAGAAGCTTGACAACGCCAATACCTTGGATTATGTAATAACTACACAATAAAGACCTTTTTTACCCCCAAAAAATTATTTACTCAAAATAACATCTGAAACATAAACTACATATGTTTTCAAGAAGGAACTGCAGATGCTGGAAGTTCGAAGGTACACAAAATTGCTGGAGAAAATCAGCGGGTGCAGCAGCATCTATGGAGCGAAGGAAATAGACGACGTTTCGGGCCGAAACCCTTCTTCAGACTCAACTACATATGTTTACCTGATGGAAAATCCCCAAAAAATAAAAATCGAAAATTTGGACCCAGACATCCTCAGTCGCGCTCAATTGCCCCCCTTAAAAATCAAATTGCCCCCCTGTGGGGCGTACGCCCCACGTTGGGAACCACTGGTCTAATGGCACAGAATGGAATTCAATCTAATCGAGCCACAGGCTGCTGCAAGGCCTCCAAGGGCCCACTCCACGAACACATCGATCCGGACACATCAAGCCACAAACCATCACTGTTCATTATGAGTGATACACAGAGTGGTGGAGGTGGCTGCAGGAGGCCCTACAGTCGCCGGGCAAGTGAAGCAAGTGCAGCCTGTGGTAGCTACATGGAGCAATGGTGGAAGGAGCTGACAGCATCGTACTGGGCCAGGCTGCCCCAGACACTATTCTTCGATACAGTGCTGCCATGGACTGTCGTTGAATTTCAGTTAGCTGAAGAATTGCAACATATAAATATTATTATATTTACATATTATTATTATTATTATTATTATTACTATTATATCCAAATATTATTATATGGCACAGCTGCCTCTTCACAGCGCCAGAGACCCAATTTCAATCCTGATCTCTGGTGCTGTCTGTGTGGAGTGTGCATGTTCTTCCTGTTTCTTCTGGGTGCTCTGCTTTCCTCTCACATCCCAAAGACATGCGAGCTTGGCCTCTGTAAATTGCACTCAGTGAATAGGGAGTGGTTGCGGGAGTGGGATAACACAGAAGTGGCGAAGCACAGAAGTCCACGCCAACCGATCTTAGATACAGCGTGTAATACTAGCGTGTACATGTGATCGATGGCCAGCGTGGACTCAGTGGGCCGAAGGGTCTGTTTCCATGCTGTATTTTTCCGATCGATCAAAAGACCCCGGTCAGGTCAGCCTCTGCAGCTTCTCCCTTCAGCCGACACCCCGTGCCACAGTGCGTGCAAACATTGACGTGGAATGAAGAATAGGTCTCTGCTGACTGCAGAACGTAATGTTGCACAGAGTTCCCCCTTCCCCCACCTTTTAGGTTTATAAATCTCGCCCTGCTCCACAGCTTATATTCAAGGGAAAGAAAGAGTGATACGCAGAAATAGCATGCAGGTGATTATTTGTAAATGAAAAACGAACACATCAAGATGGATGCTGCACTTTTTGATATACTGCAGCATGTTGAGCACACAGCAAGGTACCTCCCCATCACCGCCAGCATTCATTACAATATTAAAATGGCTACAGCCCAATAAATTGTGCATCATTAACACAGTCCATTGATTTTTTTTTTTGTGTGCTGCCAACAGCCCAGGCAGCCAGTCTCTCCACGTCAGTCTATTGGATTGAAATTCATTTCCTATTTAAGGGTCAGAGTCCAGGGCCTCTTTAGTCTGAACTTCCCAGAGGCCAAATCTGATCAATATTTGGAGATATATTTGATCCTTGGCTGGTGGCGTGGATTAAGTGGTCATAAATACAATCAAAAAACGGGGACTGCTGCTAACTGGTGACTGCAAAATGAAAGGTGAGCTGAGAGGAAACTCTCCATTGAAGGAGTCAATGGGCGATTACGAAAAAGCACAGATGCTCTCAAGCACACATGCGCACAAGGTTAAAACTGCTTACTAGGCTTTCATTTCCATCACTTGCTTTTCTTCAATATGTTTGAGGCTACAGCGAGGATGTTGTGAATGAAAGCATCCATTCATAAGGGATCCCTGATTAATATACCAACATATTTAAACGAGTTGGTCACATCTTGCTCCAATCAACAAAAATTGATAAGAATATAGGATGAAGACAAGAAGATTGCTTGGTGAAACGAGGAACTGCAGTTGCTGGAATTTTGATCAAAGCACAAAGTACCTGGAGGAACTTGGGGCCAAGCAGCATCTGTGGAGGGAAATGTTTTAGATCAGGGCCCTCCTCTGGACTGCCCCTTGCATTCAGTTAGATTTTCACATCAGTAAACTTTTCAAAGCTAACCCCCCATCGCAGTGCTGCAGTAACAGCAGGTTGGACGGGGTGGTAGATTGCAACCTTCACGTGGTCCACCCTGTTTCGACAAATGCAATCAACCAGGCGTGCACAAACAGAAGATCAAACAGAACAAGTTGGCTTACAACTTTGCCAGCCAAAAGCAAGAAGATGCAGGTTGGGCAGTATCTCTGGAGAACACAGATAAGTGACATTTCAGGTCAGGACCCTTCATTAGACCCATCCCAACTCGAAACCTCACCTATCCATGTTCTCCAGAAATGCTGCTCGACCCACTGAGTTACTCCAGTGCTTAGTATTTTTTTTTGCGTACGCCAGCATTTGCAGTTGCATGCTTTTAATTCCTGTTGGACAACACCAGCAGTAAATCCCACAACCCTTCCCTATCTAATATTTGAAGTTAATTTGTCCATTCACAAGGCAAGCACAACAAACAATATGATGAAAAGTCACCCGAAACATTCACAGCGAGCCCATCTCCACAATACTGCCCGACCTACCGAGCATAATTGTGACAAACTGGACCCTGGTTCCCAAAATAGCAGGGAGTTGATTCCTTACACCTTTAGGTTTATTACTGCCACATACACAGAGGTACATTGAAAAGCTTTGTTTGCAAGCCATTCAGATAATACTTTACATCGGGCAAAGGAGAAGATACAGAGTGCAGAAAATAGATCCCAGCATTTTAGCGCAAGAGCTCCTTGGACAAAATCCCGTGTACTCAATGGGATAGAGGTGAATAGAATAGTACCCAACTTTATGGAAATACCTTTCCAAAGCCTGATAACAGAGGGGAAGAAGCTCTTCCCGAGTATAGTGGTGAGCGTTTTCAAGCTTCTGTACGTTCTGCTGGACTGGAGCAGGTAGACGGGAGAATTACTGGTGTACTCTTCAAGTCATTGATTATGTTGGCTGCCGTTCTGAGGCAGCGTGAAGTGTAGGTGGAGTCGATGGTGGGAAGTCTGGTCTATGTAATGGACTATATCTTGTGGTCTTGGGCAGAGTGGTCCTCAGAGTGAGCTGTGATGCATCGCCACATTATGCTTTCTATGTTGCATTGGCAGACATTTGTAAGGGTCATGGGAGACATGCCAAATTTCCTCAGTGTTTTCAGGAAAGAGTCGTTGGTGTACTTTCTTGGTGGTCACTTCAATGTGGTTGGTCCACGACACATCATTGGTAATATCATCTTTACCCTGCCACACAGTTGTCTGACTGGTCACAAGCCTCCGCCATCACAAACCCTGTACCCCACTCGACCATACAACAGTCAGCGCCCATTCCCCGCAAAGATAACCCTGGTTTCGCACATGCCCAAGGTGAATGGAATCCGTTCAGCGGAAAACCTGCAATGCTTGTGTACAATGCTTGTGAACAATAACTACATCCTGCGCTCTGCTTGCTGAATGCAGATCGACTGAAGTGGTAATTCTGTTTCTCTCTCCACAGTTTCAGCCGAACCTTCTCCGTATTTACAGAATGTTCCACTTCCACGTTTCATTCCCGGCAGAAGCAATTTTTCCCAATTTTAATTACTATTCACAGACTTTAACAATCACCCCCGTTCAGGACAAGAAATGAAGAGCTTCATCACAGAGATACGTTTTTAAGTAGGTGTCTTAAAGAGAGAGGAAGACAATGATAGATTAATAACTTATGAACAGATAAGTAGAGGGACTGTGACTTACTTTAATTGCAGCACACACTGTATTGGACTTCAACATCAGGTATTATCATTACTTTGTATTAACTCCCAATTATTGTTTTTAATGAAACATTCTGGAATCACTGAATCACGGGGCTGGATTTGCTTTGAAACCTGCCTTCGCTGACAGGACAGGGTTCCGTCTCCTATTCTTCAAGATCAAGGTCATGGCCATGTAATATATGCATGCTATTATGTTATTAGGCAGATGAATAATATGTATGAGGATTGAACCTTGCACTTTGCTCTCGTAACCTGACAGAGATGCACTTCTTGCCCAGACTAATCGCTCCAGGTTGAAGCAGTAATTCCATTAGTTTATGAAAAGCATCTGCACATACTCAATGACCTTGCATGCAATTCCTTTATGGAGATGGGCAAAGGAATATTAAAATTTTAGGTACGCAAGACATGTAAATTAACATTATATTTATTACATGCACAAAACGCTTTCAATAATTGTGGCTTCAAAAATACATGAAAGGAAAGTTCAAAGGGCAAGGTACAATAAACAAAGGAAACCATTTGTTTTTTTTAATTAATTGACGCAGGTATGTACTAACTTATCAGTCCTGTGCCAATATGCTTAGGAAACCATTTTCAGTTTAAAGATAATTAGCCTTAATTTAATGACTTTGTTCTTCACATAAGAGATTGAATAAATAAGGCCCAGGGAGGCAATATTTTAAAAATAAATTTCTGTAGGAGCAGAAAAAAATGCGGGGCCTGTGTACATTCAGCACAAAGGATAGGAAAAACCCTCCAGGATGCAGTCAATTCAAGTTAGCAAATTTGGCTTATAGCTGTGGCTTAAAGTATTAGATGTGTAATGTGTCCAGAATTACCATGAAATCCAACTGCAACCCAACAGCGATAGATCAGTGATAGACACAAAGTTCCGGAGGACCTTAACGGGTCAGGCAGCACCTGTGGAGGGAATGGACAGGCAGTGTTTTGGGTCAGGACCCTTCTTCAGACTGATAAGGGGAAAGTGGATAAAGCTGGAAAGGAAATGGACACAGGATGAAACCCGGAAAGCGAGAGGTGGAAGCAGGTGAGGGTAGTCCGATTTGTAGATGGACAGAGTAAGTGTCTAACGAGACAAAAGGGTGTCAGATAAGGAGAAAGTAGTGGAATGAAATGTAAAGTCAGAGGGAGGGCTATCAATGGGAGGGGGCAGAGCAGAGGGAAGAAAGGAGGGGTGAAATGAAATTGAAGGACTGGGGAATGAAATACGAGTGTAGGAAAGAGAGGAAAGCTGTATTATGACCAGGAGGTGGGGGGGTAATGGGTGTGTACTGGACTAGGGACATGGGAAGGAGAGATGTGGTATGGGGCATAGATCTGGAACAAGGTTGGCACCACAATTGGCTGGAGATACAAACAAAAAGCAGCACAGCTGGACTGTTTTATCAAGTCAAAACCAAAACCAGCTGCTGATGTTTTTGGACTGAGTATTGGATAACTGTCCATCTTGTATCATCAGTCCATTCCTCGTTATCTTTTCAAGCTTTGAGTTGCCCTCCAATGTTCATTGACATCAAGCAACACTCCCAACATAATCAGGGCTTCTTTTTGTCAGGGTGTATAGGAATCTCCGCTTTAATCACAGGCATTCACAAAAAGAATGAACAATCCAAATAACATGCATTATACAAAGTTCTCGCTCCAAATGGACAGTGACTTAAATTGAGTCATTGGGGTAGCAATGTTTGTGGTTGGGATTTTGACAGATTCAAGCCTTATTGACATCTCATGTACGAGGAAGCATGAAATATGTTGGACCATTATATGCTTGGCGCAGCGGGGAATAAAGAATGTAATACCTGCATGAACACCAGTGAAGAACTATCCTTTTATCTGTCGATTAAAAAAATCTGTTGGTTCCTGGAGCTTGGTGATGGTGGGAATTTTTTAAAGAGCAGGTTGCTAGTAGATACAAATCTGTTAAAATTCCAAACATTCAGTCCCTTGTCAAATCGTAGCAAAAATTAAAAGTCAACGGAGATCTTTTTTGCTGACCAGAAAATCTGTAGTGAGCCTCTTAGAGACCTTAGAGTCCTAGTGTTTCAACAATATAAATTCAAAGCAATAATCTGCAGATAAATTCATGACAGCGGATTACCTGCTCAAAGAAACAAAGTGCATTTTTCTAAATTAATATCTAAGCCTCCTTCAAAATAGATAATAATTCAAGGACACTGTTAACTGGCTCCTTAGGACTATGGTCAAATAAACAAATGGAAAACCTGGGTAGACATAGCTGGGCCGATACACACAAATAGACCAAAATAGTGATGTAGCCTTGGCCTCCCAGATGTTGCAAACATTATTCCTAGCATTGCTAGATGCAGGAACCAGGAATAATAATAATAATAACAACTTTATTTATAGAGCACTTTAAAAACAACCACTGTTGCTAACCAAGTGCTGTACATGACTAATCATGGACAAAAAATTATTACACGACAATAAAAACATCAAAAGAGAGAGTACAAACAATAAAATTAAAACATTAAAAGCACCAAAACAGGAGCAAAGTCTCAAGCAGGGTCAAAAGCCAAGGAATATAAATGTGTTTTAATACTGGTTTTGAAGATGGACAGTGAGGGGGCCTGTCTGATGTGCAACGGCAGAGTGTTCCATAGCGCCGGAGCAGCAACAGAGAAGGCTCTATCCCCTCTGAGCTTCCGCTTAGACCTCGGTACCTCCAGGAGCAGCTGATCAGCTGACCTGAGGCACCGGGCAGGAGCGTATGGATGAAGCAGCTCAGAGAGGTAAGGCGGGGCGAGCCCATTTAAAGATTTAAAAACAAATAAAATAATTTTAAAATGAACTCGAAAGTACACCGGGAGCCAGTGGAGGGAGGCCAGAATTGGCGTTATGTGCTCCCTCTTTCGAGTTCCAGTTAAAAGTCGAGCAGCAGCATTTTGAACCAACTGGAGACGAGCCAGGGAAGATCGAGCAACTCCAAAATAGAGTGCGTTACAGTAATCCAGCCTAGATGTTATAAAGGCATGGATTACTGTTTCAAAATGCTGCCGCTCAAGAATGGGCTTCACCTTTGCCAGCTGCCTTAGGTGAAAGAAGCTGGACTTAACCACCGCGCCTAGGTATTAGATTTGTCACCCCCTGCTGCTCCAAGCATAAAATGGACCATGGTGTTTCATGCTGCTTGTACAGGGAACTCTCAAGGAGACTCAAATCCTGCAAATCTCAACCAGAAACGTTCGATTGTTGCTCTACCTCCGAGAGAATGTTTACATTGTGCTGTTTGGATTTATATATCTTTTTAATGAAGACTTTAAAGTCTTACATGTCTCAAAGACGCTACAACCAATGAATTATTTTTTATGTGCAGTCACCATTATAGGATAAGTAATCAATAGCAAATTTGTGCATAATCAGATATTCCCCAGTTAACCTGCCATTTAACGTTAGTTAAGGCGTTTGTATTTAACCAGTCCAACCATGTGCCACTGGCTCACTGAATAATTTTCTAGCCCGAGCCAATAACAATCTGCAGGTTCGCAGATTCAATCCTTAGTTCTGCAATGAGATACCCGATCTTGAACCAGATTGACAATCAAGAGCATAAATCAGTTATAACACTTACCACAGCCAAAAGCATACACAAAGTATTTACTTAAAGTGTTGTGACACACCTTAAGGATGTGAAGTGCACCATACAACTGTCAAGGATTATGGGGAGAGATAGATTAGCCATGATTGAATGGTGGAGTAAACTTGATGGGCAAATGGCCTAATGGGCAAGTGGCCTTATAGAAACATAGACAATAGATGCAAGAGGCGGCCATTTGGCCCTTCGAGCCAGCATTCATTGTGATCATGGCTGATCATCCCCTATGGACGATATAAATCCCAATCATTTGACAACTCTCTCAATTTTTTACTCTTGTTGAAATCATTAGACTGCCAACTCATGGTCGCTGGCAGAGTTAATTTATCACACAGGAAGAAATTAACCTGCAGCTGGGACTTGACCCAAAATGTCAAAGTTTCTTTTCCCAGGACAAATGCTGCTCAACTTGCCGAGTTCCTCCTTTTGTTGCAGCTTCCAGCATCGGCAGCCTCTTGTGTCTCCAAGAAATGAACCCTTTTGAGTTGCTACAATAGCAGGTTAATTTCATCCGGATGGGTCCTCCTGTCCAAGAGGTCTCTCCTGTTCCCATCTTTGCATTCGTGATTTCCATTGGCAGGATCTACACAACCAACAAAGTCGTGGGAGCAAGGGGGCCTTCCAATGGCAGAGAAGGGGAACAGTCTGCGCAAGGTTTTGACTGAAGGGCCACTACAAACCCATCTCTCACCATTTAAAGTTTCCAACTTGCAATGGTGGGATGACCTCCAGCACTTGTGGGCAGGAAAGGTCATATTTCCATGCACGCAACCCTGACTTGCAATATCTTGCCTGCATTGGCCACCATTCACAAGACACCAGCTGGCAACCTCTTTTATGACAGTGGCCTTAAACTAATTTGAACAACGCTGTGAGTTTAGGGAAAGACTGCAAGAAGATTACACAACAATGATAAACTTAAACCCAAAAGATGGAGGTGATGTTTTTAGGAAATCCAGACTGCATTAATACTTCTGCAGCAAATTCTCATTTTAGTTCCCTTTTATTTATTTTTTTTAAAAAGAAAGTGGAAAAATATTTCCAAAATGGTCTGCGTCCAGGGTTCAGGAACACACAGATCACAATACAAATCCTAATGCCATGCTCTCCTGACTTTGGCATCATAGATTATCTGAAACTGTACAACTCATATGAAATTAAAAATAGAAATGATTTTGTATTTAAAGCTGTAAGCCAGTTATAAAACAATAACTTTTCTGTAATATATGTGGCCTGCCCCCTTTGCACAAAGCATGGCAAATTATTGCCTTCGGATGCAAGATTAGACTCCTGATCTATTCCTTTAATCTACAATCAATCCAGTGAACTCACCATTGGAATGAATCGGTGCAAGTTCAATCAGAGCAGGCCAGCAGTTTAAAACTATGCTGGATTGTTTAATGAGATCCACTGCCAATTGTGGTACTTAAGCGAGTGCCTTACTAAAATACATATACCAATGTATTCAGAAAATAAAGCCAAAAGGAATTATAATAAATTCATGTAAATACTTATTAAACTGATAAACCAAATGCCAGGTCCTTGTAGGATTCTTTATTTGGGTCAGCGTGATTATTCTAATCCTCTCGTGACTCCATGACAAGTTGCCATTCCTTCCTTAGCTTGTGAAAGGGGCCATGGGTTGGCACCATTTGGAAAAACATGCTTTTCAATGCCTTAATTATTGTACTAGTGGACCATTGCTATCCCAAACCAAAATAACAAACTTATCACAACAGTAGATTTTGATTACCATCTGTGATGGGCCCGAGGTGCTGGCAGTGTGAAGTTTGCACGTTCTCCTTGTGACTACACGAGTTTTCTCCCACATTCCAAAAGACATGCGAGTGTTTAGGTCAATTGGCTTTTGCAAATTGTCCCGAACATGTAGGGAATGGATGTGAACAGGTACATGAATAGGAGCTTTAGAAGGATATGGCCAAACGCAGGTAGGTGGGAATAATGGAGATGGCCGTCTTGGTTGGAGTGGGCAAGTTGGGTTGAAGAGCCCCTTTCCATGATGCACAATGTTAATCCAACACTTGAAGTAATGGCAGGAACAACTTGCATTGATATAGTGCCACCAATAGAGTAACATCCCTCAGTCCTTCACTTGGAGTTTTATCAAACTGCACCAGGTAAAGCGATATCCGCCCAGATTGTATGGTTGTTTTGATGTGTGCGAAGCACTTACTGCCATCACAGTATGAAACTAACAGCAGTGGCTGGCAGCTGCCCCACAGTACTGGTTTGATCCTGACCTCGGGTGCTGGCAATGTGAATTTGGCATGTTTTCCCTGTGGGTTTCATCCCACATCCCAAGGACGTGTGAGTTTCTATGTTAACTGGCCTCTGTAAATTGTCCCCAACATGTAGGATGAGGATGCGAAGGTGGTCGCCCTGGACTTGATGGGTGGGTTTCCATGCTGTGTCTTTACATCAATTTCTGTTGAGTGGGGAAAACTAGAAACGGTCACTGATTCCTTGTTCTGCCACTGATTTGCAACCTTCTCCCAGAACAATCACAACGTCACCAAACATGCCCGCCCCAGCACGTGTCACTGACATTGGAAGCAAAAACAACCCGTAGATACTGAAAAGAATAGAGAACGCGCATGCAACTCAGTATAAATGGACAATAGGTTCATATTCCAGAGATTGAACAAGAAGTGCAGGAGTAATTTAGCGGGTCAGGCAGCATCTCAGGAGAACATGTATAGAAACATTTTGGGTCTGGGCCCTTCTTCAGAATGACATGGATAGACAATCCAGTTTCAGGTGGGACTCTTCTTCAGATAGAAAAGTCCCAATCCAAAATGCCGGCAATCCGTATCCTCCAGAGGTGCTGCCTGACCCGCTGAGTTACTCCAGCACTACACAAGATCCCAGTATCTGCATTCCCTTGTGTCTCGTTTCATTTCCTAGGTGTGGTGAGGTTATATTTCTGACATCCTCCAACCTTAAACAGAATGTTTACGAAGAGGTTTCAGAGCTGTGCTGAAAATTATGAAGGGTCTTGTTGGAACAAGTGAACTTTTATTGACAGGATGATTAACAAGCAGAGAACACAGTTTTTTAAAAAAACTAAGAGGGAGCAGAGAACAATATTTACACAATGAATGGTTATAATCTGAAATATATTATCTGAAAGTCTGGCAGAAGCAGATTCAGAGCAGGATCTTACAAAAGGGAAATTGGATGATTATTTTAAAAGGAATATTTCACAGAGATTGAGGATCAGGGCAGAGGGGAAGGGATTCCTCCATGTTATATCTGACAGCTATGTATTTCCTCCACTGATTCCCGTTTCGGAACCACAAGATATATATTTTTTTAGGGAAACATTTTGAATCATTTACTCTACAGGAAACAACAACATACACCATTTTCCCTATTTATTTCACATATCAACATTGAGATGTTACTCTTTAAAAAAAAATGTCACAGCTATTGGCTTTAAAACAGCAAACCTACACCATGGTGACTGTGCTTATACACACAGTTCTCGAGTGACCTTTCTTTCCATGTCCGATTTCAAGGTAGACTTTCTCAGTGCTTTCCAGATGCTGTTTAAATCATCTGCTGTGTATTATTGTTGACCCTGCTTTCATATTTTCCTTGTCACTTATACATCCCATATACCAGGTAACATTTAGAAACAGTTTGAACATCATGCATTGAACAGAGATGAAGAATCTCACAATCAATGGATCAAATCAAAGTTCAGCATCCTGATGTATCCAGTCATGAATAGCGAATGAATAAAAACAGCCAGAGAATGTCCGTGTCATTAATAATGGCGACTCCCTGGTAAGGAGTGTTTTTCTGATAGATTGATTGAAAGATGCAGCATGGAAACAGGCCCTTCAGCCCCGCTGACTATCAATCTCCCATTCACCCAGTAACTCACCTTGACAAGAGCATCTGTGCAGCGAATGCAGACGATGATTCAGGTCATGACCCTACTTAGTCTGCCTAGTCTTGCAAGATTCCTGCAGCTGCAGCTCATGCCTTCTATCTCCAATGTTCTTAAAATATAAAGTAACAATGAAGGAAAGTGGGGACTAATTGCCTCCATAATCATCTCATGTACATTTCTTGCAGAAATAGTGTGAAAATTGATTTTTAATTCCTGGATTCTCCAAAACATTAGTCATCAAATCATACGGCATGGAAATAGGTCCTTCAGCCCAACTCATCCATGCTTCCAAGGATACCCCATCAAAGCTAGTCCCACCTGCCCATGCTTGGCCCATATCCGTATAAACCTTTCCTATCCATGTACCTGCCCAAGTGTCTTTTAAACGTTGTTATAATATCTGCCTCAAATACACCCTCTGGCAGCTCGTTCCATGTCCCCAGCACCTTCTGAATAAAAAGGTTGCCCGTCAGATTCCTGAGAGATCCATTGAGTGTTGGCAACTTCCATCAGCAGTTTCGAAGGAGGAAATTGAGGGAGGTAAAGTAACCTCGCATTTACTCTCTACTTTTTCCATACGATAGTTCTTTTTTAAATGAAGATGTGACAGGCTGTGTATCAGGCACCCACATATTGAGCTATAGTTCTGCGATAATCTTTCCAGGCCTTCGCGTTATTTCCCAGCAACAAAAATTGATGACCCTCTTCAATAAATCACTGCTGGTCTTTCCCCCCTCGCAAAGGTTTGACAGTGGAGGATTAACGACAGAAAGGGCACACCCGTGTCAGTCTCTAATGAAAACATCCCTGGTTTCAGGCACCAATACCAGCTGCCTGCTCGCGTAATCTATTGGCATATGAACAAGGCCACTCCAATCTTCCACAAGGTCATTAACAAGAAGGTGAAAATTACACACAGCCCGCCAGCTGTGCTCCCCTGATCTTTCCCTCCTCTCTGCACCAGACTCAGGAACAGCTACTTCCCCCGTTTTCAGATTCCTGTACGGTCCTCCCAGAAGCTTAGGGTAATGTCCCGATTTTCCAACCTACCTTATTGCAGGCATTGGACTTTTTCCCCTCAGGAACTGCTATGCTGCATTGCTGAGGAACTAAATTCTGCACTCTGGCAAAGTATTTTTCTCTTTGTACTTGTGTATAACTTGAATGCATTTGCGTTTAGTATTATCCGATTTGTTTGGATGGCACACAAACAAAAGCGTTTCACTGTACTCCAGTACATGTGACAATTATAAACCCAAACCCAACTTCTGTGCAATACCTATACTTCATGTTCCTTCGGAAAAGCCACCAACTTATCAAAGGCTTGTCCCGCCCGAGTCATTCCTTCTTCTCCCTGCTCCTGTCGGGCAAAATGTACAGAAGCTTGAAAGTGTGCACCACCAGGCTCAGGAACATATTCTCCCCGTTACCAGGCTTCTGAACAGTCCATCCATAAACTAGGGTACTGCCCAATTAATCTCTACCCCAATGGGACTGGAGAACATGCCCAGCCTAACTTACCTGGTGTGTCTTCCTGCTCTGCATTTTTACAACTCTTAGTCTTTTGTCTCAGTTCTCACTCTCTAATGCCCCTGTCCCACTTAGGAAACCTGAACGGAAACCTCTGGAGACTTTGCGCCCCAGACATGTTGAGTTCTTCCAGCACTTTGTTTTGCGGTAAGCTAAGTTATCTGGTCAATGAGTGAATGGGAACAGCAATGCCCCTGCCCGACTTAGGAAACCTGAACGGAAACCTCTGGAGACTTTGCGCCCCACCCAAGGTTTCCGTGCAGTTGCCGGAGGTTGCAGGTAGTGGAAGCAGGTAGGGAGACCGACAAAAACCTCCGGGAACCACACGGAAACCTTGGGTGGGGCGCAAAGTCTCCAGAGGTTTCCGTTCAGGTTTCCTAAGTCGGGCAGGGGCATTACTGTTCCCATTCACTCATTGACCAGATAACTTAGCTTACCGTAAAACAAAGTGCTGGAAGAACTCAACAAGTCTGGCAGCATCTGTGGAAGGATAGTGATATTTCAGGTTGGGACCTCACTTCAACCTGAAACATCACCTGTCCAATTCCCTCCACAATTGCAGTAGATTCCAAGAGCCACAGTTCCTTGCATCACCAGCTTTGTTTACAGTTTATGCCAATGGTCATCTCAGTTTAACTCTATCAGAAACCTCCCCCACCATCCTTGTAGTTTAAAAAGCATCTCTAGTTTCCTTCCCAGCTACAACAGAGGGTCTTTGACCCAAGACATCATCCGTTTCTCTTCCAACACATCCATCCTGACCTAATGCTCCAAAATATGTGGCCTGACCTGTACGTGGAGTATTGTCAGCAATTTTAGG
This sequence comes from Leucoraja erinaceus, assembly GCF_028641065.1. Taxonomy (NCBI): domain Eukaryota; kingdom Metazoa; phylum Chordata; class Chondrichthyes; order Rajiformes; family Rajidae; genus Leucoraja; species Leucoraja erinaceus. Next base: position 17,789,055 of record NC_073407.1, read on the forward strand.
CAATTGTGGACACCATATCTGAGGAAGGATGCGCTGGCTCTGGAGAGGGTCCAGAGGAGGTTAATAAGAATGATCTCATGAATTAGCATACGATGAGCAGAGGAGGGCGATTGGTTAGGAAGAGATAGATGAGCTATGATCGAATGATGGAGTAGACTTGATGGGCCGAATGGCCCAATTCTTCTCCTATCACTTATGACCTGCTAAGTATTTCTAGTATTTTCTGCTTTTATTTCAGATTCCTAGCATCTGCTGTGTTTTTTAAAAAAAATAATTCAGCTAGAGGCAGCACAGTGCCACAGCAGTAGTTGCTGTCTTATAGCCCAAGAGACCCAGGTTCAATCCTGACTATGGGTGCTGTCTGTATGGAATTTGTACGTTCTCCCTGTGGCCACATGGGTTTTCTCCAGGTGCTCCGGTTTTCTCCCACACTCCAGACATACAGTTTTGTAGGCTGATTGGTCTGTAAACTGACCCTCGTGTGTCCGTTTTTCTATCTTTCTTTGTAATTTTTAGTTTGTTTTGGAAGATTTTTTTTAGTATTTCTATGTGGGGGGGGGGAGGGGTAGGGCAAGGGGGAAACTGCTTCCCAGTCACTTCCTGGGCAAGGGGGAAACTGCTTCCCAGTCACTTCCTGGCAAGGATGCGACTATTCTCCGAGTCGCGTCCTACCAACAGGATTGGCGCGCCCTTTCTTGCCGGAGACCGGACCAGAGCTTCAGCAGCGGACTGTTGGGCCTGCTGCTTCAACATGGTGGAGCTGTGGTTTGCGGAGCTCCCAGCCACAGGCGACGCTGACCAACATCGCAGAGTCCTGGGATCCCTTTGCCGAGGGACGCCAGCGTGAATCTCCGCCCAACTCGACTTGTGGATTTCGGGAGCCGCGATCTCCGGTAAGCAGTGGCCGATTTGGAGGTCCAAGCCGCTGAGAATGTTCTCCCGTTCCAATGTTGGAGTTCCATCATCCCAGCAAGAGGGCCTGAACATCGGGCTGCCCGTAGCGGCGACAAGGGGGGGGGGGGCTCAGGAGGCCCCCGACCATGGGTGAACAACAGAGGAGGATGAATGAACTTTGGTGCTTTCCCTCACAGTGGGGACGTTTGATTTCGCTGTGTGGTGACGTTTGTGTTAAAGACTATCGTGTTCTGCGGGGTTTTAATTTTATTCGTATGGTTGTATGGTGACCACAAATTTCACTGTACCAATTGGTGCATGTGACATTAAATGTCTCTCGTCTTGTCTACAATTCTCTGCAATTTCTTGCGGTCTCGGAATGAGCGGTTCCCAAACTAAGTTGTGATGCACCCTGACAAAATGCTTTCAACGGCATATCTGTAGAAGTTGGTGAGGTTTATTGGGGACATGCAGAACTTTCCAAGCCTTTTAAGGAAGTACAGCTATTGGTGTGGTTTCTTGGCCATTGCTGCGATGTGGCTAGTCCAGGACAAATTGCAGGTGATATTTATTCCGAAGGACTTGAAGCTTTTGATCACCTCGACTTCGGCACCATCTATGTACAGCAGGGTGTGCGTCCTGCTTTGCTTTCTGAAGTTACTCACAATCTCCTTTGTCTTGTTGTGATTGAGAGAGGAGTTGTTTTGGCCTCCGGTTATGAGGTTCACAAGGTATGAAGTCTCAGTTCACAAGGAATTGCAGATGCTGGAATCTTGTGCAGAAACTTTAAAAAATCTAAAAAAAGTGCTGGGGAACTCAACAGGTCAGGCAGCATCTGTGGAGAACATGGATTCTGTCCTCCAGAGATGCTGCATTACCCATTGAGTTCCTCCAGCACTTCATGTCACTAGGACTGTGGCTTGGAGTTAAGACTCCCATATATTCAGAAGCGATGGACAGGGTGGAGTGGCATGCTGAGACATTAGCTAATGATCAAAATTGTGCAAATAGATTTTTTTTTTTTGCAAACAAAAAAAAAAGCCATGCATTGTGTTCTGGCAGGGACAGTTTTGCATAAATATCTGTTTGAATGATTAAAAATCCTGCTTATTTCATGGTTGACGTCACGAGAGAAGATTTGCACCTGTATTATGATTAGTAGTCAGTACAGTTGGCATCCAGCCTGTCACCACCCTGCAAATTATGAGGTGGTATAGAAATAAATAATGCAATGGATGTCAGAGTGGTTGGCCTGCCGTTAACCTCCCTCCACCAAGAAGGATTAGAACAAAAATGTAGAACCGTTCAGCACAGGAACAGACCCTTTCGCCCACAATGTCAGTGCTGAACATGATGCCAAGTTAAACTAATCTCTGTGTGCATGTGATCCATATCCCTCCATTCTCATGTACCCATCTAAAAGCTCTCAAATGCCACCATCATCTATTGCTCCACCACCAGTCTTGGCAGAGCATTCCAGGCACTCACCGCTCTCTGGTTTAAAAAAAAAATATGCCCTGCACAGCACTTTGCCTATCCAACCTTAAAAATATGCCCTCTAATCTTTGACCTTTCGACCCCGGGATAAAGGTTTTGATTGTCTAACCTAATTGGTTTAAAGTATATTTAATGGACATAGGTCCTTCGGCCTACCGAGACCATGCTGACCACCGATTTACCCATTCACGCTAGTTCTGCAGATCCCATTTTCTTATCCACTCCCAACCAACCTGCAAACCAGCAGAACATTATGCCTCATAATTTTATATCCTTCCATTGGATCTCACCCCAACCTCTGGCGTTTGAGAAAATAACTTGCATAACTTGCATTTCGTGTTAGTTACGTAAAGTCTGAAGTACTTTCAACAAGAACAGAAACCTGCATTCCCACATTCTAGACCCAGCCCTTTGAAGAATTGGCAGGCGTCTCGCTGGTTTCAATTATACATTACAGGTGCACAACCTTTTATCCGAAAGCCTTGGGACCAGACACTTCTCGGATTTCGGAATTTTTCGGATTTCAGAAGAAGATTTTTAGCGTAGATTGGGTAGGTAGCGCGGGCGGCTTGAAAAGTCTGGAGCGGCTGCCTCACCCCGGAGACCAGGGAATCATTGTAAATCATTCCTTAAATGTATTGTAGTCAGTTAGTTTGGAGGGATTTTATGTGGTTGGGGGGGGGGGGGGGGGGGGGGGGGGTGAAGGGGGAAACATTAATTCTTAGTCCCCTACCTGGTCGGAGAGTGGCGGGAGTGGGCAAATGCCTTTACCGGGTCGCCATGCAGGTAAGCTCCGGAGCGCTGTGGGCCGCCGACTCACAACATCGCGGAGCTGCGGGCCGTGCTGGATTTGGAGCGCCGCGCAGCCAGGGGTAGAGTTGCCGGGGTCGGAGCTCGAACCAGCGCCGCATGTTGGGAGTCGACGGCCACAGCGCTCCGGAGCTTACTGCACGGCGACCCGGTAAGGCATTGCCCGCTCCCCGCCACTCCGACCAGGTAGGGGACTAAGAATTAAAGTTTCGCCCCCCCCCCCCCCCCCTCACATAAAAAACCCTCCAAACTAACTGACTAACATTTAAGCAATTATTTACAGATGTTTAAGTGTCTCCCCGGTCTCCGGGGAGGAGGCAGCCGCTACAGTAGTACAGACCTGGGTTGACCGTGGGTCGTTTCGGGTCAAGTTTGGCACCAAACGCGAGGTTTGGTGTGCAGACGACATCCTGGAAAAAATGTCCGGTTTTCGGAGCTTTTCGGTTTCCGGAACTCCGGATAAAAGGTTGTGCACCTGTATTGCCACATGTATCCAAGTACCGTGAAATTCTCTGTTTTTGCATAAAAAGAGCATAGAAACATAGAAATTAGGTGCAGGAGTAGGCCATTCGGCCCTTCGAGCCTGCACCGCCATTCAACATGACCATGGCTGATCATCCAACTCGGTATCCAGTACCTGCCTTCTCTCCATACCCCCTGATCCCTTTATCCACAAGGGCCACATCTAACTCCCTCTTAAATATAGCCAATGAACTGGCCTCAACTACCTTCTGTGGCAGAGAATTCCAGAGATTCTCCACTCTCTGTGTGAAAAATGTTTTCCTCATCTCGGTCCTAAAAGATTTCCCCCTTATCCTTAAACTGTGACCCCTTGTTCTGGACTTCCCCAACATTGGGAACAATCTTCCTGCATCTAGCCGGTCCAACCCCTTAAGAATTTTGTAAGTTTCTATAAGATCCCACCTCAATCTTCTAAATTCTAACGAGTACAAACCGAGTCTATCCAGTCTTTCTTCATATGAAAGTCCTGACATCCCAGGAACCAGTCTGGTGAACCGTCTCAGTACTCCCTCTACAGCAAGCAAACTTCACATAGAGAGTACTCAAAGAGTACAAAGTTTCAATAGTTCTTAGTACAGTCTTATCTGCTCGCAGCAGTGAACCAAGCTTGCTGCCACACACAAAGTGGATGTGGGATGGATGTTTCCACTGGTGGGACAGTCTAGGACCAGAGGTCCTATCCTCAGAATTAAAGGGTGCTCTTTTAGAAAGGTGGAGAGGAACTTCTTTAGTCAGAGGTTAGATAATCTGTGGAACTCATTACCACAGTGGGATGTGGAGACCATCAGTGGATATATTTAAGGCAGAGATAGACAAATTCTTGATTAGAACGGGTGTCAAGGGTTACGGGTAAAAGGCAGGGAAATGGGATTAGGAGGCAGAGATCAGCCATGATTGAATGGCAGAGTAGACTCGATGGGCTGAATGGCCTAATTCTACTCCTATAATTTGTGAGCATGGTCGCAGGCGGGGCACAGGGTCCCTCTTCTTTCTCAGGGCTCCCTGTCGGGTCTTTTTCTTCTTGATAGCCACCCACCAGCTTGTTCTCGGTAGCCCGCCTGCCGGTCGGTCATTTGGCTCCGCAGCGCATTCCTAGAGCCTTCTGCCGCAGCACGGCACATCCACGATCCATAATATGTTTAGCACAATCCATGTAGTTATGAGGGTTCGCCAAATCCTTGCTCGAAGACCAAACTTAATCAATGTCTATGAACCTTTAACTACTCTTGCACCTTACTCACCATTCGCCTGCGAACTGCAGTATCAAGTTTCGTTCGATTTTACAAAGTAATTCCCTTTAAAAACTCGAGCTGAATACAAAACTAACAGACCAGCAATGGGACTCTGCCTTGGATTTGATCCATTCTTCCTCCATATGTGCCCATCATGGCCTAATCCAATGCAAAGTCCTTCACAAAGTCCACTACACAAATGCAAGATTATCTAGAATTTACCCCGCTGTTAGGGACACCTGCAACAGATGTAATCAATCTCCTGCCAACCATAGTCATATGTTTTGGTCTTGCCCTAAGCTAGCAGCCTTTTGGAGGAGTGCTTTCGACTTGATAAGCAGAGCCTACGGCCAGACTATTCTTCCAAACCCACTGTCAGCCATTTTCGGTACCCCTCCCAACACCAACCTCTCTGTTGCGGTGAAACGGGTTCTAGCTTTTACAACCTTGTTAGCCCGGAGACTGATCTTGCTTAACTGGAGGCTCACCTGTCCCCCGACACACACCTGCTGGATTAAGGAGGTGCTTTACAATTTAAAGCTTGAAAAACTTAGGTTCTCTCTCTCAAAGGTTCTACCAAGACATTCCTAGATACATGGAACCCTTTCTTGGAAATTGTTAACTCCCTCAACTTGTCCCGAACTCGGAAGAGGACTGAGTGCTCTCCACCATTGTTGTGCTCTACTGCAGCTGCTCTCCCCTTAACCCCCCCCACTTATTTATTTGATTCTTTATTTATTTACTGTTATTAGTGGCCGACCCCTTTTTTTAATTTTTTTTTTTTTTTTTTTTTTTTTTTTTTAAATTAAAGTACTTTTTGTTTAGTTTATCTTACCATATTTGTGTGGATGCGTATGTATGCGAGTGTTGTTTGTCCCCGTTTGGTTCCGACCTGATTCGGGTGGGTTGAAGGGGGGGTAAGGGCTTTGAGGGTCGCTTGCATACAGTTGCACAATTAGGCCTTGACTGTCACTGTCTGTTATCATTGTATGTATGCAAATTGCTGTGAAATTCAAATAAAAAGATTCAAATCAAAAACTTTAATTAACTTTCGACTCTGAACGGGACGAGTTTCAACATGGCAGTCACGCCTGCGCAGAGCGCTCCTGCTTGCCGGGCCCATCAGCCACACCTGCGCAGTTGTGGGGGAGGGAGTTTAAAATAACTGAACATCTCGAGGATCTCTGGCATCACAACGGGTCCACAGCTCGTCTAGTATTTTATATTTCTTAGTTGTTAGTTCATTAAATTAGTTGATTGGTCACAGAATCAAAACATAGGATTTAATTGATGGGAAAAAATGATTTCTAATTGTAACGTAATCTTTAATATGTGGACAGGTGCATTTTTGACCACCTTAAAGGCTGTGAAGTAGACCACTGTAAATTAAATAGTTTATCATCTCAAGAGTATAATGATGCATTTATTTTCCCCTTTCCCTTTTCATTCTAAAGTACATCTTAATTCATTCCCTGTTTCTGTGATACATCTCCTCTTGTTTGGACTATTATGTCATTATTTACACTGCCGTTGCATTTAATCAACTCTTCCTGGCCAGTTGCTGTATGATCCTCATGAACAATAATTAAGGGGATGGGTCAAGGTGGGGGATGGGGTATGTGGTGAAACATCTTGCACATCCTTATCCTACGGACTGGATGGACACAGGTTGAACCTCAGGCATGTGCGAGTCCCATTAGTTGCTGGGACCTGCACAGACGTGATCGAGGGCCATATCCATGACCAAACACTCAGCCATCCATTATTCTAGCTGCAATGATGACACTGAGGCCACGGGGTCAAGGGTGCTATGAACTGTGGATTTATGTCCACTCTTGTGATTTTCACCAATCTTGGTAACAAACATCGCTGCAGGTGGTTAATAAGGAATTATCTCCGCTCAGACTGATCGCAAGCATTGACAGAGCGAGGACTATTCTCTCGTTTGATGCTTTCTCCAATGCATTGATCATGACTTGTTGCAGTCAGCTCCTTGCCATTATCCAGGGTCATTGGTCCTTCCTGGGTGTCATTGCCAGATGTGGTGGCCTTCATTGTGCTCACAAATCTCCCACCATGATCTCCCAATACTGACACCATGATCTCAGAATAAACCCTGCCTTTCAATACATTTAAGGAAAGCCTTGTTCCAATCATTGAAAAAGGCCGAGCTGCACTTTGCAATTGTTTGCCATTCAAGTGTTTGTATTTAAGAATATCAGCAAAAGGTCATCCAATTCTCACTAAACTTATTCCTTTGTCAAAAACCAAGCACACTATATTTCAGCAAACATTTTTTCATCGTTCATCAAGAGGGGTGGGAGATTGCAACCTTCACGTTGATCCACCCTGTTTTGACGAATGCAGTCAGCCTGGCAAGCACAATCAAATAAGATCATGTTGTCCTACAACTTTAGGCTGTGCATGCCATACGCAAGAAGAAGAAATCCATCAAGAGAACTCAATGTAATTCAACAAAACTCAAACACTCTCTTTTTGGGATGTTCAGGAAAGCAGTGAAGAACAATATAGAATCAAAGGATGGTTTTTACAAGGGGTCTTACCAGTAGATTCCTTGGCTACACTTTCCCTAGTCGTAGAGGTGTACAGCAGGGAAACAGGCCCTTCAACCCACCTTGTCCATGCTAGCTAGCATATTGGCCATTTGCCTGCATCAAACCCATAGCCCTATAAACACTTCCTATCCATATATCTGAACAAATGTCTTTTAAACTATTACATTTCGTTTTACCAAATAATGAACCAATTCCTTTTTGAAAGTTTGTGCTCTCTTTATGCCGAGCAGCTGATGTTTACAACCCATTCTATGAATGAATGTCTTCTCATATTCTGCTGCACTTCATCATTTTCCCCCCACAATTATTTCATATCATATTGATTATAGCAAATGCCCAGCAATCCAAAAGTACTTTAGTAGTAAACTGCCCCGAGGTTGCATATGCTAAAGTCATTGCCTTCTATTAACTCTACACAGCAAGTTGTACGTGACACTCTTCCTGGACAGTTGGAGCAACCCTTTCCTTCACTCAAGGGCATTGTGCTATTAACAAGTGAATAAATGCTTTACAAGGTATCTTGGCCCCGCATGTCATACTGTAGTTACAGTTTATAGACACGTTATGGTTAATATTCTGCAGATGGATGGGGAATTTAAACAGAACACACTGCAAAGGTCTTGATTAATAGCATTCACCAAATACATTCTCTGAATAAACTGAAAATGCGAACTCTGCTAGATTTATGGACTCGTCTTGTAGATGGTTCTGTACACCTGCAATGTGGTAATAGTATTCTGCTAATTAATTAAAGTCTGCTCGTGCTGTCATACTGAAGGGTTGTGTGGAATAATGTTGCTCGCGTATTTATCAGACAATTAGTCGGCCATATATTTTCTCTTCAATTAACCTTGCCCAATACTTTGTAGACTCCAAAAGTAAAAAATATTAACCCTTGCGTGTTAATATAGCACAGGGAACCGATTGGCCTTGGGGGTGTTGTACTGTTATCTTGCAGGAAGGAAGGATTTGGTTTGTGGTTCACCACAAACATTTGAGCAATGTCAATCCAGGCAAATGCAAGAGTGCCCTTCAGATGCAAGATTAAGTTCATAAGTGATAGGAGCCGGCCATTCGGCCCATCAAGTCAATTCAAGCATGGCCGATCTATCTTTCCCATCCCATTCTCCTGCCTTCTCCCCATAACCCCCGAATAAGATTTTTTTAAATGCATTTGGAGCAGCAATTTGAAATAGAGGTAACAGTATTCACAATTCTAGTTAAGCACAAGCTGCGAGCTCCATTGTATCATGGTCAATGTATCCTTCAAACCAACATTACTGTAACACCTTTCCCAATCATTATCACATTGCTTTTTTGTTAGACATTGGGTACGTTGGTTGTAATATATAGTCCACTACAAAAGTGCTTGCACTTCAGGAAGTATGCCTTCAAATTTCAAATCCTGTCGTCATAAAGGCTTCTATGGAAGTGCAAGTCATTTCATTCTTTGTGTACAATGCTAAACAGTGAAGATAGAATATAGACCAATACAACTCAGGAACAGGCTCATCAGCCCACAATGCCCGTTGCAAACATGATGCCAAGTTAAACTAATACCCGCTGCCTGCAAGTGATCCATTTCCCTTCATATACATGTACCTATCTAAAAGCTTCCAAAGTGCAATTATCATATTTGGCTCCACCCCTGGCAGCACATCCCAGTCATCTAACATGCTGCAAAAACTTACACTGCACATCTCCTTCAAACTTTGCTCCTCTCACCTCGAACCCATGTCCTCTAATCTGAAGAAGGGTTTCGGCCCAAAACGTTGCCTATTTCCTTTGCTCCATGCATCGTCCGCTGAGTTCCTCAAACTTTTGTTGCTCCTCTCTCTGGGAAAAATCTTTTTGGACTGTGTACCCCCATGCCTCTCCTATATTCTAAAATGCTGTGAGAGAACGCCGCCACCTATGGCCGTCATTTTTGGCCCAAAACGCATGTGTGCCTATTTTTCCCTTCGATGCCCCAGAGATGTTTTTACAAAATCCCCCATGCCTCTGTGCCCCCTGGAGGGAGGGGGAGGGACTATTCTCCAGGAAGTTTTGCCTCAATCAGTCTCTGCACTCAATCAGTCTCTGCAAGTGGTGTGCTCAATCAGAGCTCTGAATGACACTGACACTGAACAAATGAAAAATAATTCCACCCTGTGAGTACCCATAATGTGGTTTGAAAATGGAAAATGGTTAGTTTTTTTGTTGAAGTGAACCCGTATCTCTCTCCCCCCCCCTCTCCCTATCCCTCTCCCCCCCCCTCGTCTATCCCTTTTCTCTCTATTTCTACCTGGTCTCTCCCCCCTCTCCCTCCCCTCTTTTTCTCCCAGTATTCCAGACCGTCCCTCCCTAAATCCCCCTCCCCTCCATCAAAGTTCCCCACCACTCCCCCCCCCCCCTCTCAGCACCCCCTCACTCTCACCCTCTCTCTCTCTCCTCCTCCCCCACTTTAATCTAGATGTGACTGCAAGTTCTTGCTATATCAAACCAGGTTATGGGGTAAAAGGAAAATTAATAATTTTAAATTATATCCACTCTGAAGATAACATCCCTGCCCACAACCCATGTTGGGGGGACCTGGGTCTGCAATGGCTAGCAAATTTTTCTCCCCAAAAACTCCAGTATTCCAGAGTGAACAATCAAAGTAAATCTATCCTCTCCTTATACTTTAATCCAGACTGCAATCTTGTATAAAACCATTCTGGAGAAAATGTTGGTTTTAAATTAACCACTCTGAAGATAACATCTAAACCCAGGATGTTTCAATGGCAGGAAATGACCTCCAAATATTTCAGTCATTCTTCATTTGGTAACCCAGTGAGTTAATAGGTGGTTTATCCATGGAAAGGATCATAGCTGTGCCTTTACCCAACATCCATAAGCCCTCCTTTTCACAAGATAGCTGCTCTCACTGAATGCTGGCTAGTTCTTCCATGTTATTCCCACATAGACTGGGGCTCAAATGTAGGATTTTGGCTCATTTCAGCCATGCAGTAAGTTAACCAGGTTATCCACTGGGAGCAATTCAGCAGACTGCTCCAAGTACCATCCTTATTAGTGCTTGATCAATAGCAGCAAAGCAGGCTCGGAGGAACACAGCAGCCCTGATCTGGAGGCCTATTCATTGTACAATTGCCTGACAATACTCTAACAGAGTGCTTGCATATCTGGAGTGCATGATCACACTGAAATACCTCCAAATCCTCCCTGATACAAATATATTTTGAATCTGTGATGCAAATTGAAATTGTCTCTTCCTACCCCAGGTTGAGTGTTAAGACTTTGATTGGTAACTGAATCCAACTCAAACAAAATATTTCAGTGAAAATAGTGGGGGAAGAAGCAAGAGTTTGAGGTAAACGGTCAATAAGTGATTAAGACTCCAACGTTACATCCTAAACCCGGGTGCTGTATGGAATTTGCATATTCTCTCTATGATTGCATGGGTTTCTTCCGGGTGTTCCAATTTCCTCCCACATCCCAAAGACGTGCTGGTTTGTTGGTAAATTGGCCTCTGTAAATTGCCCCGAATGTGTAGGGAGTGGATGATAATGTGAGATAACATAGCAGTGCAAACAGCTGATCGCAGGTTGGCATGGACTCGATGGATCGAAGGGCCCGTTCCCATGCTGCATCTTTTAATCAATCAAGACTTCAAAGAAAGGATTACAATCAAATACAGTGCATGTTATAATACACAGAGGCTAGCTAAGTGGATAAAACTGATACGAATGGAGATACAAAAAAACCCGAATTCACACTTCATTATGGAATAATGTTATGATCCTAGAAAGTCTTTGACTAATCTTTGCAATTAATAACTCAATTAGTCTTCACAGACTTCAACCATTGTTGATAGATTTAGGGATAATAATCTGTATAAGCAGGAACGGCAGTTGCTGGTTAAAACTGAGGATAGACATAAAAAGCTGGAGTAACTCAGCGGGACAGGCAGCATCTCTGGAGAGAAGGAATGGGTGACGTTTCGGGTCGAGACCCTTCTTCAGCAACCCATTCCTTCTCTCCAGAGATGCTGCCTGTCCTGCTGAATTACTCCAGCTTTGTGTGTCTATCTTAGGGATAATCATCTATTTCTCTCAGACAATGCACATCCAGCACTAACTTCCACAAGAAATGATTCTTGGATAGAACTTGGGCAATGGCTTTCTGCTTGCAATCCTTTAGTCATCGTTCCAAAACTCTTATCCCAAATCCTTCCTTCTAATGGGAATTCATTTTCCTTCCTTCCAAAGCCACTACAACACCACTGATAAATATATTAATGAAGTATTTGATCATCTCAATGATCCTTTACCCCTCGGTAAGCACCTCCACTTCTTTTCAGGCAATCAAAATTAGTTGAGGAAACCTCAATATTTATTAAAAATTTCTTCTGCATTAATCCTCATTGGAAAAATTGGCGAAGAGATGTCATTTTTGTGGATTGCATCACATCTAGACCCAACGATGCCAATCATAACTAATCCCATCTACCAACACATGCCCTGCATCTTTCCATTTCCTACCCATGCAAGTATCTGTAAATGCTTCTTTAACATTGTTATTGTATCTGCTTTGCCATCCACTAAATGCAAAAACATAGCCTTGCACAACCCCCTTAACCCCCCCCCCCCCCTCCCCCCCCCCCCCCCCTCACTTTTAACCCATGCCCTCAAATATTTGACTTTTCTATTTTGGTAAAAAGACCTCCCCTTTCATTAACCACCCTTGTGCTCCTTAGGATTCTCCTTAATCTTACTAACCAAGAATATTGCATGCCCCCTTTCAGCACTCCTAATTTATTTCCTGCTTCCTTTCCATTTCTCAAGGCTGTTGCCTAATCTCAGCTTCCTGAACCTAATATACGCTTCCTTTTCCTTATTACTATTATCACTGTGGTTTTTGGGATGCAAGTGGGACCACAGTGACTGACTGAAGTAGCCAATTCTGCCACCACCGACCGTCAACCGTCATTGACCGACCGGAAAGACGTGATATGGAAGATGGCCGGACAAGAGGATGTAGAACTGTGGTTTTAATGGGGATAAATCCGAGATACATTGGTCAGTGTAATAAAACTGTGACTAAAATCAGAGATATTTAGACCAAGGGGTCAGTTGTAAAGAGGAGCAAATTCTTAAAAGTACAGGAATTTGGGAGGGGACAGAGAATGGTGTGTAAAAATATGGTTAGACCACTGGAAAGCCAGTGGCTGGTTTAATCTTGGTTTGTTAGAAACCAGGAAGTTTGTCCCTTGCTCTCCATTGAAATAATGCCATGGCATCTTTCAGAGATCTAGATTTAAAGCCAGCACCTACAATGCCACACTCTCGCAGTTCTGAACAGAGAATGTCTGCCTAGGTCTTCGAACAACATGGGCAAAAATATATTTTTGGTATAGCAACAAGAAGGGTGAAAATATTGTGCAGAATCTGTGGAAAGCCATCCAGTTATTAAGAATGCAGTCATAATAAAGATATTTTAACGATTTCAGGAGATAAAAAAAGACCCCATTTCCAGAATTAATTTGGATTACCTTTCCCCCTTGTATACGAGCTGAGTGACTCATGACTGATTGAACCTGCAAAGAGATTTAGAGTCCCAGAGGGACACGACAGTTTATAAACCTGTCAAGACCACAGTGCTAAGGATTATAGAGTTTTACAAGACAATACTATTGGGATCTCGACCCAACACACACCCTGGGAATTGACTCCAACAGAATTATTTTAATCCTATACTTACCACTGATCTGCAAATAAAATAACGTCAAGTGCAGTGTCATATTTAAAAGGATCTTTGTCTATTTTAAACATGAAAGATGAAAAACAAATTGTATTTAAGACAGAGTTCGACATCCTGCTGGAAGAACAAGCAACAGGATGAAAGGCAGTTTCTGAATGACTATTCACTTTGACTTGCTTAAAATATTCCCTTTTGAAAAAAATCCATCCCTTGATAATCTAGTAAACAATAAACCACCAAGTCATATAGAACAATGTGCAGTACAGCAGGGGAATATGCCATTTAGTTCATAATATTGGTGCCAAACACAATGCCAGGTTAAACTAATCTCCTCTATCAAGTCAAGTTTATTTGTCACATACACATACGAGATGTGCAGTGAAATGAAAGTGGCAATGCTCGCGGAACAACAAAACAACCAAGCAAATTATAAACACAATCATAACACACATATTATTTTACATAATAAATAATAGAAGGAAAAAACGTTCTGTACAGTTAGTCCCTGGTGAGAAAGGCATTTACAGTCCGAATTGCCTCCGGGAAGAAACTCCTTCTCAACCTCTCCGTTCTCACTGCATGGCAACGGAGGCGTTTGCCTGACCGTAGCGGCTGGAACAGTCTGTTGCAGGGGTGGAAGAGGTCTCTCATGATTTTGTTTGCTCTGGAGTTGCACCTCCTGTTGTATAGTTCCTGCAGGGGGGTGAGTGAAGTTCCCATAGTGCGTTCGGCCGAACGCACTACTCTCTGTCCTTCTTGTCCTTGGCAGAGCAATTCCCGAACCAGATGGTAATGTTCCCGGACAAGATGCTTTCCACCGCCGCTGCGTAGAATCTGCATGCGATCTATATCCCTGCATATCCATGTGCCTATACAAGAGCCTCTTAAAGGCCTCTATCATGTCTGCCTCCCCTACCACACCAGGCACCCACCACTGTGTTAAGAAACTTGCCTGCACATCTTTTTTTACATTTTGCCCCTTTCGGCTTAAAGCTATAGATATGTCAGAGCATCCAATGTTACAGGAAGTTTTGAAATGTATGTTCTCAGTTGTTGACCTGTCTAAACCATAGTTTCCTCATAAACCCTTCCATTTGCAATGTCATTTATATAAACCTACCATTAAATTGAAAATCTTAATTTTTTTAATTTATTTTTTATTTGTATTTTTATTTGAAGCAGGACAGTAGTATAAACAGCGGCACATGTACAGTAGTATAAGCAGCGGCATATGACAAAATACATTTTGTGTACAACTTCTCTTTTAAATTTAACAAGAAAAAGGTAGAGAAAGGGAAAGAGAGAGAGGAAGTGTGAAACCCTAGAGTACCCGATGGGCAGTCCAGGGGTGAACAAGTGATAGCCTGTAGAAAAATACAGACAAAAACCCATAAAAAATCATTTAAAAAAAAGAAAATAAACTGAAAACAAGGGGGAAAAAAGCGACCCTTGATTAGGGATATACCTGGCTCGTATCTCACCACACCCATCACCCAGTTCGTGAATTGGTTTATTTCCAGAAAATCTTAATTTAACTCACTATTAGCAAGGGAAAAATAATTATCCAAAGATGGTGTTGGACTTAGATGACTGTTAGTACTCTTGCTTCTGAATTCATAGTGCAGTCCAGGGACCTGTTCATCCAACCTATGTTGATGCTCTAATGCAGCACCATGCAAGTCCCATTAGGCTGGAGGTTATGACTTTCACACAAGACATTACATTTCAGATGGGTTCAAGAGATCCTGTGTTACCATCCAAACAGCAGAGCATCTTACCGTTTCTTTACCAATAGTTATTACTCAAGCCAGATGAGGAATAAGTTGAGTCTGAAGAAGGGTCCCGACCTGAAACTTCACACATCCTTTTTCTCCAGAGATGCTGCCTGGTCACTAAGTTACTCCAACACTTTGTGGCATCTTCAGAGAAATGGGCTACCTGGTCATTTATCCCCGTTTGGTGGAGGTTTGCTGAGAGCAACAAGTGACTGCATGCCTCACAACAATGTTGACTCAGCAGAAATACTCATTCAGCCAGCCAAGTATGTAGGCTCACCATAAGGATGTGCAAATGGTTGGTATATTGTTCATTCTGAAATGCCAGCTAGATGAAGTGGCCAGCTGGGGGGGGGGGGGGGGGGGTGGTGAAGGATAGCGAGCTTGTATGGTGGAAACACATTAGAAAGGGCATGTCCAGGTGAAGGCTTAATTCACACCAAGTCTCGAATAATTGAACCAAGTACAGTAGAGGAACAGGCCCTTCGGCCCACAACATCCCAGCCGAACACGATGCCAAGAGAAAACGAGTTTCCTCTCCCTGCTTATCCATCTAAAAGCATCCAAGATACCACCATCAGATCTGCCTCCGCAACCACCACTGGCAACCCCCCCCCAAATAAACTTTATTCAGTATAATAACAGTGATAACAGCAATAACAGTGCAAAACTCTTCTGACATTCTCAGCGGCATTCATTAACGTTATATTGGGCAGTGTTCACAACATTATCATTATACCAGACCCCCTTGCCACTCATGTGGCCCCCTGGGGTGATATTCCTTCCCTTGTTTGAGGAGCAGTTCCTCCACACTCTGCAATGTGTTCCAGGCACCCACCACCCTCCCTGTTAAAAAAATTGCCCCGCACGTCTCCTTCAAACGTTGCCCCTCTCAATGCCCTCTAGGACATCTCAACCCTGGCAGCAAAGTCCTCTCAGTCTACCCTATCTATGCCTCTCGTGATTGTATATACTTGTGTCAGGTCTGGCGATCAGTTCCATTAGGCTGCAATGGCTGATCAACAGGATGTCAGCAGCGGGATTGAAAGTCGAGGTGAATAATTTTACCCTGTCCTGGGCCACTGCCTCTGCTGCCCGCAGGCCCCTCAGCTCAGACACGGGGCTAACACAGTGGGAGATGTCCCGGCGGGCGGCCACAGTTCAAACAACCTGCTGCTGATCAAAGTCCAGCCTCGCTCCTCCGAGACCCTGTTCCTTGCCCCAACACTGTTCAACCCCCCCACAACCACCACCCCCAGGAGAAACGTAACTGTCAGGAATGATTTACGCCCGACCTGCTGACGAGGTGGCGGCCACCAGTTGTCTTGGGCCGGGCAGTTTATGGGGATTAGTGGCTGCGGTTCGCCTGAAGCGGGCGGTGGGGGCGGCGTCCCAGGGGTGGAATGCGGGAGCGGGCGTCAGCCGCGGGGCTTTTACATTGAAAATAAAGCAAATAACACAATGCCCAATCGATTAAATGTTTTCTTTCTGCATCTGCTAATGCACCGATTGTCTGGATGATTTCTTCGCGAAGACAACAGTTGCTTATTTAATTGTGCGCGTCTAATCGCAAACCACAGTCTACCCAGGACACCCAAGCACACACTATATCCCAGGGTGCAACTACACTGTACCCCGGGCAGACACACACACACTGTACACAGTTACATGCCAAGGATACATTTCGCATAGCGAGGTTTGACAGCTCCAAGGGTTACCATCATTCTCTACAACTCACAATTATACTCTCACATCCTGTACAGTTCCTGAGGCAGAATTGGTTTGTCAGTTAGAATCAGTGGTTTATAAATGCTTGGACATGGGGCACTCCTGGCGACTCTTCGCACCCAAATGAGATTGGAGCGTGTTTAATTGTCAAATGAAATTATAACTTGCAGCAGCATAACAGGCCCATAAACAACACTCACAGATAATATATAATAAACAACAAAATTCAATCCCAGTGGCAGACTGAGTGGAAATATTACCACGATATGAAGAACGCCAAGACGATAATACTGACACTCACACTTGTGGAACACCGCACTCATTGACACACCCCTGTGCCACAGCGCATGTAGTAACACACTCCTGAAACACTCATGTGCCATAATCAATGTAGCGACACACTCCTGTGCCACTGTGCATGGAGGAACACACACCAGCTGCACCCCTGTACCACAGTGCGCGTACAGATACACTCCTGGCAATGTTTCAAACACTCAAACAGTCCAGGAGTGATTACAAGATTTGATCAATGCCCGAGAGACAGCAGGAAAGACTACTGATAATTTTGAACAAATATTGATGCACCAACCTCACTTCACAAAAACAATTTATCCCACCCAAATAATAAAATAAACAGCTCTGTAACAAACAGTAACAAGACATGCAGCACAAAGTCTTCAAGGAATTAGTCTGCTCTCCATGTATTTCCCCTCATGGACAGAAATTTAATGGAAGAGCTGAACCTCTGATATCCATTTACAAATTCCCTGCTTCCACAGAACTCATTTCAAAACCCATCGCCTGCATTCTCACTGTGGAAAAAATCCTTCTTCAGAACCCCACTAAACCTCTTACTTAGACTGGCAATTTATTTTTACACTGGACTTCATGCATAACTTTCCTTCCATGGCAAGGTCAGAAGTGGGGTTATTTGTTCATGGTTGCAACTCCTCAGCAAAAGTAACAACCCACACCCGCACACAGCAAGACCAGGATATCAGCAGGTACGAGTAGCAACAGTCACACCACTAAAGTGCCAGGCAGTGCCCATTTCCAACAAGAGAGAACCAAAGTACTCACCCTTGCCGATTCTTCCACTATCAATGTTCCAGGAAGTCAACATTGACCAGAAACTCAGCTGGATCAGCCACCACAGTATTGTGCGTACAAGAAGAGATCAGAGGCTAGGTACCTTCAGTAGGTGACATGCCTCCAGTCATCACAAGGCTCACCCACTCAAGGCACAAAACAGCAACGTGATGGAATACTCTCCACTTGACTGGAGGCATGCAGTCGTAACTATTCTCCTGAGGCTCAACACCATCCAAGTCAACACTACCCATTGAGCAACCATCATTGATATGATTTAAGTGATTTCCATGAATGCCAATTAGTTCCACACCTAAAGCACAAACATACCAGCTAACATTTACAATTTACTTTCACCACTGCACTAATTCCAGGTCCAATCTGCTAGACTCCCTCGGATTCCATGGGCTCTTAACTTTTTTTTTGATGAGTCTGCTGTGTGGGACCTCGTCAAAAGCTCATAAAAATGCACAACCATTAACTTAACTGCCTTCATCAACTCTGATTGTTAACCATCTCAACAGGTTCAATCAATTGTGTCAGATACAACTTTCTTCAAATGCTGTGCCTTTCTTTCAAGGATATTTAGAAAGTCCTTAAGAATAATATCCAATACTTTGGCTACCACAAAATTAAATTAACTACCTCTAGTTACTCAGTGTATCCTTTTCACCCTTTTTAAACAACAGACCAATGTTAGCAGTGCTCTGCTTTCCCTGTGGCCATTGAGGATTAATAATTAACATCAATACAAGACCCCCCTTGTTTAAACAACCTATCCAGGCAACTTATCAATTTTCCCACATCCTAAAAACTTAAATACATTTATTTTACAATGTTTATCATATCCTCTGTTTCAGACTACAAAGTGTGAAGCAGGATCCTGTGAAACCTGGTCTGTCCATTCCCTCCACAGATACTGCCTGCCTGCTGAATTCCTCCAGCTTTTTGAGTTTTGTTCAGTCTTAACTGCAACATTGGTGTCACCTATGTAATAATAGATGGAAAATATTGATTGGAAACCTTAACCACATCCTCTGTCCACACATGGGTTCCTCATCGAACAAACTCTAGGTTTAGGTTTCTCAAGATCTCTATCTATTGATAAAACAGTTTAGGAGGTCAGTTGCCAATATTTTCACAGTACCTCATTAGTACTTTCAAAACTTCATTTTTTATTGTCATTCTTACATTCTCAAATTGTCTAGTCCTTCATCTTTAACCAATAATTACACAATCCAAGCCTGTTTTAATTTTGAACACCTCAATCAGGTCTCCCCTCAGCCTCTTCTGCGGCAAGCAAAACAATCCCAGCAAATCCAATGTTTTAGTCATGGCAAAATCCTCACAATTCTCCACCCACCTTCCCCAGTGTGGCTATGTGTCAAGTTTTGATTGATAACGTCCCTGTGAAGCAGATTTGAAACACTTTAATTTATTGTAGGACCAAATAAATGCAAGTTATTGCTAATATTGGCAGAATGCTGCACGGTTCTGTTATGCACAAGTCCCCAACTATAAGCATGCACAGCCTGCAAACAGTGTTAATTCATTTGAGCCACAGTTAGCCATCTTGTTTGAGCCAAGCTGCTAATCCATGGAACATAAACATTAAATATTGTCTGGATTCGAGGCTTTAGCTATGGGGAGACGGATGGACAAAACTGGATTGTTTTTGTTTTGAGCGTCAGAGGCTGAGGGGACACCTGATTGAAATATAAACAAATATGAGAGGCATAGATAAGGTGGACATTCAGAACATTTTTCTCAGGGTGAATATGCCAAACACTAGAGGGTATATCTTTAAGGTGATGGGAGCCAAGTTTAAAGGAGATGAGTTATGTTTTCTTTACACACAGAGAGTGGTGAATGCCTGGAACGTACAGCTGGGGTTGGTGTCTGAGGCATTTAAGAAGCTCCGAGATTGATACATGAATGCAGGGGGTGGAGGGATCAAGTGCAGACAGAGGAGATCAGGCAGAAGAAAATGCAAATACTGGAATCTTGCGTAGAACACAAAATGCTGGAGTAACTCAACGGGCCAGGCAGCATCTCTGGAGGACATGGATGTTTTGGGTAGGAGTTTTCTTCAGACTCGTCCCGACCCGAAACTTGACCTGTCCATGTTTTCCAGGGATGCTGCATGACCCGCTGAGTTACTCCAACAATTATTTGTAAACCAGCATTTGCAGTTCCTTGTTTCTACATAAAAGAGGTCCAAGTTTTCGAAGTACACCCCTCTTATTTTACCATCATCACACCTATCCACAATATTCGTCTTCCTTCGACACGTTTTCAACACAGCCCGCGATAAGATGTTGAACCATGAAGATACCAACATGGACTATGTCCGCCCATAGGTGAGGAGTGGGGCACAGTATTCCTCTTCTCACCAGCTCGCTTCTTGTCACCGCAATAGTCTCTACACTTGGCCGTGTTACCATGTCATGTATATAAATAGGGGTACATTTATCACAATGTTTCACACCTCAACCCCCCTCCTGAAATAAACGGGACCGCTTTCCTCTGAGCAGACGACCCACTGACAATTAAACTCTTCACATGTTTCAAACATTACAGATTATCTTTCAGCATATTCATTTTAATCAGCAGCCGTTGCCCCCCTCTGTTGTCGCCCCCAGTTTTTCGCATTGTAGTATCTACCCCTCCTCCTGCAATCCCTGAGGAAATCAGCTCCCGCGAACCGAGTCTCGAGTTCACCGAGACCGCCCACTCGCTGTCTCCACGTTGCTTACAAGCCAACACTCTAATGGGCTGTCATACATTACTTTGGTGAACTCTCGTAATAAGATGATAAACGTCACCCATCGTGTAAATATTTAATTCCAGGATGTTTGCAAAGCGCTTTTCACTGGCAACGGGGAGCCACTTCATTCCAACGCAGTCAAGTGGAGTGTCTACAGGGCAGTGTGGGTGTATGCAAACTAGTATGTGTTGCAAAACATCACAACTTCAAATAAATGACATCGTGTCGGGAAATAAAGAGGAATGGAAGTAGACACAAAATACTGGAGTAACTCAGCGGGACTGACAGCATCTCTGGAGAGATTTAAACCAGCATCTGCAGTTCTTTCATACACAAAGAGGAATGGGGGAACAGCAACTCATTTCCTGCTTGGGTAGTTTACAACTCCACTGTTTAGTACCTGTGTCCAACTTATACCACCTGACAGGCTTTGTGCCCGTCCAGCCTCTTTCCCAGCTTTCTCCCCTCACCCCCACCCCACCCTACTGCAATCAGTGTGAGGAAGGGTCTCGACCCAAAACGTCACCTACCAATGTCCTCCACAGATACTGCCTGACCCTCTGAGTTGCTCCAGCGCTTTGTGTGTGTGCGTGTGTGTGCGTGTGCGTGTGTGTGCGTGTGTGTGTGATTTTAAGAGAGAATGAATGGTAGATTAAAAAGATTCAAGATTCAAGAGAGTTTATTGTCATGTGTCCCTGATAGGACAATGACATTCTTGCTTTGCTTCGGCACAACAGAACATAGTAGGCATGAATACAGAACAGATCAGTGTGTCCATATACCATTATATAAATATATACACACATGAATAAATAAACTGATAAAGTGCAAATAACAGATAATGGGTTATTAATGTTCAGAGTTTTGTCCGAGCCAGGTTTAATAGCCTGATGGCTGTGGGGAAGTAGCTATTCCTGAACCTGGCCGTTGCAGTCTTCAGGCTCCTGTACCTTCTACCTAAAGGTAGCGGGGAGATGAATGTGTGGCCAGGATGGTGTGGGTCCTTGATGATGCTGCCGGCATTTTTGAGGCAACGACTGCGATAGATCCCCTCGATGGAAGGGAGGTCAGTGCCGAACTGGGCAGTGTTTACATGTAGATTTACATGTATAAAGTTCCATTCACTGCCTCAACCATTCACAGCCACGACGTTACTTATTTTTTTGCAGTCAGTGTGTTGTGCGTTCCATCACCAATATACATAACAAATTAATCGAGAGTAGACACAAAATTCTGAAGTAACTCAGCGGGACAGGCAGCATCTCTGGAGAGAATGAATGGGTGACGTTTCGGGTCGAAATCTTTCCTCAGCCAAAATAAACGATGATGTTTCTTCTCTGTTAACGAGTTGGGCTGCTTCTCTCTCTCGTTTCCCTCTCCCCTGGCTCAGTCTGAAGAAGAGCCTCGACCCGAAACATCACCCATTCCTTTTCTCCAGAGATGCTGCCTGTCCCGCTGAGTTACTCCAGTTTTTTTTCTTCAGTCTCTCATAGTCTTAAGGATTCGGCAACAAACAGGGAATGGTCAACAGAGAAGATGTGGACGTAGCAACGAATATTTAGCATTGCCAACAATACATATCAATATATCCCTAATGTATGCAAATAGAAAAATGTGTCTCAAGTTCCTATCCACACACCTACCTGCTATCAAACGCCTTCCGCCGCCTTCCGCCTGGAGCTCAGCGGGTGCAGCAGCATCTATGGAGCGAAGGAAATGCCTATTTCCTTCGCTCCATAGATGTTGCTGCACCCGCTGAGTTCCTCTAGCACTTTTGTTTACCTTCGATTTTCCAGCATCTGCAGTTCCCTCTTAACCAATTCTCCATATATCCTGCCTGACCCCACTGAGTTTATGTTTTTTTTTTCAATCAAATTTCTTCAGCTTACTGAACCATTCACGGCTACCAGGGGGGAAGCTATGGAGGCGGATACGATTACAAAGTGTAAAATACCTGCGGGAAATGGTTTCCAGGGTGTGGGGGGCTGGCTCGGGGAGGCATGTTGGTGGGTGTGGACGAGTCCCGTCTCGGTGCTGAACGACGTAACGACTCTATGGCCCGATGTTCCCATGACATTAGCATCGCATCAATTCACAGTCTTGTAGCGCGTTCGGGTTAATTGCATTTGGGGTTTCAGAATAAAACATTACAGAGAAAGTGGAGTAAAATTATTGCATTTGTCCCAAGTACACCATTAACGGAAATTGGCTGCAGAACACCCGATTTAAAAAAAACACACATTTATTCCTTGTCGTTTCTAAAGATGTGCGGATTTCAACTAACTTCGGCAATAGTCTGCGCTTTATTTGTCAATTGCATTTCCTCGGGAGAATACTTTTCGATGCCATTTAGATTCCAAAGAAGATACCGTCTGAGATCGTTCTTGAGGCCACTATGTACATTCCCTTCCCAGTTAATTAATTTTTATTTCACATTTCACAACTCGCGTACGTGTGTGTGTGTCTTTAAATTAACCAATCATTGAAATAACAGCAAAACTGAAAGTGACGGAGTCATGTGCTTCAGTATTGTGCAAAGTGTATTCAGCGGGTCAGGCAGCATCACGGAGAACACGGATGAGTGACGTTTCTGGACGAGAGCCTTCTTCAGGGGGCGATTTGAGGGTCTTCTTTTTAGGAAACCTCATCCCCCCCCCCCCCCTCCCCTCCCCTCCCCCAACGGCTTTCGCAAGCATCAACCATGACCACCTGCACTATCCAGAGAGAATGCTTACAGTTTAAACCCTCTGGGGTGGAATAAATCGATTAGAATTTACCTGGCTGACTTTGAATGTCACGTTTGAGCCCTGCAAATCCACCCGCGGACACACAGTATCGGAGCGCAGGCTGGGTGCAGCTTGCGAGGAATACGGTGAGCGCTCTCCTGAAACACGAGACAAGTCTTAATCCCAAAGACCAGGCACCGGCGGGGTAATGAATGGAGGTTGGGGGTCCCTGCACGACAAGTAGCGTTTAATCTGAACTATTCGATACTTTTCACTGAACAAGTTTCGTTGTCCCTCAACTCACTCATTAAAAACGCAAGGTGCTGGGGGGGGGGGGGGGGGGGGGGGGGTCAGCGGGTCCCGGCCCTTGTTAACAGGTGCTGCCTGACCCGTTGCATTCCTCCAACACTTTGCGATTCACTCAAGATTGCAGCATGTCATGTGCAGTTCATTGGGTCTCGTCCAATTCTATGTTGCCCATTTAGGCCCAAGTCGGCCATTATTCTATACTTTATACAACATATATGTGTATGAAATAAACATTGGTCAGATAAATGGATAGGGGGCGTTTAGAGGGCCAAAGGCCAAATGCAGGCAAATGGGACTAGCCCAATATGCTTGTTCGGTATGGACAAGGAGGGCTGAAGGGCCTGTTTCGTTGCTGTACAGCTCTATATCTCTTTAACATAAATGTCTTCGCTCTGGCTGCTGCGCTCACTGTGTACACACAGCTCAACTTGCCACCTACCATTGCGCCTTCTTCTCACCGCGCTAATATCTCCAACATCTCCCGTGGAAGGTGGAACAGCAGGCGGGGGGAGTACTGGGCAGCGCGGTGGAGGCACGGTTCGTGTTGTGTGGGTGAGCTGCGCGGGAACTGGTCCGACGCTGCTGAACATGTTCTGCCTCACCCGAGTTGCCCAGCTTCTCCAGTGTCTTGCCTTTCAACCTCGCCTTCATCTTGTTTAAAGCATCAGCTCTCCCTCGGATTCTTTTATATTTTGACAGCCGAATCAAAAATCAGCTGCCACTCAGACCACATGAGCTCTTGAAGCAGAGGTACAGTACACACAGACGCAAACTCGAAACAACACTCCAAGACTCAGAAAAAAAATCATCGAAGTTAAGGATTGTTTACGTCCTATTCACCCACCTTTCCCTCTCCCCCTTCTCCTTCCACCCCTTCCCCCCTTTCCCTCCCCCCCCCCCCTTTTCCCCCTCCCTCCTTTTCCCCCCCCCCCCCCCCCCCTTCCTTTCCCCCCCCCCTTTCCCCCCTCCTCCTCCCCCCTCCCTTCCTCCTTTCCCCCCCCACCCCCCCCTATTCAATCAAGGCTGATCTATCTCTCCTCCCTAACCCCATTCTCCTGCCTTCTCCCCATAACACCTGCACCGTACTATTCACAAATATATATATATCTGCCTTAAAAATATCCACTGACTTGGCCTCTACAGTTTCTGTTGCAAAGAATTCCACAGATTCACCACCCTCTGACTAAATAAATGTATCTTCATCTCCTTCCTAAAAGAACGTCCTTTAATTCAAAATGACCTTTAGTCGTGGACCCCCCCCCCCCCCCACTCTTGGCAACATCCTTCCCACATCCACACTATCGAAATGATTTGATATATATTTTATTATGATTATTTTTTAAAGTAAAAAAAAAGAATATAGAAGGCGATATGGTAGCGGGTAGAGTTGCTGCTTCAAAGCTCCGGCCGCATCGGTTGTAACTTGATCTTTAGTGCTGTCTGTATGGATCCTGCACATCGCCCCAATACTATGTGGGTTTCCCCTGAGTGTTCGGTTTCCTCCCACATCCCAAAGGACCGCTGGTGGGTTAAATGTCGTTCTTCAGACTGATTGGAATAGGTGGGTTCAGATTGATTTGGAGTAGGTGAGTGGAGCGGAGAGGATGGAGAGATCTGGAAAAGAGAGGTGGGGGCCAGGACAAAGCCTGGCAAATGATAGGTGGATAGATACAAAATGCTGGAGTAACTCAGTGGGACAGCGAGACTCGACCCGAAACGTCACCCCTTCCTTCTCTCCAGAGATGCTGCCTGTCCCGCTGACGAGTTACTCCAGCATTCTGTGTCTACCTTCGATTTAAACCAGCAGTTCTTTCCTACTCTTCTGAAGAACGGTCCCGACCCGAAATGTCACCCATCCTTTTTCTCTAGAGATCCTGCCTGACCCGCTGCGTTGCCCCTGACCCACTTAGGAATCCTACGGAAACCCTTCGATTTAAACCCAGTTCTGCAGTTTTTGTTCCCCTACTCTTCTGCAACCTCCGGCAACCACTGCAACCTCCGAACGCCGAACCTTGTCACAACCAAGTGATAGGTGGATACCTGTTTTTATCTAAAGATCCTGACCTTTATACCTCTAGAATTTAGCGATTGAGAGGGGATCCCCTGACCCATTCTTAGGGGTTGGACAGGCTAGATGCACGGAAACCTCTGGAGACTTTGTCACAGCTTAAGGATAAGGGGGGAAGGGGGAAAGATTTCCGATGCGGAACTTTTTTTCACGTAGAGTGGTGAATTTGTCACTCTCTGTCAGAGGGTAGTTGAGGCCAGTTATCTGCTATATTTAAGAGGGACTACCTGCTAAGGGGATCAACCTGGAGAGAAGGCAGGTACGGGATACTGAGTTGGATGATCAGCCCTGATCATATTGAATGGCCTGCCGGCTCGAAGGGCCGAATGGCCTACAACCAATTTCTATGTTTGGATGTTACAGTTGAGGGGGGGGAGGGGGCAGGGTGATTGGCAGATGGGTGGAGCAAGTAATTGAGGCCCGACCCAAAACGTCGTCTGTCCATTCCCTCCGCAGATGCTGCCTGACCCGTCGAGTTTCTCCAGCACTTTGTGTTTTGCACCAGAATCCTGCATCTGTAGTTCCTTGTGTCTCCATTCGACAAACCTATCTCCGCCCAGGGTCCCTGTGATCAGTGAAATCCGTCCGATATCGTACGTCGCGCACCAGATGAAGCAAATATCTCCGCACATATCATCTTACTTTAGTTGATAAATTTATTAAAGATTTGTCTTACTGGTCGTTCAGAGGGAATAAATAAAAGACAATAAAACATGTACACTTGACCCACAACGACTTTCATATCCAATGCGTATACGTAAAACACCTCACATTTTATACCTCCGGTTGACAAAATGCATAGTCGTACCAACTACAGAGAAACGCAGAAAGTCAAATGGTGACAAGAAGCCTGTGGTTTTTTTTGTGTGGTTTTTTTTTTTGCTTCCCCCCACCCCCCCCCCCACCCCCCTACCAAAAAAGTATTTTTCTCTAAAATTGTATCGCTATTTTCCATCCTAAAAATACCGCTAAACGGACTGTTCTCTTTTAGCCACAGTAGAAATACACAACAGAAATACAAGAGGGATTTCTCCCCATTTCCCTCCCGGCTGCGAAATATTTGGCAATGATCAGGATATTTGCAAAGTGCAATCGACTTCAGTCCCAACAGAGAAAAAACAAATTTGACCTTAGCTTAGAAATGACTGTTGTTGGCCCCACGGGGAACAATTCAGCAACACTCCACTATCCAGGCAGGCATTGACTGTGAGGTTTGAACGAAAATGACATGCAGAGATATTCCTTTGGAGCCGCTGCACATCCCGATACGATTCACAATGTATCGCCGCACTGTTTTGTCTTTAGGGTTACCGGGCATCCAGCGTGCGAACGGATAGATGCCATCTACAGGGTGACATGTACTTCAACCACCATAGCTGGTACAGCTGCTACCTCACAGCGCCAGAGACCCGGGTTCGATCCTAACCTCGGGTGCTGTCTGTGTGGAGTTTGCCCGTTCTCCCTGTGACCGCGTGGGTTTCCTCTGTGCGCTCCGGTTTTCTCCACACATCTCAAGGACGTGCGGGTCTGTAGGTTAATTGGCCACTGTAAAATTGCCGCTATTGTCAAGGGAGTGGAGGAGAACATGGGATTCGTGATAACCCTCGTGAACGGATGGGCGGAGTGGACTCGGTGGGTCTATGCTGTACCTTTACATCAATCCAAACCCCTCTCCTTCCCAGCCCTTGTCTGATAACATGGCCAACACTAGTCCCTGGACTGTATAGATAATAAAATATAGATTGAGAATTGTGGGCTACATCGGACGTTTAACATCAGTTTTCTAATATACCGTATGCCGTTTTGATCAGTAAATGTTTCCACACTTTAAAAAACAAATCCTTCGTGTGTGTCATCACGATTTCGGGGAGATGCATTAAAATGCGCAGCCAGGATCACACAGAATCACATTAACTACGGCCTCTAGCATTTACACATAATCAGATATTAAATAAAAAAAGAGAGACCATTTCGGTTGCAATGTCTGCTGCTTGGCAACTTAACACCGGGATCATATTTCACTCGGTCCGTCAGCATGTGTTGAAAAAAAGCCCAACGGTGACTTGGTGTCAAGCACGGCGAGTTTTTTGTTCAAAGAAGGAAACAAGAGTTGTGGAGTGGCCGTAGTTGCAACATTCGTGTCACCGAGAGATCTTCAGATTGGAGGAGTACATGGAATCAGCCTGTCCATTCCCTCCACAGATGCTGCCTGACCCGCGGAGTTTCACCAGGACTTTATGTTTTGCTCCAGATCTCGGCGCCTGCAGTTCCTCGCGTCTCCGACACTGTTTCCTCGATGCACCGTAGATAGTTTAAAAAATAAAACACGGGCGTGCGTGTTAAAACTGTGCGTGTTCCACCTCGTCCAGCCAAGATGCCGGACTCGCCGGGAAATCAGGGTAGCCGCCGCTACTGTCCGTGGAGAGGTCAGAATCGGGTCCGTTTGCTCCTAAAACATGCATGGCCTGGCTCATGGCTTGTCCTCCGCCTCCCCCCGGCGCAAGAAGACCCAAGCCAGCGTCCTGGTACACGAGTCCCGAAATGAGGGGCTGGTGCGATGGAATAGTCTGTAGCGACGCTGGCGACTGGGGGATCCCGTAAGGACTGTTGGATCTCAGGTCGTGGTATTGATCCTGCGACAGCCCCCCGTCCAGAGAGAAGCCTCCGCTGCTCGCAGTCTGCCTGCCCAGACCGGGAGATGTGTCGCTCATGTTGCTGTACATCCCATTTGGGTCTGACATCGAATGCTCGTCTGCAGGTGCACACGCAAAAAAAAAAAAAAAGGAAGAAAAAAAAATCTACATTAAATGTACATTAAACAGCATTCAAATGACCGAAGGTACACAAAAAATGCTGGAGAAACTCAGCTGGTGCAGCAGCATCTATGGAGCGAAGGAGATAGGCAACGTTTCGTCCCGAAACGTTGCCTATCTCCTTCGCTCCATAGATGCTGCTGCACCAGCTGAGTTTCTCCAGCATTTTTTTGTGTACCTTCCATTTTCCAGCATCTGCAGTTCCTTCTTAAACACTCAAATGACCGAGTAGGAACAGCGGGGGCCAGTTTGCACCAAACGGCACTAATTGCCGGAGTAACTCAGCGGGTCAGGCAGCATCTCTGGGGCATATTGACAGGCGTCGTTTGGGGAGGTCAAGACCTTACTGAGGCATTCTCTCTGGTCAGAACATCCACCTAAAACCCCTTGGCTGATGACGAATTGAGACTGGCGGGATCTTTCCTCATCCCTTCCTCTAGATGTACAGTCTCACAACATCCTCCAGACCTAAACACATCTCATGCTCTCCATTCCTATCATTCCCATCTGTGGCTCTCTCACAGACGCTGCCTGCCTCACACGTTTGCATCATGTTCCTCCATCTCATTCATTGTGCCCCCAAACCAATTTTGAAGGCCTTGCTTAAAAGTTCATCAAAGATCAGGTGGCAGGTCCATGAGGGATATGGTGCTGGCGACACTAAGGTAAATCAGTATTGGGGTAAAAAACACTTGAGGAGGGTGTAAAAATAGATACTTCTGTTGCCTGATTGAACCTTGTGTTCTGTCCATGTAATTGGAGTTATTGTAGAGAAGCAGTGGAGGTTTTTGGACTTATCATACTTTACCAATATCCAATCAACCAGTCCCACTCTCTCACTCTTTTCCCCTGCAGCCCAAAAAACCTTTCCCTTTTCAATTGTACATTCAATTTAATTTTGAAGGTTACCTTTGAATATTTTGGTACCATTCTTTCTGGCTCTGGTTCTTTGACCAATTACCTCAGATCTGTCACCATTCCCATCAATTGGAGATTTATTTCCTATTTACTATGTTAAAATTCCTCACAATTGCGGACATCTTAAAACAATCTTCCTTTAACATGTTTTGTTGTAACTACAACAATTCCAACTTTTCACCATTGTTATGCTAGTCCCAAGGAGCTAACGGCTGGAGCTGTTGATTGTTTATGGTGGAGAGCACTCCTCAGGTTCGGAGCAGATTCCGGATTCATAGCTGGTACAAACCTATAAAGGAGACTTCAGCATCACTGGCCACCCCATCATCTTGAGCACTGTCTTTATCTGATTTGGAGCTTGCTCGTGATCTCTTGATGTTCCTGAAATACTGACCCCATCTCTGTCTGCCAGCATCTTTCTTCAGTCGTTTCTCCTTTGCTCTTCTGTTCTGAAACCAAACCTATTGGAGGGACAAACAGAGATAAATGATGCCCCAAGTGTCAAATCGCTTTGACTCGCTGATCTGTGGAGTTAGCTGGACAACTGTTTCACTCCATGAAATGTGAAAGTCAGCATCACTGCTGTAAAGGACAATGCTGTGCGCTATTGATGATCAATGGTTCATTGAGTGATGCGATGGAATTACACACCACAAGACTCCAGACGTCTAAAATAAAATCTCGCCAGTTCCGCCAAGCTTGGTAGCATTCTCACCTCTAAATCACACTCCAGAGACTTGAGGAACTAATCCAAGCTGACACTGAACCACCACACAAGACTGACTGAGGTGGTGTACACCAGATTTAATGCTAAACTGAGGAACCACCTGCTCAAGAGCAGCAAGTAAATTATTAGTCATTATCATGTGATTACCACACAGCTCATTGTGGGGCCTTGTTTTACATATATGTATATACATATATAGTATATATCGTTCATCATTTACTACAAAGCGCTTTCAAAATGCCGCAATTAATTTGTCATAACAGGAATTATACAAATGTACATTTGTATTTCAATTATAGACATTAGTTTAGTATTTGTTTTCCAGCAACATCAGGGATGATACCATCTTAAATTTAATGCACAGTAACACTGACATTCTTTATGTTCTCCTTGAAATATCAGCATGGATGGAAGACTTGCAAGTACTTCTGATTTATTGTCCATCCTGCAACCTGACAGTGTAATGGTTCAAACTTCCAGCGAGAATTGTCTCAATGGCCACAATTTTGACATTTTCCTTCTGTATAAATACATGATGTCTTACCCAGAGACTCTGAGGAACCCTTTGCCCTCATTCACCAAATCATACTCATCCACAATCTATTGTTTAAGACGGAACTGCAGATGCTGTAAAAATCGAAGGGAGACAAAAATGCTGGAGAAACTCAGCGGGTGCAGCAGCATTTATGGAGCGAAGGAAATAGAGTCTGAAGGATGGTCTCGACCCAAAACTTTGCCTATTTCCTTCGCTCCATAGATGCTGCCTCACCCACTGAGTTTCTCCAGCATTTTTGTCTACCTACAGTCTACCGTTGGACACTGGAGGCCCCACAACACCAGACCAGTACCAAAATATTCAGCTAGAGCATGCAGGGCGAATGTTGGTATATTATGCAATTAATGAATGGAATGGTGAATGAATTGCTGAGGTATTCTGCTCACTTGCAGTAACCTGGGCCAATGTTCCTGGACTCAGGCATAATTCCAGCATTTAGTAAGCTGCATAACATCAATTTAATTCAAGATATCAGCTTCCTCCTTGTGAAACAATCTCATAAAGCCAGTCAGAGCCCAATGCCGGTATTACATTGTAGCATTAGCCTCCGAGCAAAGCAGAAATACTCTGCGTTATCCTAATCCTTCCTTTAGGTTGGCATGGTTACAATCGCATGTATCCAACAGTGCTTATTTATTCCCAACTCATTCTAAATATAGGCTAAACAGCAGAAATTTGCAGAAAATAACCCATTCAGCATATTATCCTGTTCATCCACATGGTCTCTTGGTACCAGATCAGCAATCAAAGATAATAAATGTCATGTTTTCTTTTAACATATTTGGAAATGGTTTAATCTTTGAAATACAAGGTCTAAACAGAAGTGCTTCATGATGTGCTGTGACTATTAAGTTACCGTAGCTCTTACCTTTATTGTTTACTCATTAGTCAACATGCCAATGTTCAATTCATTGCCTTCAAGTCAACAATCCTTAAAAATAATTGTATTTCTTTAATTTTGTACGTTTGGCTATTAATGTTGAGTGATCGCAACTGTTGGTCTCATTGAATGTTTAGTCACAGGCAGTGATTGTGTGGAGTGGCCACCATACTTTACAGCAAAGATGACCTTCAGTTTCAGCTGCATATCGTTCCTGTAACCAAGCACTTACTGTAGATGTGATCATCAGAAGTGAGTCAAAAACATGATACTCCACACCTGGAGTATTGCGTACAGTTTTGGTCTCCAAATCTGAGGAAAGACATTCTTTCCATAGAGGGAGTACAGAGAAGGTTCACCAGACTGATTCCTGGGATGTCAGGACTTTCATATGAAGAAAGACTGGGTAGACTTGGCTTGTACTCGCTAGAATTTAGAAGATTGAGGGGGGATCTTATAAAAACTTACAAAATTCTTATGGGGTTGGACAGGCTAGATGCAGGAAGATTGTTCGCGATGTTGGGGAAGTCCAAGACAAGGAGTCACAGTTTAAGGATAACGGGGAAATCCTTTAGGACCGAGATGAGAAAAACATTTTTCACACAGAGAGTGGTGAATCTCAGGAACTCTCTGCCACAGAAGGTAGTTGAGGCCAGTTCATTGGCTATATTTAAGAGGGAGTTAGATGTGGCCCTTGTGGCTAAAGGGATCAGGGGGTATGGAGAGAAGGCAGGTACAGGATAATGAGTTGGATGATCAGCCATGATCATATTGAATGGCGGTGCAGGCTCGAAGGGCTGAATGGCCTACTCCTGCACCTATGTTTCTATGTTTCTATGAGCAATTGCATTGATCCCATTGACTTGGCTTCCTTCCACAGTCAACATACAATCTTAGAAATGTACACACATCATAAAGGTCTAAGACTGTAGAATGATTAGATCAGGTAGCTGCACAGAAAATATTCGCCCGAGACAAAATGTGGGGCAGATAAATGAAGATATTTGCTGATTGATCTGATGGGGAATTGAGGAAGAATGTCTTTGCTCAGACACAGTAGAACTTACTACCAAGGGAAGTAGTTGAGAGAAACAGGATGGATATAATGGCAGGGAAGCTAAATAAACAAATACGAGAGAAGGATTAACAGGTTCCATGGATGAGATTACATAGAGAAGGGGCCAAGTTAAATAAATGGAGCATAAAGTTACGAGGTAGACAAAAGTGCTGGAGAAACTCAGCGGGTGCAGCAGCATCTATGGAGCAAAGGAAATAGGCAACATTTCGGGCCGAAACCCTTCTTCAGACTGATGTAGGGTGGGGAGGGGTGGTCGGGAAGAAGAAAGGAAGAGGAGGAGCCAGAGGGCTGAGGGAGAGCTGAGAAGGGGAGGAGACAGCAAGGGCTACCAGAAATTGGAGAAGTCAATGTTCATGCCACTAGGGTGCAAACTGCCCAATATGAGGTGCTGCTCTTCCAATTTCTGGTGGTGCTCACTCTGGCCATGGAGGACTGCATTGCAGGATCTCCACTGCATAAAGTTACAAAACAGCTGGCCTAGTTCTGTACTCTGAATGCTTTGTAACTTCGTGATCTCCAAGCATCCCTGCACATAACAAGATAAAGTCATGACCCGCGATCCCAATACTAGCCACTTGCCTGATCGAAATAGCAAGCCGTGATTCAAAGCAGTGCAGAGGCAGTGTCTTGGATTTGACAATGCCCATTTAGTACCAACAGCACCCAAGGGCAACATGAGCATGTGATCCTCTCTCAGTCGGTCTCCTCCCTCCCGTAGTGCGCCACCATTCTCGACACAGCCTCCTGCTTGGATCTATGTTTACCAGAGAAAAAGGGGCGAAGGTGCTGACGTCACGCCACGAGTTGGTTGTGTTAAATTAATAGGTCTGCACTTCTATATCCTGAGCACCTTTGCCCACTTAGAACATAGAACAATACCGCACAGGAACAGGCCCTTTGGCCCACAATGCCCGAGCCGAACACGATGCCGTTAAATTAATCTCCTCTGCCTACACTTGATCCATATCCCTGCATTCCCTGCATATCCATGCGTCTATTTAAAAGCCTCCTAAATCCCCTCTCATATCTGTCTCTACCACCACTCCTGGCAGCACATTCCAAACACCCACCACTCTGTGTAAAAAGGACTTGCCCTGCACGTCTCCTTTAAACTATGGCACGCTCACTTTAAAGCTGTGCCCTCTAGACTTTGACATTTCCCCCCTGAGACAAATATCCTGACTGTCAACCCTTACTGTGCCTTTTCATCATTTTATATATTTTATATATTACTATCAGGTCTCAACACCCTGCTCCTCTGGTCCACCCCAGTACTTGCAAGGGTGAAGACTGCATTGGAGTAATTGAACCATTTAATTGCACTACAGCTGTGAAAAAATAGTTGCGATGGCAGCATATTCTCCAGTGTCCTGTTATATCTTCAGTAACTCTGAGGCAGAGTAATAATTCAGATCCAACCAATACTGCAAGGTGGTGGTTTTCATTGCTGATCATCTTGCAGCTTTATTTCACAGACGTTCGCCGAGGCAGGTAGTCTCGAAATAGAGCATTTGGAAACCAAATCTGTGCCAACCATTAAGCACTTATTTACACTAATCCCACGCTAATCCCACTTCATTCTCTCCTCATTCCCATTAACTCTCATCAGATTCTATTACTCACTTACCTAATAGGGGAAATTTACAGTGGCCAATTATGCTACCAACCAATTTCCAGAAATGATTTAATGCATTTCCTCTTGAAAACAATCAGATTTGATCAATGCTTAACGGGAACATGAGAAATAGCAGAAGACCTATTGACCTCCAATGCTTGCCCAACCGTTCTATAAAATAATGCTCGATATATTTGCTCTAGCACTACTTTCATCTAACTTAGAACAGTACAGTATAGGAGCAGGCCCTTCAGCCCATCACGTCTGTGCTGATCATGGTTACTGTTTATGAATATAAAATTGTCCATCCAATCTGCACAGGATACCGAGTTGGATGATCAGCCATGATCATATTGAATGGCGGTGCAGGCTCGAAGGGCCGAATGGCCTATTCCTGCACCTATTTTTCTATGCTTCTATGTTTCAACATTGCTGTGCCACTGTGCTGCCCAAATCTTCAAACGTAAACATTATCTCTGTTCAAAACACAACATGCTAGTAGAACTCAGTATGTCAGTCTGCATCTGCGAAGGGCTTGACCCACTGATTCCAGCATTTGCAGTTTCTTGTTTCTACATTATCTCTGTTTCCCTCCCCACGGATGTGACCTGACCTGATGAGTATTTCTTGCATTTTCTATTTTTACATTTCCAGTAACTGCATTTAAAAAATAAAAAAAAATGGAGTTGAAGGGTTTGTTAAAAAGCATAGAACAGATATTTTATATTCAGCCCTAATCAATGGCCTGTGTTACTGAGACACAAGGAACAGCGGATGCTGGAATCTTGAGTAAAACACACAAAGTGCTGGAGGTACTCAGCGGATCAGACAGCATCTGTGGAGAGGATGGGCAGATGTTGTTTCAGGTCAGGACCCTTCTTTAGACCGGCTGTATCTCCTGCAATACTGTTTTGGTTCCCTACCTTGTGGTTTGAGAGAAACATAGAAACATAGAAAATAGGTGCAGGAGTAAGCCATTCGGCCCTTCGAGCCTGCACCGCCATTCAATATGATCATGGCTGATCATCCAACTCAGTACCCTGAACCTGCCTTCTCTCCATACCCCCTGATCCCTTTAGCCACAAGGGCAACATCTAACTCCCTCTTAAATATAGCCAATGAACTGGCCTCAACTACCTTCTGTGGCATAGAATTCCACAGATTCACCACTCTCTGTGTGAAAAATGTTTTCCACATCTCGGTCCTAAAAGATTTCCCCCTTATCCTTAAACTGTGACGCCTTGTTCTGGACTTCCCCAACATCGGGAAAAATCTTCTTGCATCTAGCCTGTCCAACCCCTTAAGAATTTTGTAAGTTTGTAAGTTTTGTAAGAAGGCAGTGATGGTATATCCATCCGTACCTGGACCACACGCATGTCGAGTCCCGTCTCGGAAGAGAGTTGCTCCCGTACATGGCGCGCTGGTTTGGGCGAGTTATTGTAGGCATTCTTCAGCGTCTCCAACTGTTTGGCAGTGATGGTGGTCCGTGGCCTCTTGGCATTGGTTTCCGCTTCTGAAAGAAAATTGAAAACTTCTCTGCGTCATCTAACCAACTAAACGGGAACAGGCCATATTCTTGCAGTTGGTCATTGACCAACTTTCTGCACCCACAAGTGTGAAAGGTCTTTCCTCTTCCCGCACCCTTTTACTGACGGCATTGAATGCTGTCAGTGAAAGGATGCAGGAAGAGAAAAGACCTTTCACACTTGAGGGTGCTCGTGTCCCTAGTTGGGGCAATGGGACTGTGTCCATGCAAGTGCTGCTGGAAGACATCAACTGGGTGTTCTTTGGTCCGTCAGAAACCTGTTGGTCTCCCAGCGCAGCAAGATGTCTGTCAGGGAACTGTAGTAGTACATGGTGAGGGGCGCATTGAAGCTTGGTGCAGCCAATGCAAACGCATTGTGGGGAGGATCAGATTCTAAAGATCCTTCCACTGTTGGACATGGAGAGTCAGAGTCTGGTGGGGACACCCGTCAAACAACAGAAGAGACATGGCTCTGAGGGGGGCACATGAGTGGTGACAAGTACAATGTGTAAAGAAAAGGGGAGGTGCCAACACTACTGGATATAACACTAACAATATTTCATGTAGGGACACCAAGAATGTATTAAGAATTTTGCACAGTTTTTATTTTGTACATATTTTTCATCAGGAATAATGTTTATTATTGAAAAACTAAAGTAACGAGTATTTCTGGATATCAGAGTGTATGTGCATGGTACATAAATCCATTTGTGTACAACTCATAATGAAGTTTGTAAGTTTGCTATGTGGCTGAGAGCGGGTGTATTTTTTTACATACATATATCTTGTATATATTGTGTCTATATATCAGCATTCACGTGGGCTTGTAGACTCATCACTAGACAAACGGGACATTTTTGGGCCTTGTGTGTGAGACAGTGTTTTGTCCAAAAGAACGATCCTGTGAGAGACAGGAGGGACTGGAGATGCTGGAATCTCTGGCAAAACACAAAGTGCTGGAAGAACTCAGTGGGTCAGGCAGCATCTGTGGGGGTAAATGGACAAGCAATGTTTCAGATGATTTCAATCTGAAGAGGAGTCCCAACCCGGGACATCATCTGTCCGTTCTCTCCATAGATGCTGCCTGACAAGCTGAGTTCCTCCAGCACTTTGTTTTGCTCAATGATGTGCGCATACGGACCTGGCCACGGAAAGTGCCAGAAACACTGAAAGAGTCTGGGGCCCTGAAACATTAACTCCACTGAAGCTGCCTGACCTGAAACAAAGCATGTCACCATATTTTGGATGTCCACTATTGGCAGGATTTTTTAAATTTGAGGATAAATAGACTATTTGTCAAAATATGGTCAGATTCTTGTGCTTGCTTTCCTGACCGTCACATCAACAGCGGGTATCAATTGATTTCTTCCATTGAATGAGTCATTCCTGGCAAATGGAAACATGATTTGACAGCCACCTGATAGTTGCCGCAAGATGTTAAATGTTTAAGTGCTGCTTCAGTGTTTGGAAGTGATCAGTGTTTGTGAAGTGTGTGTGTGTGTGTGTGTGTGTGTGTGTGTGTGTGTGTGTGTGTGTGTGTGTGTGTGTGTGTGTGTGTGTGTGTGTGTGTGTGGATGTGTGTGTGTGTGTGTGTGTGTGTGTGTGTGTGTGTGTGTGCGTGTGTGCGTGTGCGTGTGCGTGTGTGTGTGTGTGGATGTGGGTGTGTGTGTGGGTGTGTGTGTGCGTGTGTGTGTGTGTGTGTGGGTGTGTGTGTGTGTGCGTGGATGTGTGTGTGTGTGTGTGTGTACGTGTCTGTGTGTGTGTCTGGTGTCACTGACCTCTTTGCTTGGCTGCCTCATAGTCCCCCTTGCAGACCAGCCTGCTGTCCTCCATGAGGTAGAACTCATCGCCAGTGGCCAGTTGCCGCTTGCATACGATGCAGGCGAAACACTGCAGGTGATAGACAAAGTCCTGAGCCCTGCGGACAACCTGAGTGGGCGGGATCCCCTGCTGACATGCCGCACATTTGGTCCCGAACCGTCTGCAGATGTCAACACAAGAGGAAGCGGTGTCAGTGCAATAAGTGCTGTTTCGGATCATTATTGTCACAATGTACCGAGATACAGGGAAAAACTTATGTCTAATTTAGCTTAGAGATACAGCGCGGAAACTCCCTTTGGCCCACCGAGTCCGCACCGCCCAGCGATCCCCGCACATTAACACTATCCTACACACACCATGGCCAATTTACACATACACCAAGCCAATTAACCTACATACCTGTACCTCTTTGGAGTGTGGGAGGAAACCGAAGATCTCAGAGAAAACCCACGCGGTCACGGGGAGAACGTACAAACTCCATACAGACAGCACCCGTAGCCGGGATCGAACCTGGGTCTCCAGCGCTGCAAGCATTGTAAGTCAGCAACCCTACCGTTGCGCCACCGTGGTGTTTGCATGTTGTCTGATTAAATCAGATAATGACTGGACAGTGCATGTGTATAGTCAAGCCAAACTCATGTATAAGGGGTAGAGCGATGAGAAAAATAACAGAATACAGAATAGTTTTTTCTGCTGTGCAGCATAACAGTTCCCGAGAAAAAGTCCAATGCCCACATGAGGTATGTTGGAAGATTGGGACTGCACCCTCGCTTATGGGAGGACCGTTCATCAGTCTGATGACTAGAGGGGGAGCTGCTGTTACTGAGTCTGGTAGTATGTGCTTTCAAGCTTTTGTCTCTTCTGGGAGCTGGGAGCTGGGAGCAGGGGAACAGGGAACAGGGAGCAGGGAGCAGGGAGCAGGGAGCAGGGAGCAGGGAGATGGGAGATGGGAGATGGGAGATGGGAGATGGGAGATGGGAGATGGGAGATGGGAGATGGGAGATGGGAGATGGGAGATGGGAGATGGGGAGATGGGAGATGGGAGATGGGAGATGGGAGATGGGAGATGGGAGATGGGAGATGGGAGATGGGAGATGGGAGATGGGAGATGGGAGATGGGAGATGGGAGATGGGAGATGGGAGATGGGAGATGGGAGATGGGAGATGGGAGATGGGAGATGGGAGATGGGAGCAGGGAGCAGGGAGCAGGGAGCAGGGAGCAGGGAGCAGGGAGATGGGAGCAGGGAGATGGGAGATGGGAGATGGGAGCAGGGAGATGGGAGCAGGGAGCAGGGAGCAGGGAGCAGGGAGCAGGGAGGAGGGAGCAGGGAGCAGGGAGCAGGGAGCAGGGAGCAGGGAGCAGGGTGGGAAAAGACCTTTACTATGCAGTGTGCTTTGAAAGGGGCTCTTTCTCAGAGCTGTGCCGGTGAAAATGGCCACAACACAACATACAGATCCAAATCTTGTTCTCTGATCAATAAAGTTAAAGAGGTACTGATTAATTATCAAGAGATGCACCTCCACACATATTGTTCGTAGTTTACCAAACCCATACAAATCCCGTTCTCTCAAAAGTGCATAAATAAAGGTCCATTCTTTCTCCTGAAAATTTGCACATTGCACATCGTAAGAAATTCTACATTTGATTCACAGAGACTGTTGATAGATACACAGTGGTTGTATACCGGTAATTGGTTATATAAAGATCATATCCAATGGTATTACAACTTTGACTCCGCTTCAAAATTACTGACCTAACTATTAAATTATTTTGGCTACCCTAAAATAGCTAACAGGTGCTTTATAAATGGGAGTAAATTGGGTATAAATATAAGCCCGAGCTAATAAATAAATCAGCAATGAACTCAAGATATTCCACACAAAACAGTTATCCTCGTGACAGTGAATATATTTAGAAAACAATTGCAGTATAAAGTATATATCTATTTACTTTTACAGTACATACTTTTTATGATTAGAAACATAGATATAGTATTCAACAATTAATATCCGGATGAATACATAGATAGCATCTAGATAGAAAAGGGGCATTGAAAAATGTTGGGAGTGGGATTCATAATCTTAGATGTCTCAGAGGCGTGTTGCGGTCAGCGAGGCACTGAATGAAATGTGCTCACTGTACGGACTAGTGAAAAACCTGGGCTGATGCTGTTCAGCAACCGGTGTGTCAAATTGGCCATCCTACATTCTTGGGACGCTTTAGGAGAGCCGAATGGTTAGCTTGCATCTTTGGAATGTTTAGTTTTTAGACACACAGCGTGGAAAGGACATTATTGCCCCAGGGAGTCCGCGCAGACCACCAGATCACCCTGTTCTGTCTATTCTAAAGACTGGATAGACTTAGTTTATACTCTCTAGAATTTAGAAGATTGAGAGGGGATCTTATAGAAACTTACAAAATTCTTAAGGGGTTACTAGATGAAGGCAATTAATCTACAGGGGTCACAGCTTGCGCATAAGGAAGAAATCCTTTAAAATGATGAGAAGAACTTTTTTCACACAGGAAAATCCTGGAACTCTCCCACATGGTCACAGGAGGACAGACATGGCAAACGCCCTCAGGCGGACAGCAGGCAGGTACCCTAGTCGGTGGGTCAAATGGCCTACTCCGGGTCTGGGGCTATAAGGCAGCATCTCTACTGCTGCACCACTGTGACATTGATGGAATGTCAACTCACAACTTGGTAACACAAACCCGTGGATGCTGCCAACTGAATTACAACTAACACTAATTTAGCCAAATAGATTAAAAACTGTAGATACCATACAATACTTGATGGACAAAGTTAAATAAACCTCTGAAAAAATATGAGACAACTGCAGATGTCAGAAACCTGAGATAAAAACAGAAAATGTTTGAACACTCAACAAGAGAGGCAGCATCTGTGGAAAGAGGAACAGATTTAATGTTTCATGCCTGAGACTGTTGGTCAGAACAGTGACAAACAGGCTAAGCAACTGAAATGTTAATTCTGTTTCTCTTTCCACAGCTGCTCTCTATGTGTTGGTAGTATTTTCTG
Organism: Leucoraja erinaceus; assembly: GCF_028641065.1. Classification (NCBI taxonomy): domain Eukaryota; kingdom Metazoa; phylum Chordata; class Chondrichthyes; order Rajiformes; family Rajidae; genus Leucoraja; species Leucoraja erinaceus. The sequence goes on from NC_073407.1 coordinate 17,829,761, forward strand.
TTTTCAGACACAGTACTCAAATGGATTAATGCAAGCAGGAAACTGGGCATTGAATCTTCACATGGACATTAAGATACAGTTTGCAGAGAGAGAAAAAATATATAGCATACAGGTCATATGTTTTCTCCACATAGGCACTAAATAGCTAATGCATCCCAACACAAAATGACTGTGTGGAGAAATAGATATTATATCGAGATAGATTGATGAATTCAGAATGGAATGGAATAGTAAAATAGATAAATAAACACAACATTAGGGTAAATAGATACTTAATCGAGTACACCATAGATGTAGTAGCCAAATGGATAAAAAATATGGTGTATCAGATATACAAATTGCACACAGATAAATTAATTCAAACAAATAAACTGGTACAGTTTCTGGGATAAAAACACTATCCAAATAGGTAGATAGGATTTAGGTTAAAATAAATCAATATCCAGATGATGATGAAATGCTCGATTTAAAAAAAGTTAGTATGCATATAGATAAATAGCCAATGCATTTAAATCTGGAATTGGATCCAAGTAGATTGATAGACACTGGATGCTGATGGATATAGTCATGATTCAGATAAAACATAACCAAATAACTGGACCCTGCATTGAAACAGATGAATAGATACAGTCTGCTGATGGACAATAAAATGTAGCATGGAGGCACAAAAAAATCTACACTCAAATAAATAACAAGATACTCTCTGCAGATAAGCATTAAATACATTACTCAGTTTGCAAAAAAACATTATCTTGATAAATAATTAGATACAACACATGGAGTTAAAATATCTAGAGAAAAAAAAATGATATTGTATTCCAATATCTAAATAAAATGAATAGCCAGGTAGGAAAATGCATGTAACTCAGCAGATCAATAGAAGCAATAACCTGATGGATATTGATCGTGATTCCTGATAATTTAATTGATGGAATATCCTGATTGATCAATTGAGGCAATACACTGATAGATAAATATCCAGTAGATAAATAGATAGCATATCCACATAGAAAAACAGAAACAAGACCTCAATGGGCAGATACCACTTCCAAATAGTTAAATCGAGTACTCGTATAACAAGATAAATGTATATGTTAATCCAAATGTACTGAAAGATGCAGTGGTGTTGTACCCAGATAGACAAATCTCGACTACATCCAGAAAAATATATACTCTATCCAGTTAGTTAAACAGATGTTGTATTGGGATAAATATATGGATATAGAACATTGATAGATAAAATATCTACATAAAAATCAGATAGAAAAACCAGATCATCAAGGATGGATAGATAGAAAATAATACTCTTAAAGATCAATTGGCAAGAGCATGCTGAGGTCAAACAGATGAACTAAACAGAATAACTATGACAAATATTTTTTTTTGTCCACAGGACCGACACATCCCATGCAAAATTATTGACGGTTCTCAAGTGTCAAGTTCCCAAGGACACTTTGCTTAACCATGTCAAAAGGAAGATCAACCAATATACTCCTACCTATCGGCGATACCCAGCGCAGGCCCTTCTTGGAAACTAGCCCTTCGACGCACTGAGTCCATGCCGATCACCTGTACACAATATCTATCCTACACACTAGGTACAATTTACAGAAGTTAATGAACTTACAAACCTGCTCATCTTTGGAATGTGGAAGGAAACCGGAGCACCTGGAGAAAACCCAAGCAATCCCAGGAAGAACACAAACTCCGTACAGACAGCAACCGTAGTCAAGATCAAACCCGGGTCTCTGACGTTATAAGGCAGCAACTATAACTGTGCCACATGCCTCTCGTGTCTCAGATAAATTTGTGCTTCCACTATTCCAGTCTAACTAATTCTTGAAGCATAACAAAAATTCTCCAGCCATGACAAGATCATCTTAAATCTACTTTGTGTCTGCTGTGATGTTGTCACATCTTCACGTTTAGGTTTGTGCAACGAGGTACAGTGAAAAGCTTTGTTTTGCATGCCATCCAATCAGATCAGATGATACAATAGAAAAATATAATTAAGACAAACTCAAGTACACAAGGTAGATCAAAGGGGAAGGGACAGCAGAATGTAGTTCCTAGCCTTGAAGCGCATCAGTTCCAATGACGATGCCTATTGTCCACAATGGGTAGTTGTCTTTGCTTGTGACCTCTGAATGGAGGAGCTGAATGAAACCGAAACACCTGGAGGAAACTCACACATTGAAAGGACAATGCGTATACTCCACACTGACAGGACTCGAGGTCAGGATTGAATCCAGTCCCTGGCATAATGCTGCTTAGTTTACTTTACAGACACAGAGCGGAAACAAGCCCTTCGACCCACAAAGTCCGCGCCGACCAGCGACCCCCTTACACTTGCACTATCCTACACACAAGGGACAATTTATAATCTTTACCAACGCCAAAATAACCTACAAACCTGAATGTCTTTGAGTGTGGGAGGAAACCATCGCAACCGGAGCTAACCCAAGTGGTCACGGGGAGAACCTACAAACTCCACACAGACAGCACCCATAGTCATGATCCAACCAGGGTCTCAGAATCCGTAAGGCAGCAACTCTACTGCTGCGCCTCCATGCCACCCGTGCCAGAATTTGTCTCGCCCCTCCTCTCTTCCAGCCTTCTCCCCACCTTCACTAGAATCAGTCTGAAGAAGGGCCCCAATCTGAAATGTTGCCGATTCATGTTCTCAAGAGATGCTGCCTTATCTGTTACTCCAGCATTATGTGTCTTTTTTAAGTCCATTATTTCCCTACGTTGTGGGGAATTTGCCCTTGTTTTACCTATTTACTGAATCTATCAAAGTGTCTTTATAATTTAATACTCCCGGGTGCATTGGATTCAACACTACCTTTCTTTCTGCATTTAACAAATTTGGATGCCAACTTTCAATCCCTACTCTCCAGGTCATTTCTAAGTTGTGTGAAAGATATAATCCCAGCAGAGAACCTTGTGAGATGTACCAGTCACATCTTGCAATTTTCAGTAACTGTTATGTCTCCTATGTCACAGATAAGGTAATATGGTCAATAATTGACTTCATTTCCGTGAGGTTTGGATTTGTCTGAAGAAGGGTCTCGACCAGAAACATCACTTATCGATACTCTCCAGAGATGCTTCCTGACCTGCTGAGTTAATCCTGCACTTTGTGCCCTTCTGTGTATTAACGTGCATCTGTTGTTCCTTATTTCTACATCTTTGATTTTACCTATTTTGGAATCATTTATTAAATGGCTTCTGAAAGCTCATAAAACTAACATCCATGAACATTTTGAGCCATTGGAATCTTGTGCAAAGTACGAAGAGCTGGAGGGATTCAGCTGGTCAGCAGGAGGGAATGGGCAGATGATATTTCTGATCTGGACCCTTCTTCAGACTGGTCCGTAAACATAGAAAATGTTCTGTCCGTTAATGCAACCCTCTATAAAAATTGCAATCATGTCCATCAGGTACACATTACTGTTTACAGATGAAAAGTGACGAAGCTGTCACTTTTCAAGCTATTCGCCATATAGACGTACTAGTCAGATAGACAAATAAATAACACTCAGAGTGAAAAAGAACTACAACATTCAGGTGGCAAATGTGACAAATGCAGCAAGCTGACCAAGGGGTAAAGCATTTACGTCAATGAAGAGAAACAGTATAGAAGCCTCACAGACCAGTTGAAGAAATGAACAGCACTCTGCTAGATAATGGGATACAGCAACTGGCCAAGTAAAGAACTACAGAGAGTGCAGTCTGACTGAAAGAGAGGTGAAGCAGAATAGAGATTTTACATTCAGACAGCTAAGTAAAATAAAGTGGTACTGCACTCAAACAGATACAAGAGGCAGCACCTGGAGCGATAATGAGATATAGCATCAGGCTATTAACATAGAACCGTACAGTATAGGACAGGCCCTTCCGCCTGTGATGTTTGTGCCAAACATGATGTCAACTCAAACTAATCCCATCAGCATTCACATGATCCATATTGCTGCATTAACTGCAAATCAATTTAAAAGTCTCTTAAATGCCACTATTTGTCTCCAGGCTCCCACCATTGTATTTCAGGCTCCCACCACTCTCTGTGTAAAAAAACTTACCCCACACATCTCCTGTACATTCTGCCCCTTGCACCACAACTAGTCCCTCTAGTGTTTAACATTTCCACCCTAAGAAAAAAGAGAGAGCATGCATTTGAATAGATAGGTACTACGTCCAGGCAGTTAGAGGAGAGGTCACATCTGGGCAGATAAGGAGATACTGAAGTGTGGGAGATAAAGAGAAGTCTCATCTGGATTTTCAGCGATTTCACCATTTGAGAAATGAAAAAAACTCAGGCAAGGGGGAAGTGGTAGATTTGGATAGTTCACAATGTTTGAAGTTGCTTGAAATTAATTAAACATGCTGTATTTCCAGTGAGTTAAACATTAAAAAAAACCCATCTTAAAATAATTTTAAAAGGCTATTCATCATGTGATTAAATTATTTGAAACTTTATGAAAGTTTTGAATAGGCATTCACACACTTTAATAATTGTTTGACAGCCTTTACAGCCAGTCAGGCTTGGTGATCGACCAGTAAATGTCAAATCACTTCTGTGTGCACAGTTTGTTCAGACTTGAACAGATTGTGCCATTTATGGCCAGAGGATCCAGTTTGCTGCAGCACTTCATCAGAGGAGCACTTCAGTTTAGTTTACTTTATTGTTACATGTCATTGTACCGAGGTACAGTGGTTGTGGTTGAAGTTACAATTTAAAATCTGTACAAGTTATTATGGACCACATATGTAGAGATACAGTGAGCACTGGCAGTGCCTGTTGGAACTGGACCAATGTGATACTACACTCAGACAAATGATGGGTAGGTAATGAGATTTCGCACCTAAACAGATGATGAGATAAAATATCCCAACTGAAAAATACTGCACACCAATGATGAGATACCTCGACAGAAAAATACAGCACCAAATAGAGTGAAGCATCTAATGCCCCTGTCCCACTTAGGAAACCTGAACGGAAACCTCTGGAGACTTTGCGCCCCACCCAAGGTTTCCGTGCGGTCCCCGGAGGTTTTTGTCAGTCTCCCTACCTGCTTCCGCTACCTGCAACCTCCGGCAACCACCTGCAACCTCCGGGAACCGCACGGAAACCTTGGGTGGGGCGCAAAGTCTCCAGAGGTTTCCGTTCAGGTTCCTCCTAAGTGGGACAGGGGCATTAGAGGTCATTAAAGAGACGCCCTTTAAAGGCACAAAGAATGCCACAAATTTTACCCAGAAATGCAAAAAGACAGTCAATGCAGCTTAAGGAATAGATGCCATTTCCAAAAAGTAAACCAATAACAAATGGTAATAGTAATAGTAATAGTAAATGGTATTATTTAACTTTGAAAAAAAATTGAACACATGACACCAATTCTTAAATCCTTACATTGGCTCCCTGCATGTCAGAGAATTTATTTCAAAATCCTGCTGCTCACCTATAAATCACTACATGGTTTAGGGCCAAAGTATATCACTGACATGCTTCCACTATATAAGCCTTCTAGACCGCTAAGATCTTCTGAGACCAATCTGTTAGTGATTCCCAGAGTAAATACAAACATGGGAAAGCAGGATTTAGTTACTATGCAACAAATAGCTGGAATAAACTTTCTGAAGATTTAAGGCTTGCCTCAACTTTGACCACTTTTAAAACAAGACTGAAAACTTTTATGTTTACTTTAGCTTTCAGCTAAATCTTAACTACATTGCACTTTTAACTTTTGCACTTTTCATAATGCATTTTTAACTTTGCTTTTCTTTTCTTTTAATTCTTCTATTTTATTTCATTTTGTTATTTCATTTTATTGTATGACATGTTTTTATGTGAAGCACTTTGAGTCTGCCTCGTGTATGAAATGTGATATATAAATAAAGTTGCCTTGCCTTGCCTTGCTTATTAGCAAATAGTTACTAATTCCTAACAATAAATAGAAATGGTACAAGGCCTGTAAAGAAATACTCTACAGGGGATGATACAGGGACACAGTACATAACACAGATACTGCAGCCAGACACGCACACCTGACATTGTTCCCCACAAATATATACCATTCCTAATCTTTCAAACTTAAACCACATCTAATAAAGGCCTGCTGATCCCAGCGAGTCAGTCTGATGCTGCACACAGCATGTAAAGAGATGCTAATGGTAGACAGATAAATGAATATCGTGTTTAAATGGATGAAGATATTTAAATCAGCAGTAAAATAGATACAGTATTCAGATCGCCGGAGCGAGCTTGTATCCAAACATATAGGGAGGTATTCTCCTATTTACATAATGATAATGTATTGTCAGATACAAAAAAATGCATCATGCAGATAAATTGAAACCAGACAGAGAAATTTTATGCACATTAATAATTAGATTAGCTCTCCAGATAGATGTACATAAATAGATTCTGAACCCAAGCGTAAATGGTAATGGTAAATAGTTACAAATCCCTTATAATAAATAAATATGATACAGGACATATAAAGAAATACTCTGTGTGGGTTGATGCAGAGACAAAGAGAAACTCAGATGGATAGTGTACAGAGACTAACTGTCTCGGAAGAAGTTATTTCTCTTCACCTAGTGAGGGATAAAATCTCTTTTTCTAATTGGATGGAAGACCTATTTATCTGTCCGGGTAGCACATTTTTATCTACTGGCGATGGTCAGTCTGCACTTGTCTGGGCATACCACTCTTCTATCTATACATCAGCAGTATCTGCTTATCTCTTTTGTGGTGTCACTCCTTGAACATCTGGGTTAATGCAGATGGGTAAATACTGAATTGCTTCACGGATAAATTATCTCCAACTTGGCCTGATATACTATCTCTCTACTCTCTTGAGAGTATCTACCTAGAAGATGTGCCTATTTCTATCTGCACGGGGTATCTTGGTATCCAGATATTACATCAGTGTGTGGGGGAAAAAATGTCCTCTTACCCATTTAAGTACAATAACAGTGCAGACATCAAGAATAAGTATCTTTAGTCTAAACTAATGAGGTAGACTATCCATTATTGCAATAATCAATTGTTTATTCATTTGAGTAAAATACATCATTTTAACTGTGTGGATAAGCTATACTTGTATCTGTGTGTACATAATAGTTCGTACTCCATCTGATCACAATAGTGTGTGTGTGTGTGTGTGTGTGTGTGTGTGTGTGTGTGTGTGTGTGTGTGTGTGTGTGTGTGTGTGTGTGTGTGTGTGTGTGTGTGTGTGTGTGTGTGTGTGTGTGTGTGTGTGTGTGTGTGTGTGTGTGTGTGTGTGTGTGTGTGTGTGTGTATAGAGTCTGTACATGGTGCAGGATTACAGGATAGAAAGGAGAGGGAAATGGAACTGATAGGATTGCTTAGTTGGAAGCCAGCATGGACTGATATGATTGATTGGCCTTCTCCTGCATTGGAATAAGTAAGCATCTAAAAAGATTATGTCTCTAACTCTGTGGTTGCTGTATCTCCATCATTCTGGGCAGAATTGGGATGCATAAACTATTGTTTGACCAAATTTAAACGAAGCAATTCTTAACTTGGGCACTCTGGCTTGTACTGTGCACGAAGCTCAAAGCGTCACACTTGATAGGGTCATTTTAATGATCTCACACTAGTTACGAAAATGGAGAGAGTGTCGGGGAGAAGAGCTGGGCCAGACTGAGGGGCAAAGAATGGAGCTATGCGTGGTGTTGAAGGTCAGGTAGATGTTAAGGTTGGACGAGGGCAGATTATCAGTGGGTTGGGCAAATGATGGAAAGGGATCAGGCAGATGATACAGATCCAGGTGACCGATGGAGGGGCAGGGGTTGGTGCGGTAATGATAGGATGCTGAGGTCAGCATAAAATATCTGCTTATCCACGTTGTAACAGTAGCACCAGACTGCCTGGTATAGTATCTCATTACCTGCCTGAGAAGGACATTGTTACTCAAATATATAATAGGAGATACACCAACCACAAAGCGACCTACTGTAGCCAGACAGATACGGGGAGAGTGTACACAGATATCAGGCTGTGGTATCCAATAAGACAAAGAATTCATCTCTCACGAATGGCTGTGAGATACTCTGCCTGAGAAGATAAAGAGATATTCTTAGTAGATAAAAATATACTCTATCTGGACAGATAAAGAGATACCTAATCCAGATAGATGAATAATAAATGAGTTAACGCATAAATAGATATTTTTGTCCAAATACATTCACAGATGATCTAACATAATACACAATATATTCTTTATTTTTGCAGCATTATAGTTATCGAATACTACAGTTATTGGTTAACTGTATTTTTGATTATTATCTATTTTCTGTGTGCGTTTTGCATTTATGAGCCTTTTAATCGACAACAAGAATTTAATTGTTCCATTGTTGGTGCAGCTAAACACTTAACTCCTGAGTCTTGATATTGACAAATAAATAGTCGCAAATTCAGACATTTTTCCACATGGATAAAAATGATAATATGTCAAGGCAGAAAAAATCCTCTACTCAAATATACAAATAGATGCTTTATTCATACATGCTCTATCCAGTTGGATAAGGAGAAGCCATTTGGAAATAGATGATGGTGGCATTCAATGTTTAAACATAGATATGCAGAGAATGCAGTGAAATGTAGGCAGAAGAATTTTTTTTAATTTAGGCTCATGTTCTACGTAGACATTTTGCACTTACGGACATGTTCCTGTGCTGTACTGTTCTATGTTCAATAAAATAGATAGATATGGAGTACCAGCAATAATAGAAACATGGTCACCCAGTGTACTGTTTCAATAGAGTGGGGAGGTCAAAATGTGAATTTAGTGAAGAGCAGGGAAAGAATGCTCCCTGGTGTCGAAATGAAATATTAGATAATTAGAGTAAAATTATGGAAAATATTTTAAGTTATTAATTAAACAGGGTAAAATGACAACAGTCAGCTTGAAGTGAATGATCATTGAAATTAGTAATCCAAACAAGATAATTCACGATTAAAACATATATAAATAGCCAATAGCATCAAAACATTTCAAAGTAAGGAAGGCCAGGCGAACAAAAATGTATAAAAGAATTAGCAGGTTAATCCAGTTAACAAATTAATAATAAATGTACTGGAATGTACTGGAATGGCAACAGGTAGGAAAAGCATGTGGCATTACAACGTGGATTGGTGGCCAAATTTTTGTGCTTTCCCTGTAAACATATCTGTTTCAGATGTTATTTTGACTTTTTGGTGATAAGAATTATTGTCACCAGGGCATCAGGATTTTAGAGGTGATTAGGTCGGGCATGGCCAAAAAAAGGTTGGGAACCACTGGTGTAGACCCTTGTTCCCAGGGTGGAAATGTCAAAGCAGAAAGGGCATAGCTTTGTGGTGAGAGGGGCAAATTGTAAAGGAGATGTGCAGAGCAGATTATTTTCACACAGGTGGTAATGTGTGCCTGGAATGCTCTTCTGGTGTGGTGGTGGAGGCAGATACAACAGTGGCTGTTAGATTGGCACATGGATATGCAGGGAATGGAGGAATATGGATCACGTACAGGCAGAGGAGATTAGTTAAACTTGGCATTGTGTTTGTTCGTTCATCAACATCACTAAGAAGATTGTAGGTAGTTGAGAGCCTAGTATAGATCTTCATAAGACATAGAGGAGGCAGACTGCCAACTTCAAAATGGCCTGTTCATTAAAACTGTGCATGTTCTGCTCTGTGACCTGCCTTAGGTTAACACTAATGTGCTACTCAGGCCTTTGAGCTTTAACGTAATAATAATTGTTTTCACAGCACTCAAGCAGACGTCTTTTGAACATCTAGAGACACAGGATCCACCAATATCCCCCTTAGTCACCCCTTAGTTACATTTACCGAACACTTAACCAGATTGATAGATAATGCTCCTGGACAGACACAGACATGCATGGTATAACAAAGGGATAATATGCCTGAACGGGTAGAGAGACAGAAAGACATATTAAGAGGTGCCAGAGGTTATGGGGAGAAGGCAGGAGAATGGAGTTTGGAGGGAGAGATAGATCAACCATGATTGAATGGCGGAGTAGACTTGATGGACTGTATGGTCTAATTCTACTCCTATTCCTTATGACCTTATGATTAAATCAACATACTACAAGGGATAGACTACAAAGACACAGATGGAACATGGAGCTGTAACTGTGAATTCTCCAATTTTGAGTAAACATTGATTTCTGCAATTTGAAGTAAATTTCAAGTAACCCTCCACCTTCTCCTTTCCCTGTCCTCCCAACCTTTGCACTCCCATTTTTCTCATGATCTCCCACCATCCCATTCACCTGCACCTTTCCCTTTCATCCCCAAGTCCCATAAGTCCTCGGATTCCTCTTTTTTCCTCCCCGACCCCTTCCATCCACCTCCCCTCCTCTAACTCTACATTTCACTCCACTTCTCTCTTTATCCGACACCCTTTCATCTCTTTTTCACCCCTAACCTTTGTCCCAATCTCCACTCATCTGCCAATCACCTGTATCCACCCATCACTTGCTAGGCTTGTCCCACCTACACCTCTCTTTCCCAGCTTTCTTACCCCCCAACTCCATCAGTTTGAAGAAGTGTTCCAACTCTAAATATCATCTATCCATTCCCTCCACGGATTCTGCCTCTGGCACTGTTTTTTTGCAAGAGATATAACAAGCTCATCCGCCTTTCCAAAATTGTCCAGCCCTTCCTGTTTGGTATTATATAATCTCTTCCAGCCTTCTAGCCTTTAACTTATCTTGCTTCAATAAATGTATCAAATATAAGGGTCCGTCACTAGTGGACATCCCATCATTTGCCAAGATGCCAACATTTGGGTTCCTCTCATTGAAAACGTTCTTTCACTCCAGATCCAGTTCATTCGTGAAGATAATTCATGAAAATCCAATGCTTAAAGAGACTAAGATATATAAAATATATTTCCCTGGCACATTATGAGACACAATGAAAGTAGAGAACTAAGGAGCTGGAATATAAACTTGAGCAAAAACACAAAGTACTGGAGGAAGAGCAGCTCAGGCAACATGTGTAGGAAGGAACTGCAGATGCTGGTTCATACCGAAGATGGACACAAAATGCTGGATTAACTCAGTGGGACAGACAGCTTCTCTAGAGAGAAGGGACAGGCAGCATCCTGGAGCGAATGAACAGACACGATTTCAGATCTGAACCTTTCTTCAGACTGATTGGTAGAAAGTTGGAAAGAGAGAGAGGACAAAGCCTGGCAAATCATAGGTGGATACAGGCGAGGGGTGTTGATTGGCAGATGAGTGGAAAAGTGACAAAGGCTAAAGAATGAAAGGAGACAAGGGATGTCAGATAAGGATGAGAGGAGGAGTAATATGTAAAACCAGAGGAGGAATATAGGTGGAAGGGGACAGGGGGTATGGGTAAAGGAGGGGAAGGGGAAGGGGCAGGGGTTGATTGGCAAATGAGTGGATGAAAAGGAGACAAGAACGTCAGATAATGTTGGAGAAACTCAATAGGTCAGGCAGCATGTTTGGAGGGTGGGTCTCAACCTGGAACATTTACTATCTATTCCCTCCGCAGATACTACCTGACCCACTGAAACACCCCAGCTATTCTTTTGCTCCAGATTCCAACATCTACAGTCTCTCGTGCCTCTGTGTAATTAGATACCATACACAGGCAAGCAAAGGAATACTATAATCAGGTAAACGAAGCAATACTGTTTCTAAGCAAAGGATGTGATCCATAATTTAAACAGACAGACAAAGTGATATTTTGCTGAAATACAAAGTGTACCCAGAGAAAGAGAAATTTACCATGATATTTAAAGACTTGCTTGACTGGGATAGACAAAGTTACTCTGATAAATGCAGAGAAATCTGACCCAGATGGATAAGGAGATTGTGAACCCAGACAGCGAGAAGAAATATACCCAAACTAATAAAGAACTAACACACTCTGTCAGATAAACAGATACCATGGCAATACAGAGAAAGAGTATTTTATTCCAATAGATCAATTGATAAAGAAATAACTTAGCAGATAGAAGAAGAGGTTCTACACTCAGGCAGATTAAGGATTATTGTAAACAGACAGAGAAATATTGTACCCAGATAGATAAAAATAATACTGTACACACACAGAAGGATTTATGGCCCAAACTGCACAGAGTACATTGGTTTTGTGTGCAGACTGACAGAAGTGTTTCGTTTAGATACATAAATGGTCTCTCTGCAAAGCAAATAGGGAATACTGTACCTGAAAATAGACACAAAATGCTGGAGTAACTCAGCGGGACAGGCACCATCTCTGAAAAGAAGGAATGGGTGATGTTTCGGGTCGAGAAACGTCACCCATTCTTTCTCTCCAGAGATGCTGCCTGTCCTGCTGAGTTATTCCAGCATTTTGTGTCGATCTTCCGTTTAAACCAGCAGCTGCAGTTCCTTCCTACACAATACTGTACCTGGTTATGAAAGATATTTATGAAAGATTATCAAACTGAAACATTAACTGTTTACCTTCACAGGCATAATTTCTAACATCTCCTGTTTTATATTCCAAAATTACGCTAAATATTGCTTCTAATGGAGAGATGCTTCGCACAGGTTTGGTAAGTGCTTCTATACCCAGATAGAGAGAGGCATTTTCATTAGACTGATCATAAGCTGACAAACCCAGAGGGAGATAACTCCTCGATCATACAATAAAGACGTACGGGCCACACAAATAAAGTAGTACTTTCCATAGCTGGATAGAGACACAGCACACGGGATAGAATAAATAATACTGCACCCAGGTCGGAACAAGAGATACAATAACCAGATAGAAAGATAATGTGGACATATCAGGATATAATGGAATACTCTACGCCAGATAGCTGAAGTCATTGAACAAAGACAAAGAGAAAGTTTCCCAGATAAAGATATACATTACCCAGACACAAAGGAGACACTCGATCCAGACATATAAAAAATATATTTTAGTCTGTTAAACAGATAGTGTATCCAGTTAGGGAGCTAGGTAGCACTTTCTGAAATGTTATTACATAGTGTATTCAGTTAGCTAAAAAGATCTTGCATGCTATATCCAAATAGATAAATAGACATTTAAAAAAACGTGTATCCAGATAAATTAATAGCCCCCATAACCCTGGACTGCTTCATCATTGGCCTGCTGCCTGTCTTCAAGGCAGATGTAGGGATGCTTGTTGATGAATATGCAGTCTTCAGCTGCTTTTGCAAGTATAATGAATCAGTCCATGCATCTCAAGTGGAAGTCTGCACTGGTTTGGGCCGACAAATTAAATTGGCCCTGAACAAGTGCCAGGCAATGAATGGCCCTCTCCAAATGGAAAACAACCAATATCATCCACTGGGAACATTAGCCACAATAACACACCCCCCTCTCCACAATTAACATACCATAACCATAAACCTAATTTGGTAAACTACATAATTACCAAAGATCCTCTAGTATCTTTGATAAATACTGTGGTTGCAAGTGCAAGTCATAGACTGTGTGGCTGACTCACCCTTTCCACCAGCAATGAGGCAGGAGAGAGCTGGAATCATCTCCATTTGCCTGGATGAGTGCAACATTCAACAAGATTGCTGGACACTACCAACTCTTTTGTACCCTCGTCACTGAACTGCCATTCATTCCCCTCTCCACTTGCAAATCTTTGTGGCAATGCGCAAAAGCCTGCGGAGGCCAAGTCAGTCTATATTTTTAAGGCAGAGATAGACAGATTCTTGAATAGTACAGGTGTCAGTGGTTATCTGGAGAAGGCAGGAGACTGTGGTTGGGAGGGAGAGATAGATCAGCCATGATTGAATGGCGGAGTAAACGATGGGCCGAATGGCCTAATTCTGCTCCTATCACTTATGACCTTATGCGTTGCAGCTACTCAGCAATGCTTTTTTTTTTTTAACAACACGTTCAAAAGTAATGACGGCATGATCTGTACTACGAAGGAAGTGGCCGTGGAGATGAAGGATGTTTTGGTGGTAATCTGTGGAAATCCCTTTCACTCTGGTAGACAACGTGCCTCATTACTATTGAAGAAAAGAGAGATCCAGAGGGCAGGAAATTAAGGGTGATTTGACCTAATCTCTGCCACCGGGAAAATGCTGCAATCTATCGTGAAGGAACCAATTACAGGTCTTGAGATAATCAAGCAGAATCATTGTGGTTTTATGAGGGGGATATTGTCTTTGACTGATTTGCTAGAGTTGATTAAAGATGTAACGGAGGCTAGGAAAGGAGACCCAGAAGATGTAATGCATTAGGATTTCTGGAAGTCATACAATATGGTGCAATCCAAAACATAACCTAACCATATTCTCTAGAGATGCTGCCTGACTCGCTGCGTTACTCCAGCACTTTGTATCATTTTGTGTAAACAAGCACCTGCATTCCCTTGGTGCACAAACAGTTGGTGACTCGGGTTGAGGTTTCTTGACATCAGAGGTTCATAAGACCGTGAACACATTTCCCGTCCATCTCTCATCCCAGATATCACTGCATTATCCATTCGGAGTAAAATATGATGGGCGCTCCAATGGCAACGTGTCCTAATCTCACTCCCCCGGCCGGGCGGCTTCGGAGACACCTCTGCCCATCGCGCCGATGGTCCTTGTTTTCATGTAAGATGTGTTGGGAACAACATTTGGAAAGTTACGAGCAATCCGTCACCCTCCCAGAGAGTAAAGGCGTGGCCGGGGCTACTGGCAGGACGAACCACCCGGTGGACTAACCCGACGGAAATACGGCACGATGAACTGCAGATGCTAGTTTACAAACAAAAAGATACAAGCTGCTGGAATAACTCAGAGGGTTAAAGGCAGCATCTCTGGAGAACAAGCAGAGTCGACGGTTCGCGTCGGGACCCTTCTTCAGATTTGGTTATAGTAGGAGGGGGAGGGGGGTGAAACTGGAAGAGAGGCGGAGATAGGACAAAGGAGATATGGCACATTGTGATAGATGAATACCGTGGATTTTTTAAATTGTTATTTTAGAAGAGGTTCGATAGTTCTCGTGTAAAGTATGATTTAGCTGGGTAGCATGTGCAACACAAGGATTTCACTGGGTAGAGACATACAGCACGGGAAAAAGTCCATTCGGCCCAACTTGCTCATGCCGACCAAAATGCCTCATCTACACTTGGCCCACCGCGTTAAGCACTATAAACCTATCCTATCCATGTATATTTCCCGTCCAAATGTTTTTGAAATGTTGTTATATTACCTGTATCAACTAGCTTCTATGGCAGCTCACTCCATATACCCACCACTTCTGTGTGAAGAAACTACCCCCCAGGTTTCTATTAATTGTTTGACATCTCACCTTAAATCAGATTCAGATTCAATTTTAATTGTCATTGTCAGTGTACAGTACAGAGACAACGTAAATGTATGTCCGCTGCACCTAGATTCCCATACTCTGGGTAAAAGACCCCCGACATTTACCCTGTACATTCCCCTCGTGGTTTTATACACCGGAAGTTCACCCCTCAGCCTCTTGCACTCGAAGGAATAAAGTCGTAGCCTGTCCAACGTCTCCCTGTAGCTCAGGCCTTCAAGTCTTGGCAACACCCTCGTTAAATACATGTCTACAACGTGCACTGAGTTAGCGACGACAGGAGCGGCCTATATTTTAGAATATGCTCGGTATATTATGAGTAAAAGGGGCTGAAGGGCCTGTTCCTGTGCTTTACTGTTCAACGTTCTGTCAATTTGTTTTGTTTAATAAGAAACGGAGGTGCAGCGTTTTCACACACAAGGTGGTGTATATGGACTCCTCTTGTTTGCTAGTTTGTACCCCGTGCCGAAATGCGTCCTGGCGTTTTTTTTGTCATTTTTTATATTTTTAAACTTAAATAAATTACTTATTTAAATAAAACCATTGTAATTTAAATACAATTATAGCAAATAAATGTATTATTTTAAATGAAGACAGGGTTCCCCAACCTCGGCACCGTCACTAGCAGTGGCACGGTCACGTTGCTATTATTGGTTAATCTATTCACTTTTCCAATAACAGTGACCACTGTTTGCACCGGCCTTAAATTATGTTCCTTCATTATACATTTGAGCTAAATTAAAACGCAACTCGAGTTAAACATCGGTTCCATTGTTGTTAGTGCTGACCAATCGTATTTAATTTAATCACACGAGCGAGGAAATAGCTGGGAATTAATATATGCAGCCGGTTACATTATAATAAGAAGCGAGCGCGGTAATTAATCAAAAAACACGGTCATTTTTGATCCCAGTCGCCGAAGAGATGTCATCTCGTTCGACGGTTCAACGGAAACAAGTGATATTCGCGCTGAATTCCTGCAGGATTGGGGACGGCAGTCAAGTGAAAATGTCACATTTTTCGGGGAGTTCCGGAGCCCGACCCAACTCGCGGTAACAAGCCATTGATTCCATGTAAAATATTACGTGCAGACGTTGGGACTGTAATCAGGTTAATTCCGCGGTGCGCTCACTTTAAACAAGACAGGTAGGTACACAGCACTTTAAAATATGGGTTGGATCGAACTGTAAGAAAGGGTGTTCTCTGCTATCTGACAGACTTGTGGAAGGGTCGGCATCGTTAACTCCGTGACACCCCGCACGGATCCTGGCGCTTGTGACACGATCCCCTTCTGTTTGGGAAAGGATTTCTCCTGAGCAGTTCAATGCAGAGCGTCGAATCTTAGACTCCCGCAAAATGTCACATTGGCCGAGTCGGGATGGGAGTCGGGTCCCTGCTTTAAAATCCGAATTAATCCAGTTATTTATATATTATATGCAGTATATACACATACACACACACACACACACATATATATATATATGTGTGAGTGTGTGTGTGTGCATGTGTGTGTGTGTGTTGGTGTACATATATGTGTGTGTATATATATATTTCTGTGTGTATATATATATTTACGTGTGTGTGTGTATATTTACATGTGTGTGTGTGTATATATATATGTGTATGTATGTATATATATTCTGCATATAATATATAATAATTTGTATAATATAATGTATTATTATTCCGGGGAAACATTTAAAACTCGTTCTAGTGGCAACTTTATTTAACCTGCCTACGAATGAAAGGATGGATTAAAACTGTCCTACAATTGTTCGTGAAATATATATACATTATAAGTAATTTTTGAAAGAAGTTCTTAACTAGAATAACAAGAGCAGATTTGAAAGAACACGGGAAACAGCGACCTGAGTCCATACCTGAGAAAGATGTGTTTGGATAAGTCTCGTCCCCGAAATCAACACACGTCCCTGTCCATTCTCTGATCGGTTGGCCGATGGCCGATAGCCGACTCCCTGTTCTTTTTAGAGCACGACTACATTTTACTTCATTAGTTGAACACTTTCCCACAATGGTGCTGTCCGTATTACCGTTCCAAAATATTTTAACAGTGCGGTAACATTTAGGGGTTGATGTTATTATCCCACAACAGATCCGCATTTTTAGATCTGACTGAATTTCCTTTGTGAATAAGTGAACCCACCGAAGGCAGATTTTCCACCGTCCCCTGCTCCTACTGACCTAATTAATCCCAAAACGGGATTTAATCGTGCAGGAGTCTTTCGAAAATATTCGTGAATTATACAAGGCAATGGTGTACTCTCAATACAATGAAAAGTTGAAAATTGTCGCTATTCTAATTTAAAGGGGGAACAGTGTGCATCGGGGGTGGATTGAGTCTTATTGGGAACGGATTTTTTAATCAAGGTTTACTTTCAGGTGGTTCCTTTTGCAGAAATCCATACACGTTACTCCCCCTGACGATATAGTCGAGGAGAAATGACAGGGTAAATTGAAGTTACGAGGCATCTCATCTCACACAACCCCCTCCATCACAACCGACCGAGAATTCGTTTGGTTACGTCAGTGGAGAAACCAATGTCCCTGATTAGACATTCATAACGTTGTCAGTAATTTTAATTTTGTTAAGAGGAATACATTTTGCTTGTTAAAATCCAAGATTCATTAAAAAAAAAAGCTTGCGTTCAAAAATAAAGTTGGCAACGCTCAGAAAAATATCTACAAAATTAAATATCATGTTTATATTAATAAGTGTCGTGTATTAAGCGCACTGATGTTGCATATTAATTACACGTGAGTAATGACGCGGGGTGCTATCCTAGCCTTGGGTAGAGTCCTGTACTCAATCTCTTTTTGCTCGTCCGTCAATGCTAACAAAAGGCTCCTCTTAAAGACCTGGGTAGCTGATTCGGACTCCACTTTCCGCCAACCCCCGCTTGCCAGTGTAGTGACCCAGTTCAGCGGCTGGGGGGGGATTTGGACGGGCTAATCCTTGCCTTTCAATCTCTCGTTTAAGCAAGAAGATGGCAGAGAGATATTAATCGTCCTAGCTCAGAAAATAAAAATAAGAAAAAAAATAGACAAATAAGAGGCTTAGTTTTTTGGTTGGATGTGTGACTGGGCCAGCGTGTGTGTTCGCTTGTGTCCACGACGTTATTAAACCGTTTGCTTGTTTCTGGACGCTA
Source organism: Leucoraja erinaceus (assembly GCF_028641065.1). NCBI lineage: Eukaryota > Metazoa > Chordata > Chondrichthyes > Rajiformes > Rajidae > Leucoraja > Leucoraja erinaceus. The sequence continues at coordinate 17,848,262 of NC_073407.1, forward strand.
CATTTCATTTAATAACACACCACTGCGAATCTCATCTTATACAATATATATTGTGTGGAAAGGTAAGGAACGATATTAATATCCAAAATAAACGGTGGACCCTTCCGCCTTTGTACAGAATTATCACATCAACCTGCCCTATATGTAAACGCCCAAAATATGCAATATCCATTTAGAATATAAATAAGATGTCGAATATTGCCATCTGTATAAAGGGCGCCGCCAGCGATTAGTTTCTATCAGGTACAGAACACAGATAACCTGTCAATAACAAACCGGTACAGGGAACCTATTTTGTTTTGAGAAAGCTCAGGCCAGGTTTCAAAACCAGAGGAATTCGCTTTAACGATACATCTGCCCCAATATGTAAACGGATTACTGTTAAAGACTAACATATTCTTCTTCTGGAAGTTTGTAATTGATGGCTGAATTGTTAGGTAAATTTAACACATTTAAATCTGATATATTCAGTATCAAAAGACAAACCTTCAGCTTAATTATCTTTTTGCAAATTTTCGTGATCACCTTGTCATTTTTAAACACTGTTGTTAGTCGAAATTTAAAATCCAGACACGTCGTTTCATTTTGATAGAACGCCTTTTATAACCCAGATGCGGGCCGGTACAGTGAAGGTACGGACAAGAGATTTGGGATATCTACATAGAGGGGAACTACAGGAAACTCTGCAGCCAATGGTTTTACAGAGACAGGGCCCGCAAAAAAAAGCGTGATCAACTCCAGGTTTGCCCGGGGTTAGGTCATATGCCGAGGAATTAATATTGGCCACGACATTCCCTGCTCTTCCTCGAAGAATTCTCATGGGATGTGTGATGTTTTAAGAAACAGTTAGGCAAGTACATGGATTGGACAGGTTTGGGTGGATATGGACCAAACGCATGCACGTGGGACAAGTGTAGCTGGGGCAAGTTGGTCAGTGCGGGCAAGTTGGGTCGAAGAGCTGTATAACTCTGTGACCTTGACTCCGTCTGCTCCCGAATTGGTTCAATGGTACATCGGATGACAATGCTCCGGTAAACCGCTCCAGCCATCATCTCGAGTTCTCCCCCAATCGCTTGAGGCAAGCATTGAAGTCACCGCGTGATTCTACGAGGTGAGGGAAATTGGAAGGAGGGGTGGGGGTGGAGAGATTTGGCGAAGTGGTTGCTTCCACATTGCACCCTGCAGCCGCACGCTACATTTAAATTTGTAAATAAACAAGCAATGAGAATATGATAGACACAAAAAGCTACAGACAGTAACTCAGCGGGCCATGGAGACACAGGTGAATGGCGAACGATGCAGTCTGGGGCAAAAACTGCTGGTGAACTCAGCGGGTCAGGCAGCATCTGTGAAAGATCAGGGACCCGACGAGAAATGAGGTCTGTCCGTTCGCACCGCAGGTGTTGCCTGACCCGCTGAGTTCCTCCAGCACGAGTTTTGCTCAAGATTCAGCATCTAAAGCTCCTCGTGTCCCATCCAATGCAATGTTGCCTATTTAGTCCAAACCGGCGACTTATCTGCTCAATCATTAGATACCGTCTGCAAAATATATGTACGTTAAACCAAAACTAAATTACGGCAGGAAGTTCATTCTACAATCTCTTCGTGAAAATAGTTTCTTTTTTAAAAAAAAATAACGCGAGTTCGAAATAGAGTGTGGGTTGGAATTGAAAATTTGGACAGCGACTTTGAGTTAAATGCTACCATCATGTGACGCCTGTTTCCATTGATGCATGTCCACAGTTGTAAAACAATCTCGAGGCACGGGTGTTATTTGCTGTCAGTTTTGGCCTCAGACTGCGGCTTCCCAATGTTTCCTGACTGGGATGGTGACTGGGATGACAGGTTGAGAGGTAGAGAGACACGCAGATGGGAAGGGATAGATAAAACTGAACTCACTTGAAGAAATCTTCTTTACAGTAGACACTCTCCCCTCGGCTGAAGCATTTCTCGGTCAGTTGTTGCTGACAGTCGCTGCACTTCAGGCATTTCCCATGCCAGTGACGGTCCAGGACCTTCAGAATAAACCTGTCCACGATGTGTTGATTGCAGCCGGCACAAAGTGGAATATCTGCACACACAGAACCAAGTTAAACACGAACAATAGCACAACATGGGATGTCGTCTCCAATTTACAACATTCAGAAGCACCTGACAATGTTACAACGAAACTTCGTTCAAGGATTCAATATATTCCCAGTACAGGAAGAATCAACGTAGCCAATGTTATCCCACCTTTCATAAAATGAGCGAACGGGGTAGAGAAAACGGGGCATGGTAGACAGGTTAGCCTGACTTCTGTGGTGGGGAAGATGCTGGAATCAATTATTAAAGTATTAATAATGGCACATTTGGATAGTAAAAGGATTGGTCCAGGTCAGCATGGATTTATGAAGGGGAAATCCTGCTTGACTAGTCTTCTGGAATTTTTTGAGGATGTGATTAGTAAAATGGATGAAGGAGAGCCAGTGGATGTAGTGTGTCTGAACTCTCATAAAGCCTTTGATAAGGTTCCACACAGGAGGTTAGTGGGCAAAATTAGAGCACATGGTATTGGGGGTAGGGTATTGACATGGATAGGGAATTGGTTGACAGTCAGGAAACAAAGAGTAGGAATTAACGGGTCTCTGTCAGAATGGGAGGCAGTGGTGAGTGGAGTGCCGCAATGCTCGGTGCTGGGGCCGCAACTATTTACAATATATATTAATGATTTAGATGGTGGGATTAAAAGTAACATTAGCAAATTTGCAGACGACACAAAGCTGAGTGGCAGTGTGAACTGAGAAGAGGATGCTAGGGGGTTGCAGGGTGACATGGACAGGTTGAGTGGGAGGTTATTCACTTTGGCGGCAAACACAAGGACGCAGATTGTTATCTCAATGGTAGACAAAAATGCTGGAGAAACTCAACGGGCGAGGCAGCATCTATGGAGCGAAGGAATGGGTGGCGTTTCGGGTCGAGACTCTTCTTCAGACCGAATTGTGGATATTTCAACAAGAACGCAGTGTTGTCCATATTAATAAGAAATTCAGCTTGCCAGCCAACGTGAGATTCCATGGTTGGTACCCCATATCCACACATGAGACACACGTACACACGCGTACACACGCACACGCGCACGCGCACAGATAGTGACATTCACAAGGACGAGCCTTTGCAGGATGTGTTTTGTAAGCACTTCCACTCCAAACCAACCAAGACCACCTTATTTTCTTAATGCGACTCCGATGTTTTTTCTTTAAATCGGCCGATTACTTGCTTCTGATTTGCAGATTTGAGATAATCCCTTTGCCCTCAGTGGAATAGTAACCTCGAGATTTACGGAACCCGGGCAGAATTCTTTGAATAGTGTCTCCTGGTTTGAGCAACATTCAGAGCAGAACGCGATATATTTAATTATGTCTCTTTATGACAGGTGGCGAGGAGTGGGGAAAGTGAGGGTGGGAGATAATGAGAAAGCAAGTCCCGGACAAAATCCCAGGTCCTCTCTTTCGCCGAGCAGGGGATTATAGAGGCGTTTCCTTGCACCCCGCCCTATTCCATAAAGGCCAGTTCTTGACGATACACAGTTCCGACAAAACTCAGCTCATGGATCAACCAGAAATGAGGGTAACGGAAGGGTGGAGTCGTGTCACCGGTGACACGTATTAGCCAATTGGTGACCGGGAGAGTGGTTGGCCAATCTCGACAGGTGAGTGACTCCTTGTCCATTGCGCGCTAACCCCGCATCATTTGCCAGCAAACTCCCCAGCCGCACCTGTTCGCACCATCTGGGTCAACTTCAGGTCAAATAGCAGCAGGTGGGATGTTTGGTTTTGGCCAGCGAGAACAGGAGCCCCCAGAGAAAGTAGAATACGATATTCAGACAACAAAGGGCCTTTCTAATTTGTACAGGAGTGAACCTGGTTCTGACCCACGCAGTTTAATTACATTATTTACGGGTTTTAACCAAGTTTAAAACAAACTCATTCGTTATTATACAGACATTTTTTTTAAACATAGGAATTGCTGGATTCAATGCCCCCCCCATCCCTATCCCCCCCATTCAAAGGCACAAATCCAATTACAGGAACACTGGTGCGAATTTTCAATCCACTTTAAGTTCACTATCACGGATCTTGAAATAAGGCAGAATGGGGTTTTATTAAAAATGCAAATGAAAATACTTTGGCGACCAAGCTCAGTCAACAATGTGTGTAGAAACTTGTACTACCTCAGCTGATGCTAACTACAGTGGAACCGTGTGGGAAAGAAATGCAGATGCTGGTTTAAACCGAAGGTAAACACAGAAAGCTGGAGTAACTCAGCGGGGCTCGCGGAAGAAGGGCCTCGACCCGAAACGTCACCTATTCCCTTCCTCCAGAGATGCTGTCTGACCCGCTGAGTTACTCCAGCTTTTGTGTATATCTAAAGTGGAACAGCCCCGCACTGGAGATGAATCCGTGCGTGGAGCGCGCTCCGTTTTTGACGCCACTTCGTCACGGGACTGTGGAGTTGATCAGTTAAGCAACTTCGGTATAAGGGACGCAGCGGACGTTACTTTCACACCAAACTGTTTTATGTTGGTTCTGGTTCTGGTTGGTCGATAATGCAGCGAGGGGTAGTATCCGGTAAATGTAGACACAAGGAACAAGGAACCGCTGGTGTGACTGTGTGGGCCAGGCAGCATCTGCGAGGGAACGTGGAGGGACGACTCTGGGTCGGTTTCTTTTTCATTAATAAATTATTTGCGCCAGTAAGGAGGTGATTAACCCGGCAAAGAGGAGGTGGCTACCGCCTTCCAATCCATTCCCCGTTATCATTACAACCTCGTTATGATTACTCCAGTTCTTTGTGTTTTTTTAGTCTAGATTCCAGTATCTGCATTTTCTTGTGTCTTTTATCATAACCGGTCTGCCGTTAATGAGAAAAGACATATAAAACTAGCATGTTTATTCAAATTTGATGCCACTATTTCCTGTGTTTGTTCACGGCTATTTCCCATGGATAAAATCCGGCTAAAGTGAATAATTGCAGGGATAAGGACATCGCCACAGTGGTTAGATTTAGGTTCCTTATTCCTGAAAGTGGACAATTTTATTTCGCAAACCGTTTATCCTTCTGATTGTTTTTATACGGGGGGAACGGATCAAATGATGAACCATGAACTTGTGTGAAGGTTTGATTCCTAAACTTCCTCTTGAAATAACACCTGCTCCAACCTGCGGCGCCGCTGATAGCGACCGCGCGGATCATTAAACGCCGCGTTGATCATAACGCGGTTATAATGAGGTTGTAATAATAACGGGGAATGAATTGGAAGGCGGTAGCTACCTCGTTACTGGCGCACAGAATTTATGAATGAAGAAGGGACCGAACCAAAGTCGTCCCTCCACGCTCCCTCTGAGTCACACCAGCACTTTGCGTTGTGCTGAATATTCCAGCATCTGCGGTTCCTTGTGTCTACATTAACCGGATAATACCCCTGGCTGCATAATGGACCCACCAGAAGTCCCCCCCCCCCCCCCCCCCCCCCCCCCCCCCGCACTAAATAAGAGTAAACCATTAATGCACTGGAGACAGAAGATACTACTGACGCTGGAATCTTGAATCAAATATAACGTGCTAGAGGAACCCAGCGGGTCAAGCAGCGTCTGTGGAAGGAATGGCCAGGCGACGTTTAGGGTCGTGACCCGACAGGATGTAAGATCAGTCTGAAGAAAGGTTTCTGCCCGAAACGTTGCCTATTTCCTTCCCTCCACAGATGCTGCTGCACCCGCTGAGTTTCTCCAGCATTTTTGTCTACCTTCGATTTTCCAGCATCTGCAGTTCCTTCTTAAACAGGATGTAAGATCGGCCGGTTTTCTGACCAACCCGGAAAATAATTGTTTCGTCTGGCTTTAGTTGCCATAGTGTTAGAGCTGTACAGTACAGAAACAGGTCATTCACTCCATCTTTTCCATACCGACTAAGTTGCCGTACTCCCATTTGTCGGCATTTGGCCATTGCCCTCAAAACCCCTCCTATCTAGATATCTGGCAAATGTAGTTTTAAAATACCTTTACAGAAAATAACCAACTACTGGTCCGTTTCAGAATGATAGGCAGTGACTAGTGGGGTGCCGCAAGGCTCTGTGCTGGGACCCCAGTTGTTTACAATATATATTAACGATTTTGACGAGGGAATTATGTAGCATCTCTAAATTTGCGGATGACACAAAGCTGGGTGGCAGTGTGAGCTGCGAGAATGATGCTATGAGGCTGCAGGGTGTCTTGGATAGTTTGGATGAATGGGGAGATGCATGGCAGAAGCAGTATAATGTGGATAAATGGAGGTTATCAACTTTGGTGGCAAGAACAGGAAGACAGATTATTATCTAAATGGAGTCAGATTAGGAGATGGACAGGTGCAACGAGACCTGGGTGTGCTTGTATCTCAGTCACTGAAAGTAAGCATGCAGGTACAGCAGGCAGTGAAGAAAGCCAATTGGCCTTCATTGCGAGAGGATTTGAGTTTAGGAGCAACGAGGTCATATTGCAGTTGTATAGGGCCTTGGTGAGACCGCGCCTGGAGTATTGTGTGCAATTTTGGTCTCCTAATTTGAACAAGGACATTACTGCTATTGAGGGAGTGCAGCGTGGGTTCACCAGGTTAAATCCCGGGATGGCGGAACTGACGTATGATGAAGGAATGGGTCGACTGGTCTTGTATTCGCTGGAATTTAGGATGAGAGGAGATCTTATAGAAACATATAAAATTCTTAGAGGATTGGACAGGGTAGACGCTGGAAAAATGTTCCCGATGTTGGGGGAGTCCAGAACCAGGAGTCACAGTTTAAGAATAAGGGGTGGGCCATTTAGGACTGAGATGAGGAAAACCCTTTTCACCCAGTAAGTTGTGAATCTGTGGAATTATCTGCCGCAGAAGGCAGTGGAGACCAAATCACTGGATGTTTTCGATTTAGCTCTTAGTTAACTAAAGGAATCAAGGGATATGGGGAAAAGCCGAAAGGCCTCACTGATTTTGGTTGATCAGCCATGATCATATTAAATGGCGGTGCTGGCTCGAAGCACACTATTTTCAATGTTTCTATGTTACTCTCATGGTATTAAAATTATTAATTGACAGCATTCTGGAGAGCAATAATAAACCAACTTGAACTCAAAATTCAACAGCTGGTACAGCTGGTGCTCAGCGAAAGAGACCCGGGTTCTATCCTGGGCTCGGGTACTGTCTGTGTGATGTTTGCACGTTCTCGCTGTGTCCAAATGGGTTTCCTCCGGGAGCTCCGGTTTCCTCCACGCCAGCTCAAAGACGTGCAGGTTTGTCGGTTGACTGGCCTCTGTAAAATAGGCCCCAATGTGTCGGGAGTGAATGCGAAAGTGAGACTACATAGGACTAGTGGGAACGAGTGGTCGTGGTCGGCGTGAACTCGGTTGGGCCGAAGGGCCTGCTTCCATGCTGTATATTTCAATCAGTTTGTACATTGTGGAAAATTGGGGCTAAGGACGTTGGCCATCGCGTCAGCATGAAGCCAGCCTCGTCCCATTGCCCACTGCCTGGGCCACAACAGGTTACAACACTTGAGGGTAGCACGGTGGCGCAGCGGTAGAGCAGCTACTGCCAACCTGGGTTCGATCCTGACAATGGGTTCTGTCTGTACGGAGTTTGTACGTTCTCCCCGTGACCTGCATAGAGTTTCTCCGAGATCTTCGGTTTCCTCCCACACCCCAAAGACGTCCAGGTTTGTAGGTTAATTGTCTAAACTAAACTAAATTAAACCTCACATGTATTGAAGATCTCCGCCACTGAAGATCAAGGCCCACACCACTCGCTGAGGGAAATAATATTCACCCGGTTTATTTATTCCACATTAAACATCGATATTAACATTAACAAGACTGTATGACTGGCGGATAGTTCACGATGAATCGATAAAATATGTGTCCTTGAACATGTAGTATTGGATAAATTCAACGAGGATAGACACAAAATGTTGGATTAACTCAGCGGGACAGGCAGCATCTCTGGATGGAAGGAATGGGTGACATTTCGGGTCGAGACCCTTCTTCAGAACTGGATAAATTAATCCCATGTCTAAGTGTGACACTGTTGTACACACCTGCCGTTTACATAGTAAAGCACCGTGCAAGAGACTATTCCGAAGGCGACCCGCTGGCCATGGTACTGGACGCTGGCGGCGGGAGAAACAAATAACCTGGGTGCCCTTGGAAATCATGGGAGTGATCCGGGCTCGATCATCAATAATGCAGCAAAATACTGGCGCCCGCTGAAATCCAATAATGTCATCGAGCCGAAGGGTAAAGTGATAACGGCGAAATAAACTGAACTAATGGGCAGTGACGGTCAGAGAGGGGAGAGGAGAGCAAACTAGAAACACGGCATCACTTACATGTCACATCCGAGCCGTGTGCTCGAAATGTAAGAACACGAGTCGCATTAAAACTGCAAACTTGGGGGTGGAAACGGTGTCAGCAACACACCGAAATACACACGTAGACAAACGCATGGATAAAACACACACAACACAGATACACACACTGATGCATATAGACGAACATATACGCATACACATGCACACGCACACGCACACACACACACACACAACACAGATACACACACTGATGCATATAGACGAACATATACGCACACACATGCACACGCACACGCACACACACAACACACACACACCCTCATGCAGACGCGCACAATGAGCTGTTAAAGCAACAGGTCTTATACGGAGAGCAAATATAAATATGTTTTCACAAAGCACAAAGTAAAAGCAGGTTACAGATTACTGGATTTTGGATGTTGAGTTCAGAAAGTCTAGTCCCCCCGATGCACTCTCTTTTCAGTTGGAGTCGTGGCCAGCGGACCAAGGGTTGAGATTGGTGCATTTTAACTCACAGATTACAGACGAATTGTTCTCTGACGATTCCACGATACTTTCACTAAATCTCACGTATTGTTACCCGAATACAATTCCACGGATTAACCTGTTGTCCCACGGTATATTTGATCCGTTTCAACGCCCGGTTTGCGGTGAACGGGCGCCGGTGGTGGTCGAGGATGTAGCGACCGATAGTTCTATATGTCCTTATGTTTCCTCCGTCCTCGTCAGTAACGGATGACTAGAGTCGATTTCGATCTACGTTATGCTCTGTGTGAAATGAAATGGCCCCCCTACCCATCCTGATACCCATTCTTGGACCCCCGATTCTTTGGGACTTGTGCCCAAACCTTCTCTAAATACGTTGGTTCACCGCTGAAATATTGGCTGATGGTAACGAATGCTCACAAACGGAATGTATTAACTTGCTGGTAAATATTTGCGTTTATACAAGTCAGCGAAATTTCTAATATAAAACTGGGAATGCGTTTAATTTCACGATGCAATTTAACATAATTTTAAATGTAAAATGTCGACTCCCATTAACTAAATTATGGACCAATGTACCCCTTACATTTATATCACTTTATAAAAAAACACTGGAAGACCCATCACAAACTGAACTTTGCCCCATTGATGAACTGCAATATTATAATCACATTTTTTTCTTCAACATATGCGGTCTAGCTCAAAGTATCCGCTTGTTATTCTGGATATAAACGGCTCGAGGAGCGTTGAGATGGTGGGGGCAGAAGAGAAGACGAGGCATATGTCAGCCCCCAAAACATCAGTGTGCCCCTAATCCGCAGTCTGGTTTAACCATAATCCGAGGCATTACCGAGATAAGAACCAAGATTTAATGACAAAAGGAAAATAAATCGCCAACCACAAAGATGAGCCTTGCAATCTGCAATAATGTTAAATTAAAAAATCATATTGCAACGCTAATAACTAATTTGATGTTTTCATTTAAAAATATTACCATAATTATGCCCCAGGCATATTGCCAGATTAAAATAAAACACACAAGCTTCTGTGTGGCTAAAGAAAATGTAATCACTGCAATAAACCCCGAACATATAGAGGAAGCGTCATCTACAATGCTCAGTAAATTAATTCTAAAGCAAAATTATTAGTATTATAGTTGGGTTGGCGGCCGTTCATGTTGTGGTCAACTGCGCATGAGGCACTATTCCTAAAATGTAAAAGTAGCCGTGGAATTGTTACCCAATGAAGTTGTTCTCGCAATGTGTGCCTATCTTAAATAATTGAGAATGTATGACTTGTGTTCGAATCCTGAATTGAAATACGTTTGAATTCTGGTTCTGCCTGGCCCCTCATGTTCATCACACAGCGTGTAAAGCTGGGAGTACAAGATGGGTCAATCTACATGGTTGGGAACAGTGCATGAGCTGTTGGGAGAGGGTTGTCTGGGGTTTGTAATAGGAGTTAAGACAACATTACAATCCCCGTATCCACTGTACAGTGTGATCTAGTAACTGGTTCTGATCGGCAGATCGTTGTTTAGTAAGGCCCCCATTTCTTTTGCTGAGTTTAGTGTTTTATTAGAATCTACCTATCTTGCTGTTCCTTGCGCCAAAAGCAAGGACTCGAATTTGCCCTGCTTTTCAGGTATGGTTATTGTCACCGCTTGGCCGTCCATTCGCTTGGTGAGGCTCACCAGCCGTGCACACACACACACACACACACACACACACACATACACATACACACGCACATACACACCCACACACCCACACACGTGCACATACACATATCTACAGGACCGGTGTATTACTGGGTGGGCAACCAGGACACTGGTTCACACATGTACGTCACACATAAACGCCAAAGTATAAACACGTACAAGCACATCCACCCAAACACACACACAAACAAAACATCCTCATATGCAAAACGCACAGAAATTTTAACATAAGCAAGAACTGCACGTGTCAAAATACTCATATACATATATGCAAATACAAAAACGGAGCCCAGACATTTATTCGGATATAAAATGTATACCAAGGCCAGCGCGCGCACACACACACGCAAATACATTTACATAAACACACTTTCACACACACAAGCAAACACATGAACACACATTTACAGACACACATACACACCCGCGCAAGCACCCAAGTATATGCCGAATCATCTGCACGCATACAGGCATCTCGGTTTATAAACAGATGTTGAGACACATAAGTACCAGAGAGCACCAGTGACCCAACCACTAAAGTCCATGGCAAGAACCGAAACCGTGTGATCCCATCTCCGCTGCAGTGACTGGGCGGTTTGGGACAAGGCGCCGCATTACCAGGTCAGCAGTAAAGACACACGAGTACACAAGGAACTGTAGATGCTGGTGTACACAATATAGCAAATAAACGAGTTTCTCGCCTTGTTTCCCCATCCCCGTCTCCGACACCCGCCAACTCTAATTCCCTAACCGCTCGAAAAATAACTAGGAGCAAAAACACAATCTTCTTGCATTTTTACGATAAAAGGGGCTACATTTGTATGTCAGAGTTTTAATGTAATTTATAGTGAATGCTATGTCGCTGCCGGTTTTTTTTTTAACGTGTAAGTCCTCTAAATATCATGAATCTTAAATGTTAACACGATGCACTTCGTCTAAAGACACTTTCCAAAGAAATGGTTCATAGATACAGAAAGGAAGGTTGGGAGGGTGGGGTGGTGGTGGTGGTGGGGGTGGTGGTGGGGGTGGGTGGGGGGGGTGGGTGGTGGGGTGGTGGTGGGGGGTGGTGGGGGTGCATTGAACTTAGGAATTGATGATTTATATAACTGTAAAAGTTGTCTCCAACCATTAGACGTTTGTAACTAAAAGGGAGTTCATTCTACCATCACAATGTATGTAAACGCATGGCCATTTTAATATCATCGGTATCTAGCATGGTATGTATGTGCAACATGTAAGTTTACTGTCAGTCCTAATTATAAATGTTTGTAATTAAATAAACCCGTGTGCTTACACCTTTCCCTATTTATGTGGTTTGGGAAGTCTGAACTATCCACAGACGCGATGCTTGAGAATTTTGACCAATTGCCGAGACTGTATCTTCCCCGGTGCATAGTTGAGTTTCACATACAGGTGTAGCTAAATAATGACCTCAAACTCAATGCTCTTGCGGAATCATACTATTGTTTTTTTTTAATTCTTCACAGTTCTGTTTCATGCGATGGTTTAATTGTCTATTCATTCAAAGCTATATGATCATCTACCGAGTCTGCGAGTGGCCAGACTCGTTCTGCTCAAGGGGAGCAAATCTCATATTCTTCTCCCTCACCTACGCTCGAGGAAACGAGAAGTGTCCATGGCGTTTGTTTCGCGGGTACTGAGCTGGGCGGAAACCTTTGAATTCGTCTGTAGAAGGGTCTCGTCGCCTATTCCTTCGCTCCATAAATGCTGCTGCACCCGCTGAGTTTCTCCAGCATTTTTGTCTACCTTTGAATTATTTAACCAATGTTTCAAATATTTGTATGGGAAGTTGAAAACACTAACTTTACTGGATCTCCTCTCGATATTTGAACGAGCATCTCTCCAGTGTTAATGGCCCGCACGGTACTGATAGCTT